>NC_140498.1:55756004-55761004 GCF_964271855.1 Acomys minous
ATGTGGCACCCATGCAATGGCTGTTGCTCGGAACTCCATTCGTGTCCAGGAAGCTCTGGCTTCTAGCGTCTGATGTCTGTTTTCCCTGCCTAAGACCACAGTGGCCTCCAGTGTCTTCAAGGCCAGCTCTGTGCACCTGAGTGGGTTTCAGAGGCCTTCTTCCTGTAGGTCCTGTACATTTACAGAGAAATTTTGTTTATTTTGTGGGCATGTATGTTTAAATATCTATAATTACACCTTAATTTACATACAAATTTTTATTTTGATTCTATCCTTATTATATATAAATTTATATATTATTTAATTTATATATGAATATGCAACTAAAATTTAAAAACTGAAGAAGAGAAATCACTTCACAATGGATTACTGAATAACAGATTCTTCCTATTAATTAAGAAAAAAAGTTAGCAAATAAGGGCACTCCAAAGCTTGTTGAGAATACAAAGATAAGACACTTAAAGGCCTCCTTGGGCATCTAGAAAGCTAGGGATTGTGTCATTTCCACAATTGCAGGACAACAGAAAACAGGGACCAGTGTCAAGTTCACAGCTGTCACTTTGAGTTGCTCAGAAGGCCAAAGAAACTATAAGACAATGTCTTACTTGTTCCTTGTATAACCAAACTCCATTACCTACAGGGAGTAACCCAAAAGGCACCTAAAGTAGTGAAATTTGGCAAGTGGATGTTTCATTTTTGAAGAGTTTGGAAAGTTAAAATAGGTGCACCATATCATAGATACATAATCAGGATTTCAATGCTTCATGTTCTGAAAAGGCTGATTCTGTTAATTACACACTTATAGAAATTAGGGCTATTATGGGGATACCCGTACGAATTAAGACTGACAATGCACCAGCATATGTCTCCAGTAAAATGAAACCATCTCCCCGCATATTAAAACACACAGCATATTACAGGTACACCACATAATCCTACAGGACAAGCAGTTACAGAAATGATCTAACTTTACTTTAAAAGATATGTTTAATAAGCATAGGCCCCCCAGAAATAGATTACATAGTTCTATATTAACTTTAACTTTTTAAATGATAATGAGAAAGGAACAAAAGCTGCGGGAAGATATTGGATAATAATAATAATAATAATAATAATAATAATAATAATAATAATAATAATAATAAACCTACTGAGTTAAAGCAGCCTGTATGTTTTGAAGATGTGTTGACCTCAGAATGGAAACTGGAATATGTGTTACTTTGAGGACGGGGTTTTGTCTTTATTTCCACAGCAGAAGAACTGCTATGGATACCATCAAGATCGATTGGGCTGGAGAGATGGCTCAGAGGTTAAGGGCACTGACTGCTCCTCCAGAGGTCCTGAGTTCAATTCCCAGCAACCACATGGTGGCTCACAACCATCTATAGTGTGATCTGATGCCCTGTGGGTGTACATGCACAGCACTGTGTTCATAATAAAAAATAGATAAATAAATCTTAAAAAAAAAAAAAGATTACATTTGAGCAGGAGAGACCTCCTGAATAAGGAGAGGTGACAGCTTGGTCATTCAGTCCAAGTCAACTTACAAAGACTAACTAGTGCCTTCCATTTGAACAGGCATGAAAAGATAAAAATCATAATATCTTCGAATAATAATTTACCAAAGGCACGCTTGCCTTACTGGCATGAAATGAAAAGTGGGCTTTATTAAGCCAAGTGTCTTAATTCCATGTTAGAATGTTAGGCTGTAGATCGCCATGTGCCCAGTGCCATCTTAGACATGGACATCGGCTTTTGAGTTTTCTTCTTAAGTGAAAAGGGTTTACTTGTTGTTTGGTATCAAAAACACAGTTAAGAGATTTAAAGTGTTTTAAGTAAATGCAAAGCATTACTATGTTGCTGTTAATTTACCAGTATTGACAAATAATTGTTATCATTAGGCTTAATAGTATTACTACAGCAGTAAAATCCACTAGCACTTAAGACACAGACACCTGTTGTATTTTAAAATAGCCTTAGTTAACCTGGGGCAGGGCAGATATCAATACCCTAAACTACTTCCCATAGTAGGGCAGGTAATACCTTCCCCAATCCCACGCCATCTTCTTCTAATAATTTCTATCAAGCTACCTCCCATCCATTATCCCAAATACTTGCTAATGGTCCTCATCTGGGCCAAATCTCCATCCACGCTGGCCGTGTGCTTCTCCTCCACCTAACCCATGGCAGCCTTCCTTCTTCTCTTTTCTCCTCCAGACTCCTTTCTTCCCAAGATTCTCTCTGTCTCCCCACGCTTGGGAGCCTTAGCCACACCTATCTCATTTGCCCTGCCCGGGTGTGATGGCTTTTTATTAATTAGCACCAAAATACATAAGGCCAAGCCCCAACCTTCCTACAGTTCAAACTTGTTTTCTAAATCTCTAAGAGTTGGAGTGATTTGGAGGGAAGATAAAATATTTGAGGAGGGTGGTGGTAGCCCATGCCTTGAATCACAGCAGAGACAGGAAGATCTCTATAAATTACGTTTTTCTAAATTCTAGAATTACAGAGAACAGGGTGGTTGTGGTGGTGTACACCTTTCATCCCACTGCCCAGGAGAAAAACTCAGATACAGCTCCTAATTGTTACGTGTGCACACTAGAGAAACCACACACCGTATTTACGGATTATTATAAAGACCCTCTACAGGGTTACTAGAAGGGCAGCTATTTTCTAATGGGGACAGGAACAAAGAGCAGCTTTTGTGACTGCTGGTAAGCTCATCTCTGTGCATGACACACCAATCAATATTGAACCAGATGCTAGCCTAATTATGGGTATCATCTATATTGGTAATTTGGCAACTGGGGTCTCTTCATAACGCAAAATGTAGTCCATAAATATTTGCCTGTTGGCTTCTATTGCAAACTCTTTCCATAGATGGAGAACCAATAGTCTCTTTGAGAAACAAATCTGGACATTTTACGAGGCGCGGAGAACCTTATAGCCAGTCCTTGCCAACCACCTTACGGCTGTAAGGGCGCCCCTTACAATGACGCATTGCGTCTCTTTGAAGGCAGAGCCCTTTGCGGTTTAGTCACGGAAGGAAAAGGGATGACCGTGGAACTGACACCTGTCTGGTTTCCTTCGTGATCAGAATGTGGTAGCAAAGGGGTCTGTGCCTCCCCTCACTGAAGAAACAATAAACCCCTATCTCTAAACCACTACCCCCTTCCCCTAAAGAGGCACCTTGTGAATTTGTGGGGACCAACTGAACGGTCCCGGAATTCGGCTAATGCATGATTTACTGATGGTTCATCAACCACGGGTGGAACCAAAACTAATGGAAAATGGCAGCCTATAGACTGGGGGATGGAGCGGCCGACACTGAGGGAGAAAACACAGAGTCAGTGCAGCGCTATTGCCTATGAGACAAACAGCCAGGAAAGCCAAAGGAAAATCTCCGTCCTCTCCAGTTCACGGTGCATGCGCAGTGGTGCGGTGTCCTCTCCAGTTCACAATGCATGCGCAGTGGTGTGGCTACATGACCTTCAAAACGGAAAACCACTCACTGGCAGATAGTGGCAAAGATTTTGCTCATGGGAGGCACGAATGGAAACGGCAAAACCTAACAAACTCAGCGAAGATACCAAATTTTATGTAGCTCATACAGGCAAGACAGACAAAACATCTGAAAAATAATGAAACAGTGGGCAAATTGGCATCAATCCAAGAATGATGCATTTTTTTAAAACTTGAAAGTTTACCCTGGACACTTAAAAAGAAGGGGAAACGGAGAACCGAATTAAACCAGGACAACCCTGTAAAAATAACTATTATAAGGAACCCACAGCCAGTTCACACCTTCAACCCCAGCACTTGGGAGGCAGAGACAGGCACATAAGAGTTACAGTGATTTAAATTTAAAAGGCACATGCAAAAGGCAGGCTGAAATTCAAAGTGAATGTCGTTTGTGATCTAAAAGTAAGTATACTTACACCTAAATTTATGTATAAAGAGAAAGGGGAATGAAGGTACGTGTATCCACATATACTGAGGTATATTTAGTATCAAATTTTCAAAAGAATTTTTAAAATTTCAGTTGAAAGATAATACTTTTTTCTGTTGCCAAAAAAAAAATTGTCCTAAGAAAGATATAATCTGCCAAAAAACCGAACCCCTCAAGACTTAGGATTGGATCAGGGCCTTGCTTTTACCTTTCTAGGAGAATAAAAGCATCCAACTAAGGAATCTGGAGGCCACTGGGCAAGTGGAACATCTGGAGAAAAGGACCGGATCATGAAGGAAAAATGTCCCGAGGAAATTAGCCAAATGGTATCTGTGCCCCCACAGACATAAGTATCAAATGGACTTTTGTGGTCCCAATTCAATCAAAAATTAAAACTGGCTTTGGGATTAGAATGAGGATCTCTCTTCTAAACCCACACATGCTCGTTAAAGGAAAATCCAAAATCTCTGTCTCAGGTCAGAAAAGCCACCTGGTATGGGACAGAGGGAAACAGAAGGTAAGGGACCACTCTGCAGCCACTGATCTCATAATCTTTTGGTTTTCAACTGACTCTAAACATTTTCTTAAGGTATAAATATTATCTCAAAATCTCTAAGAGTATTATGTATATGTAAACTTTCTGTCATGATGCTAGTAGCAGTCATACAGAACGCTAACTAACTCTAGAAATGAGCTGCATCTGGCTCCCTGTATGTTTCTGGAAATTAGGAACGAAGTTTATGTATACCTCGGATATCCTTAATAGATTGTGGCCCTCAAACCTTTCTGAGATCTGCTGCATATGGCATTTAAACTGTTTAAAGTTTTCTACCATTCCTAACAGTAACCTTTGAGGTTCCCAAAGAAGATGATGGGGCCCAGCGAATCCACCTGAACTGTGGTACCACTAACAGCCGGGGAAGCCTGCACCATGCCTCTTGCGCTGCCAGCTTCTGCACCAAGAGTGGACACCTTTGGGCTGACTGCTGTGCTCCGCTTAGCATTGCCTCTGAACTGACAGATACCACCCAAAGATCAGCTATGCACAACG
>NC_140498.1:55766004-56223504 GCF_964271855.1 Acomys minous
ACCTTCCTTGATCCCACGACCTTTAAACTCAGAAGTGCCTCCCATAGGACAAAATACATTGACCCTACATGCAACATCTGTCGGTTGACTTGTACAGCGGTGAGCCACACCCACAGAGACAGAGTTTACTCACCCAGGAAGTCCTTCTCCATGCTTCCCCGTCAAGCCTGCTGATCTTAATACCACCTCTGCTCTCATTTCTTTCCCCATAGGTTGAGATTTGCCTGCTGTGACCCTTCAAATGAAGGACTCACACAGAAGCTCATCCTGAGTGTTTGGATTTGGCTCTCATGGCTCAGCATCTCTCGAGTTTGTACACTCTGTTTTATATACCAGCAATGCGCTCCCTTTTACTGACAAGCTGTTAAAATATCACACTTCATCAATTTTCCTGTTGATGAGCTATTTCCAAGTCTGAGATATTAAGAATAAGATTATTTTCACACAGGCCGTCTTGTGACTTTACGCCTTCCTTTCCCTCCGGCCAATATCCAGCCGTGGACTTTCTAAGTCACGATGTAGGCGTCTGTTTAACCCTGTAAAATGCCATCAGAGCTTTCCCCAAGAGTGGTCCCGCTATTTGATAGCCCCCCACATGTGGGACACCACCAACTGCTGTCACCCATCTGTTCCTCTTAGAGAAACAACAAATGCCCCCCCCCCTCAGAATGAAGACGTGCATAGAGGGTAACTCAAGCTAGGCACAGATCAGCCAAACCAAGATGACCCAGTGTCCATCAAACAGTGTCTGTCGAGCTGCTCAGAAGGCTCCACTTTGTTCTGTTTGTTTATGGTGCCTGATCTTGACTGACAGCCTGGCTGGACTAGTGGAGCACAGCTGTGTGTTTGTTGGGGGAGGCTTCCAGCACCAATCGGCTGATGGAAAGGTGAGCAGGCTGGTTGCCCTCAGTGTGGGGCGGTGCCTTCCAAAGGATGACTTCCATGAGAGGCATCTGGAGAGGAAGCAGCCAGCAGGTGCCCGGCAGATGCTCCTTCCTGAGCCGGCATGTCTGCCTGTGCTGCAGCCACCCTGTGCTGACGTCCTTGGCCTCCGAGCATGGAATCCAAGACTCGCCAGAGATTGTCCAGGCTTAATGTGGCTCTTGATCGGGAGCGAGGAACACCTGGCACCTATCCTCTACCTCCAGATGGCCACTGTTGGACCGTGCGACCCTACTGTATGTGACAATCTAATAAATCCCCTTTTATGCAAATATTCTCCTGTCCTTGTTGTTCCGATTCATGTCCCCGGGACTTTATGTGGTCCTCTCTGCTGGAGCAGCCCAGCTACTTCTTGATATGAGGACTGAGTTGACCTGTCTCTGAGAACGCATCTCTCATGACGCCCTGGACCTAAGGCTTTCCCTAGAATGGAAGACTTCCTGAATACTGGAAGATGTCATTATATTTACGTCTCCCACACTGGATAGTGAGGCCCCCCCCCCCCATAGGATGGATTTGGTTATTCATCTTTGTAGTAGCTTGTCCTGATGAGCATGTAAACACTGGAGTTTGCTGAGTGAATGCATGCATTCTTTAAAAATGTATTTTATGTTTGTGTCCTGCAGGCATGGACGTCTGCGCACCATGTACATGCAATACACATAGGAGTCACAATAGGGGGGCCAGATCCCCCCGGAACTAGAGTTACAGATGGTTATAGGCCGCCCGATGGGTGCTGGGAACTTAGCCTGGACCCTCTGGATTGCAGCCAGTGCTCATCGCTGGGCCACCTCTCCAGCCCCAACCCACGCATTCTGACTTCTGACCTCCAGGCTTGGGAGAGATGCCTTGTGAACTTCAAGTTGGTGGGGAAAATAGGGAGGGAGCCATAGCTTTGAAAGACATGCAGAAAAGACCGCTTCAGATAATTTTATCACACAAGTGGGAAGAGAGTGGGTGCGTGACACAGTTTACCAGCAGATAGCGCGCATATGGGAGCTGTCGGCTTCCGAGTTGTCTGAGTCAAAGTCAAGGAATAGCTGAGTTCTGAACACAGACTGTCCACTAGAGAACCCAGCCCAAGCCTCTCCAGTTAGACACAGACAACATGGGTTTCCCTATTTCAGACTTTCTTGGATTCGGGAAGATGGGCACCTATGCGGCGCGGTCTCTTGGAGACCAAACTTGCTTCTGTTTTGTATATAGCTCGTATGCACAAGCCCAGGATAATGGTGCACACGAATCTTCGGATGCTGCTGCTGTAGCGGTGACACTAGTGCTTCTGTGGGTGCTCCCAGGCTGCAGACTTCACAGTAGAGATGTCTGTACCAAACAGAGGTAACCTGGGGCTCAGGGACCCAGAGGCCTGCTCTTACCGCTGCTCTCTGCTTCAGTTCCCGGCTTCTACCATTCCCTTCGTTGGCCTTTTGATCTTCTTCACCCTGACTGTGGTGTTGCTGGGGGAGGGGTAGACTAGTGTCTCTCCCCTCCCCTCCTGTCCCCTCCTGTCCCCTCCCCTCCTCTTCCTGTCTTTCCTATCTATCTATCTATCTATCTATCTATCTATCTATCTATCTATCAGCTCTATCTTCCCCTCCCTCCCTCTCTCCCTCCCTCCCTTTCTCTTTCCATCAAAATACCACTGTTCTGGTCTATTCCGCAAAAGCTCACTACTTACCAAGACAATCACATGACTTAAGCTGAGCTGATAATAACTGAGCCTGAGACATCTCGGGTCTCTTTGTTCTGAAAGCCAGCGGAGTCCCCCTCTGTGAAAGTGCTGCCAGCATCCTCACAGCTGACAGGCTGCATAAAAGCTTTCAGGGGGGCCTCCTAATTCCTAGTTTGCCCCTCACAGCCGCACTGATGAGAGAGACCATTGGAGCAGAGTTGGGACAGAGTGGCTAAGCCAGCAACCCAGGGCGTTGTGATGCAGCAAAGCTCTGAGCCATGGGCCTTCTGGTACTTGACCCCAGTGCTCCCCTCAGGAACCAAGGAGATTTTTTTTTAAAAGCCTAACTTGTCCTGAAGGTACCTGGCT
The DNA here is from genome assembly GCF_964271855.1 of Acomys minous. Lineage (NCBI taxonomy): Eukaryota > Metazoa > Chordata > Mammalia > Rodentia > Muridae > Acomys > Acomys minous. The sequence continues at coordinate 55,768,988 of NC_140498.1, forward strand.
GGTTTACTGGGAAGTCTGAGGAACGTAATCTTGACAGAATAGCTAAATCTTGCTTCCCAGAAAGTTCATTTTCCCTGGGGAGAACAGATGTCAAGTTAATGGCACTTAGCGGAGGAGTCCTCAGCTCGCACTTGGGGACTCAGGCCAAGCCTCACATTGCACATGTACAGAGAGTAAGAAACCAGATGTCTCGCCTGCGTGATGGCTGCGCTTGGTATGGCTAGTCCCTGGTCCCTGGTCAGCACTTTCTGCAGGAAACAGAATTATTCCTTCTGTGGCTCCCAGAGATCAAGCGAGCCCTTGTAAAAGCAGAGGGTGGTTGTATACATTTTGCACTGAAACTGGTGAAGAGAGCAGGTAGGCAGCCTGGTTTTGCTGGTGGGCTTCCGGCTTCCGGTGTGTCATGAGGGACTGTGAGCAGCAGTGTTTCCAGAAGTTCCCCCTAAGAGACAGTCTGGCCCTGAGGGTTGATTGTTCAAGGAGAAAACACACTTCTGCTTCTCCAGGAGGCAAAGCAGCTGCAGGGCCTAGTTCCAACACCCAACATCCAGGCACTTGTTTCCTCCTCTTCTTTCTCTGTGTGTGTGTGTGTGTGTGTGTACACACGTGAGCATGTGTATAGGTGTTTTGCATCCTTAAAAGTGCATAAAGGAATAGAGCAAGGCCAAGTAGGTAAAGCCACTTACTTTGCAAGCAACCTGAGTTTGCCCCCATCGCTAATATTGAATAAACAAACAAAAAGCCAGGCAGGGTTTCAAGTGCCTGTGATCCCATCACTGGGAAGCAAAGACAAATGGCTCCTAGGGGGCTTGTGGGTCAACCAACCCAGACATCATCAAGCTTCTCACTGAGGAGAGAAGAGGAGCCAAGGACGAAGGTGAAAGAGAAAGATGCCAAGAGTTGACGGCCCACTTTGACACTGTGTACACACAGTAAGGCTTCAGTCTTGTTTGGAGCAGGAGATCTCAGTGGCAGGAAAGAGAGTTAGTTTTAGAGTCAGTTCTTAGCCAGGGGAGAACTGAAGGCTAGGACAGAGGAGCAGCAGTGGTTGGGGGTGGAAGGGACACAGAGAAGGGCGCGGTGGGAGAGTGCCACCGAAGCGCGGGAGCCATGTGCAGCCGGAACTAGTCGGTGGCCGCAGTGCCGCATGCCTGGTGTTGTATGCAGGAGGAAGCTTCAAGAACCTGAAGATATTAGATGCTCTTTTAGGGTTCCCCTACTTTACCCCTAGAGTTAGCGTGTCTTCCAGTGGGCACAGCGCGTCAGTGCTCCTGTGTCCCCTTGTTGATTTTCTCAGGGGACAGGACATTCCATGCCTGCTTCTGATAAGCCCTTCATGCTTTACCCTGTCCTGTAATGGCACCTGCTCTTTCGAGGTGTGAAATATGAGGATCCTTGTGTGTAAACAGCCTGTCACTAAAAAAAAACGTACAGCCAAACAGGAAATCAAGAATAAAGAAAATAAATACAACAAAGTACAAAAGCCAACTGGAGGAAAGGAAAGTCAACCCTGCACACGCAGCTCAACCACCCAAGACACAGGTCTGTGTGAACAGAAATAGAGTCCCTGGTGTGCCTTTTATTTTTATTTTTATTTATTTTTATTTATTTATTTATTATTATTATTATTATTTTTTTTTTTTTTTTTGGTTTTTCGAGACAGGGTTTCTCTGCGTAGCCTTGGCCATCCTGGACTCACTTTGTAGACCAGACTGGCCTCGAACTCACAGCGATCCACCTGCCTCTGCCTCCCGAGTGCTAGGATTAAAGGCGTGTGCCACCTCGCCCGGCAAAAGATTTATTTATTTTATTTATTGTATATTAGTGCTTTATCTGCAGAAGAGGGTATCAAATTACATTATAGAAGGTTGTGAGCCACCATGTGGTTGCTGGGAATTGAACTCAGGACCTCTGGAAGAGCAGGTGGCGCTCTTAACCACTGAGCCATCTCTCCAGCCCTGGTGTGCCTTTTAGGGAAGTAAGTTTTCAGTGGATGGAGGTTTGTGTGGCACTGTGTGTGTGTGTGTGTGTGTGTGTGTGTGTGTGTGTGTGTTTTAAATAGTTTTTCTCTTTTGGGATTTTGTTTGCTTGCTTTGTTCTTATATTCAATTCCAGCTATTTAAAATGGGAACAGCATATTAAGAAAAGCATTCACCATCCTGGTGAATGTGGGGACCCGGGCCAAATATGTGGGGACCCAGGCCAAGTTCTGCCATGTCAGAAATCCTGTGCTTAGCCTGTATGCTGTGACCTTCGAGTTGCTGACCTTTACCTCACCACAAGGTCTTGTGTTCTAGGCCATCCTTGGACTATTTACCTTTGAAAGAAGTAGAGAAGTCTCAACTTGGAACCACCCAGAGGATCTAGGAAGTTCTTACAAGGAACTACTCAGAGAACTAGGAAGTTCTACAGGGAGCGATTTAGGCTATTGCATTCTTGCCCGGGGGCTAGGGTGAGTGAGATAAGAACAGATCCTATTGACCTTGCCCTATATATGTTCCTGCTCATCAGCAATAAAGTGAATCTTGATCAGAAATGTCCTGACTTGATTCGTCATTTCTCGCGTCTCTGTATCCTACTTTCAATCCCCACTCCCTCTTTCAGGTGAACCCTGATTCGATTTTTCCGGCGGGCTGGGACCCGACAGGTGAAGCCTTGAAGTGGCGGCGTGAGCCCTCTTACCTTTGTAGGAAACACTTTGCAGGTACTTGTCGATTTGGGAGGGGGAGAATGAGTTTAAGATCTTCAAGAAGTCCAGGCAGGCCTTGCCGTAGTCACTCTCGTATGTGGTCGGCTTCTGTGTGCGTTCCTGGTTCTGTATGTAGCTATGCAGCACGGATGGCACTGCAGTGACACAGGGGCGACACACAGGCTGTCAGTAAGCCGAGAATGTCCGACCTTGAGTGAACACACCCCTCACAGCCTTGACAGAGCCTAACTCAGCATCCTAACCAGACGGACGCTGCCTAGTACCAACCACCAGGGGCCCTGCCAAGCTGCTGGGGCTGGCGATGCCGGAAGTGGAAGGGATGGGAGACGTGGCCCGAAGGCTGAGTGTGGTCACCATTTTCAGAAAAACAGCCCCTCACACGTTCTGCCCTTACATACTGCGTGTCATGTTTACCATTTGCTTAATAATAAATGGACTTTGTAAACATTTCGTTTTCCTTCGGGACATCTCTGTGCACCCTCAGAGGGGCACCTGAAGAGGTCCCTTTCCAGTAGCCCAGAAAGCCTTCGGATGAGCGTGTTAGCAGAAGGGTGATATGTACAGCAACATGGGCGGTCCATTCAGACTAGCAGAAGTCACAGGGGCAGGCAACTCAGATAGAGTGAGGGCAAAGCCTGGGGCAGGATGGCTGACACATCTAATCTCTATCGCCTTAGGGCATCTCCTGACTCCAACCACTGCCCCACCCGTCTGGGTCTGGCCACCTTGTGGGATTCACTGTGTCCTCGCCCTGAGGTTGGGAGCTGCAGCAGTGGACATTCTGCATGGCCATTGTCAAACCTGGCTGCCAGGGCCTTCTGCTTGGGTGACATCAAGTCATAGCAGCAACTGCTGTTTCTTAAAAACAACAACAATAACAACAAAACAAGATGGAGAAGCGGGCTCGGAGTCTTCAATCAGGAGCCAGGCAAGGTGGGCCAGAGGAGCCAAGAGGTAGGAAATGCCCAATCGCAGCACGTGTTCTGAAATTGGTTCTGCACAGTAGATGCCAGAGCAGACCGAAAGTCCTAGGTACAGGGACTGGAGAGGTTGCTTAGTGGTTAGAACACTGGCTGCTCTTCTGGAGGACCCAGGTTCAATTCCCAGCACCCACCTGGACCTCACAACCACCTGCAACTCCAGTCCCAGGGGATCCGATGCCCTTTCCTGGCCTCCTCAGGTACATATGTGATGCAGACACACATGGAGGTAAAACACCCATACACATTTTTTTTAAAGGGGGGGTCTTAGTGTTATGATTCTGCGTCAGTCCGCCTACCTGTGATATTTACCTGCCATGGGGTGTGACCCTGCCGAGGGCCACAGAAAAGGATAACCCTCCACGTGGCCCGCTCTTACCCCTCTCTCTACCCTCTTTCTCTCTAGCTTCTCTCTTTCCTTCCTTTCTCTCTCTCTACCCCTACCCCCTTACCCCCCCCCCCATACTCACTTAATAAACCTCATATAATATAATATCTGTTGCCTGGCATCTTATTATCTTATCTTATTTTCTTTTTATTAACCATAACACTTAGTCTCCCTACTTCCCTCATCCCTGGCACTTTAGTCTCTTTGTTATGGATATTAGAGTCAGACCCCCCGCCTCCCGTCTCCTCCTTGTCAGTTCACAATAAAACTGTTTTCAAAAGTCAGTGCCATAGCTGGCTCCGGAGTGTCCAGCCGAGAGCCATGGTGGGTCACTGTACAGTTATAAGTCCCACAAGTTCGCTTACCTAAACCCTGGGAAGCCACAGGCAGGCTTGAGTAGCATCCGTACTTGAAACTAAAGTCTTGCAGCTCCGGAATCTTAGCTGGAATTTGGTAATGCTGTCGAAATTCAGTGTCCAGACGCCGGGGAAGGCTGGCTTTCCAGTCTAGGGTTCTAGGCAAAGTTTTCATGGTCTTCTTCACTGGGGTGAGAAAGGAAGGCCCTGGTTACCCCTGGGGAGCTGTTTCTGAGCGGCCTGCCACTGCGTCTTGTTTGCCAGGAGCTTGTAATGCACACCGCTAAAACTGACTCCTGCTGCATTTACAGGTGTAGTCAGTGTACTCTAAGGGTGGCCCACGAGGAGGCTACTTCCCGCTCAGACATGGGAGTACATGCCCACCAGCTGAATAGTTTCTGATGGGCCAGATGTTCATGTCTGTGAGGAGAGTCCACAGGAGCTGCTGGGCACAGGAGCCAGTGGTGACCCTGCCAGGGTCATCTCTGGGAAGCAAACCACAGCAGGGAGAGAATTTGGCCATGGCCAAGGCTGCCATATGAAACAGAATTCTCAATTAAATTGGAATGCCAAGCAGACAGCAGATCCTTTTTTTTTTTTTTTAGCATGACTATGTATAAGCATTCGTTGTTGGCAACAGACCACAGCTCACATTTAGCTGGGCTGCCCGCTGTTTTTATTTGCTTAACTTGGCAGGCCTGGAGGAGATGGTAGATGTCATCTCACCACTGGGAAAGAGCCAGTCCAAGCTTGCCCCTTCCTGACAGGCGGCTGAGGGGCAACGGTTGTCCTTAGTGAATGGTAACATTATTATCTCTTCAAAACTGTTTCCACTAAAATCCTCCACAGTGTGGGCCAGGTTTTCCTCAGCCATATGTAGAGATTGTCATGTTGCTCGGCTCCTTCAGGCCTTTCTAAGATTGGAGGTTGTGGGGGAAAGGCAACCTTACCAGGTGCTCTCATTCCCTTTAAAGCCTGACACTCAAACTCCCAGAAGTTTCTTTTGCATTGGTAACTGTGACGTCGGTCACAGTCGGTCATGCTAACCTCCCCTCCACACTCCGGAAGATGCTGGCGCCCATTAAAGTGAACACAAATGCCTCGAGCATTCCATGGTACAGCCCTGGGTTCGAACCCCAGTGGGACCATCATGAAAAGATTATTCTTGGCCACATGGGAGGGCAGCCTGGTCTACGCAGTGAGTTACAGGCTAGCTAGCCTGGGTTACATGTCGAGACCCTGTCTCATAAGCAAAACTCACTGAGACTCTGCAGAAAGGCGTGATCTAAAGGTAAATGTAGGGGACCATTCAAAGTCATCAGCACCAGGAACGCATAGACTGCAGCAAGGGGCAGGGGTGGCTGCACTGTCTTCACTCGATGTTCAAGTCATCAAAGCCAAGGTCACCAAGCCTGCACATGCAAACAGCCACGGTTTAGTGTTTCAACTCATCAGTGAACACTCAGACCCACGACGACACAGTCTTGATGCCTCAGAAGCGAAAACCATTAAAGAAACAAGCACACAGTAGCATTTTGCCAGAGATTCTGTTAACACTGTTAGGATGGAAACACACGCACGCAAATATGGGCACTTGGGCACGCAGGCATGCACAGGTGCACACACACACACACACACACACACACACACACACACACACACTCATGCTCACGTGTGAGAGTCACTGAGTTGAGAGTCAGAGAGGCTTTCAAGGACAAAGCCTACTCTTAAGACTTGGATGGCAGAGCGAAAGAGAAGCTTTGTTTGTTTGGGTCTTTTGTTGTTGTTGTTGTTGTTTTGTTTGTTTGTTTGTTTTTGTGTAGCCTTGGCAGTCCTGGACTCGCTGTGTACACCAGACTGACATCGAACTCACAGCAATCCACCTGCCTCTGCCTCCCCAGTGCTCAGATTAAAGGTGTGTACCACCAAGCCTGGCCCAAAAGAAAAGCTTTGCAAGGTGTAGTAAGGGCAGGTAGCAGGAGGCAGCAGGGTCCTGGCAGGAGAAGGGTGTAGTATGGACAGGCAGCAGGAGGCAGCAGGGTCCTGGTGAATCTGTGGGATGGGCAGTTGAGTAATCTGTAGGGGCTGCTGGGGAGAGCAATGGAGAGGGGCAAGTGTCAGATGACGCAAGTCTCTCTGACAAGGTGGCTAGCTTCCAACCTGAGGGCAACAGGAGTCCCCAAAGGGTTTTAAAGCCAAGCTGACATCAATCAACCCCCCTTTGACACACCGAGGAAGAGAGCTGGATAGAGTGAGACACAGGCAGCCTGCACCAACACAGGGTTGTGAGGAAGGCAAGGATGGCGCAGAGTAAGCCATAAGAACTGCAGGGGGAAAGGGATGGTGGGAGTGGGTGACGACCGTTAGACTCAGATCATCAGAGTCTATTCCTGGAAGCGCACTTGAGAGTCCAGAGTCCATGCAAAAGCAAAGGAATTTTATGGAGCCGATGCGTCGGGGTCCATCAAGCTCACAAGAGTTGGGGACCCCGTCCTGCAAAAGCTGAGGGTTTAAATACCCTTTACAGACGCAGAACTCAGCAGCAGTGGTTAGTTATTAACTGTTGGGCTAACAAAGGTGATCTTGGGGGGCCAGTTGATTCTGGCAGATGTTTGAGGTAAGATATGTGGATGTGGCCTTTTCTCAGAGGCCAGTAAATTCTGATCAGGGTGAGGCAGAGGCAGTAAATTCCGAGCCAGCGGGTGGAGGGCTCTTGCTCGGCTGACAATGTTAACTTGCTCTGTTTGTTTCTGCTGTCAGTTTATGAGGCTGTCATTAAGGTGGCTGAGTTCAGGCCACCTGGACTCTTACACTATCTCAGGCTAATGGATTCCGGCTAAGGTGTAGTTGTGGCAACTTTTCTTAACTTGACCTATTTGGCTACTTTCAGCAGCAAGCATATAAGTAACATGGCCGAGCTTTAGCTAACTTAAGCTAACTTGGATTCTTCAACGACACTGACTGGCCTCCAACACCATGAACCAAACTACTGTTCATGAATTACTCGCCGCGCGCTGGTCGGTCGTCGTCCTAGCTGTGACCCAGTCCCTGACAACAGGAGAGAGGGCTTATGTTGGGTCACAGTTTCAGAGATCTTGGTTTATGGTCAGCTGGCTCCATTGTGGAGCCAAGATTCTCACCCCTGATAGCCAGGAAACAGAGAGGAAGCCAAGGGTCCCGATCAGATCTGCCCTTCAAAGTCCATTCGCAAGGAGCACTTCAGTTACCTCTCAAAATAGTGCCACTTGCTAGGGACCAAGCCTTTTCAACCCATGAGCTGTGTGAATGAATATTCATAGTCAACAATGCCCAGACACCAGTATTCTGCGACAGTAGAAAACATACACATCCTCTTTTTAAGAAAGAGAATTAATATAAAAGTCACTTTGTTGCAACAAACTCAGATACAAACCATCATGCAGACGGATTGACATGGCGACTCAAATGCTTGCCCAATCCCAAGACAGGTTTTTTTGTTTTTTGTTTTTTTGTTTTTTTTTTTTGTTTTTCCTCTGCCAAGTTGAATCAAAGAAGCTGGGTCCTCAGGCCTCATAAGATGAACAATGAGATGGTGCCTTTGGAAAGGAGGGAGGCTGCCACAGCCTCTGCACAGCAGCCAGGAAGACCCCAGCCCTGCCTGCCAGTCCCACCCTTGGATTCCGAGCAGTCTTGTGCTTAGCTTTCTTCTTCCACAAATACTCTCTTCAACACACGGTCACTCGTTTAAATCAGCCTCCCGTCCTAGCTGGGCCTTTCTAAAGCCCATCTCTGGGCATGGCTCTGCCTGGCTAACTCCTTCCTCGTTGCCCACGGGACTGGGAAGATAGACAGGTCTGGTTTTCTCTTTCCTGTTCCTCTTCCCTTCTTCCTCCTCCTCTCCTCCCCTCTCCCATGGTCCTCCCCTCTCCCATGATCCTCCCCTCTCCCATGGTCCTCCCCTCTCCCATGATCCTCCCCTCTCCCATGGTCCTCCCCTCTCCCATGGTCCTCCTCTCTCCGTGTCTCCTTGCTTTGCGTTTTGAGACAGGGTCTCGTCACACGTGTCTGAGTTCTCTTGTGTTAACTTCCAGGACGTGGCTTCAGACATTCACCACCATTCGTGGCTGATGGGACTCCTTTCTGGCTTCTACCCTCTGTTGGAATAGATGTTCACAGCAACATACAGTTATCGGTTTGCTTGTTTGCTTTGCAGTGCCAGGGATCAACCCCAGGACCCCCCACTGTCTGCAAACGCTACCATTGAATGATGCTCCAGCCACCTACACTTCTTCTTCTTCTTCCTCCTTCTTTTCCTCCTCCTCCTCCTCCTTCTTCTTCTTCTTCTTCCTCTTCTTCTTCTCCTTCTTCTTTTTGGTTTTTTGAGACAGGGTTTCTCTGTGTAGCCTTGGCTGTCCTGCACTCCCTTTGTAGACCAGGCTGGCCTCAAACTCACAGCGATCCGCCTGCCTCTGCCTCCCAAGTGCTGGGATTAAAGGCGTGCGCCACCACGCCTGGCGCCACTTACACTTCTTACAGAGTCTACCTTCCAGTACTGACTGGTTTCGTTGGTAAACTTTCCTGCCCCACACCAGCTTTCCAGTTCCCGTAAAGACCACCTCCATGCCGTTTAGCCCAGGAAAAGGGGGGAACACCTACCTTGAGCCACATCCACGAAGTCCCTCTTGGTTTGGGAAACAAACTGATTTGCTATCGCCTCCCGGACTCTTTCCATGGAAGAAGAGACCATCCAAGGGAAGTGGTAGCTTTCTGTCCCCTTAGGGAGTGTCCATTGAAAGGACTCCTGTCAATGCAAGCATGGTTTTTAGTAGGAATCCAATCAGGCGGTACTCATGGAGTCAAGAACACACAGGAGTGTTTGTGTGTCTGAGTTCTTCCGCACCCTTTATAGCCAGCGAGCACACTGCAGCTGCCTGTGCAGAGAGCTTGGCAAGCAGTTACTAGCTCTAACGCGAGTGCTGACTCCGCTACTTTTCCTGGCATGACAAAACACCTGACAAAGGCCACTTTAAGGAGCGTGGGTCTATTTAGGCACATGGCTTGAGGCTTATAATTCACCTTATGGCAATATGAAGTGGCAAGGCTGGGAGTTACCTGGTCACACTGCATCCTTTTTTCTTTTTAAAGATTTATTTATTTATTATTATGTATACAGTGCTCTGCCTGCATGTACACCTGCAGGCCAGAAGAGTATGTCAGATTATATTATAGATGGTTGTGAGCCACCATGTGGTTGCTGGGAATTGAACTCAGGACCTTTAGAAGAACAGACAGTACCCTTAACCTCTGAGCCATCTCTCCAGCCCCACACTGCATCCTTAGTTGGGAAGGAGAGGCAGATAAATGCCCAAGCTCAGCTGACTTCCTCCCCGTCCCCCTTTTTTATTCGTTACAGGGACAGGGCACCACTCATAGAGTGTCACTCTCCTCAGCTAACGTCCTCTGCGAACTCCAAGACACACAGAGCAGGATGTCTGGTGCCGTTCTAAATCCCCCCAAGTTAGCGATGAAGGTTGAACTATCACAGATAACCCTGATGGGCCTTGTTGACTTTCGGCGCCAACTTCGCATGTGGAGAGCAGAGCTCTTGTGATAGCAAAACTCACAATACTTCTGGGTTCTGGTGACGTGTTTGTAAGGAGCAGAGACAGTGTCTGGTTTTCCCTTTGAGAGTCTTAGGGAAACGCCCCCTCCCTCACAGAGCCGCAGCAGCTCAACAGAGAAGGATGGGGGGGGGGGGGTTACTCTCTTCTTCTCACCGCCAAAGACAGCCTGAGACTGCGCATGCGTAATTGACACCCCATCCCTCCTCCCACCGTCCTCTCCCATGACTGTTACAGCTGACCTTCTTTGTCAACTTGACTGGATTTTTTTGGGGGGGGGGATTTGGTTTGATTTGGTTCAGTTTTTCTAGACAGGGTTTCTCTGTGTAGCCTTGGCTGTCTTGGACTCACTTTGTAGACCAGGCTGGCCTCGAACTCACAGAGCTCCGCCTGCCTCTGCCTCCGGAGTGCTGGGATGACAGGCATGCGCCACCGCACCCGGCTAACTGGATTTTTTTAAATCACCGGAGACTAATGTGTCTTCCTGTGTGTCCATGGGGGCTTTTCCATAGAGGATTAACTGAGGGGTAGGGCCTAACCTGAGTGACGCTCCACTCAGACGCAGCCCGCAGCCCGCAGCAGGCAGACACAGACTGAACCCCCTAAAGGCTAAGCCAAATAAGTCGGCTTCTCTCCTTAAGGTGTCCCTGCCCAGAGGCTCATAGCAGTGGCTTGAAGGTGACCGTGTTGTGATACCACCTGCTGGAGGGCCCCCCAGAAGCGCCACACCCACACTCTCAGCCGATGGGGGAGGGGATTGGCTATGGTGGGAGAACTCAGCGGTGTTCCCACCAGCGCCCAATGCCAGCACACTGCAACTAGTCTCACTTCCGTCTAGCAACCTCAGCTTCTCCCTTTATGCTGGGTGGTCGCCACCAACCAAAAGGAAGCCTGCTTCGCTTCTCATGCCTTACAAAGAAAACCCCGTCTCTCTCTCTCCCTTCCCCCTCTACCTAGGAAAGTGCTTTTCAGAATGACATCGGCATCCTGCATAATAGCCCTGTGCCGGTGCCTTGAGGTACCTATTGGTTCCTTTAGGATTTATCTACTGCAGAAAGCAGTCACATACATAACGTATGTGTTGAAGAGGCAGCTGGTTCTCTGCCTAGATTTTGTTGGCTGCAAACCTGTTGTGCTCTCTAGCAGGTGTCTGTCCCCGGGACATAGGGAGACAGGGCCCTCGGAATAGACTATCAGGGAATGTTTGGGCTTACCCAAACATGGTGTGTCGCTTCTCTCTGTGTAATGACAGCAGCTGTTGAGACTCAGGGATTAATAGTGTCTGCGGTCTTGAGCTAATACTCATCGGGTGAGAGTACAAAGGACAGTTTGACACACCAGCTCTTGTTTCGTGAGAGCACTCAGGAGTCTCATGGTAGCACTCCCTGAGGTTTTAATCGGGGGTGGGGGGGCAGGGCAGGGCAGGGCAGATGGCTCAGTGGTTAAGAGCACTGGCTGCTCTTCTAGAGGGCCTGGGTTCAGTTCCCAGCACCCACATGGCAGCTCAGAAACATCAGTAACTACAGTTTCCAGGGGATCTAGTGCTCTCTTCTGGCCTCCATGGGCACCAGATATACTGTGGTGCACAGACAGACAGACAGACAGACAGACAGACAAAATACATATACACATACATTTTTTTAAAAAAAGTTAAAGTCTTTTCTAATACTTCAGATAAAGAGAAATTTTACCGTAAATATGCACTTACAATAAATAAAGCAAATTATTTTTCATTGATTTTAATATTAAGATTTGTTTATTTATTTAGGCAGGTGATCTCTGAGTTTGAGGGCAGCCTGGTTTACAGAGTGAGTCAAGAGCATCCCGGGCAACACAGAGAAACCCTAGTGTTAAAATAAAGACTATTTCCTGTCTATGAGTGTTTGCCTGTATGTATATATGAACACATCTGGTGCTTCAGAGGCCAGAAAAGAGCATCTAATCTCCTGGAACTGAAGTCATGGATGGCTGGGAGCTGCCATGTAGATTCTGGGAACCGAGCCTGGGTCCTCTGCAAGAGCATCTAACGCTCTTAATGGCTGAGCCGACGGAAGCCGAGATGGGACACATCAAATGTGGCAGTGGTGTATGTTCCTCAGATCCTCAAGCCTACATCTCCAACTCATGCACCTGCTGGAGAGACCCGCGCTGTGCCTCCCCGTCTCCGCCACACAGAGTCCCTCCCATGCAGCCCAGGCGGCAGCAGCAGCAGCATCACTCAAGCGCCGGTCAGAGGTGTGAACGCTGTCTTTCCTTCTTCCCTCTTAGCCAGCAGCAGCATCCAGTCTGCCAACCTGTCCTCTACCAGATGCCTCCAAACCAGTGGCCGCCATGGAAATGAAACCCTTGGTGACAGAGCCCTTTGTGATGGGAAAGGAAACGGTCAGTGCCAAGAAAACACTGTGGGAGGATCAGTTGCCGCCACGTGGTGGGAAGGTGACTCTTTGGGCTGAGCCTTGGAGAAATATCGGGGAGGCTCCCTTTGTGTGGAAGAGGTGGACGCGATAGAGAAGCAGCAGTGACAAAAGACAGGGCGGTTTGAGGTCCCAGAAGATGACAGCAGCCTGTTTATAGCAGCGCTGTGCAACAGTAACCAAAATGCAGAGGGAGCCGCAGAGTAGATCACGGAATAAACGCACGAGAAACTGCGGCACACTGTGCAGTATAACGCAACTGTGAAAGGCACTGACACTGCTGTAACAGGGAGAGGCCAGAAAATGGTACTAACTGGAAGAAACCAGACACACACACACACACACACACACACACACACACACACACACACACACGGAACACACACGATCTCTCATATACAGAATAGGTAAAAATCCAGAGAGCTCAAAAGTGGGTGGGGGAGGGGCTGGGGCCAATGGCTCAGTGGGTAGAGCACTGGCTGCTCTCGCAGAGGACCGAGGTTCAGCGGCCAGCACCCACAGGGAGGGCTCACAGCCATCCATAACCCCAGTCCCAGGGGATCTGGTGCCCTCTTCTGATCTCCGCAGGTCACAGGCACGCACCTGGCGCACATACATGAAAAACACTCATAATAAATACATTTTAAAAAAGAAGGGTGGGGCTGGAGAGATGGCTCAGCGGTTAAGAGCACTGACTGCTCTTCCAGAGGTCCTGAGTTCAAGTCCCAGCAACCACATGGTGGCTCACAACCATCTATAATGTGATCTGATGTGCGCTATATACATAATAAATAAATAAATCTTTTTTAAAAATAAAAAAATAAAAAAGAAGGGTGGTGGGCGTAAACGTAAGGCAGTGAGTGAAGAGTGATTGCGTAATGGGGGTGGGGTTTCCCTGCTGGGGTGAAGAAAATACAGAGAAGGTGTACATCAGGACTGTGCTAACCAATTTTATATTACATGAATATCATTTCAGTTTTTTTTATTTTATTTTTTATCGTATGTACAGTATTCTGTTTGCATGTGTGCCTGCATGACAAAAGCAGGCGCCAGACCTCATTATAGATGATTGTGAGCCACCATGTGGTTGTTGAGAATTGAACTCAGGATCTTTGGAAGAGCAGACAGTGCTCTTAACTCCTGAGCCATCTCTCCAGCCCCTCTCTTTTCAGTTTTTAAGATCTCTAAATCCGAGGGACTAGAAATAGGGGGCCACGTGAGACCAGAAAGAGGAGGCGATCCAGGGAGGAGCACAGCTCTCGCTGCCACAGACAGGTGGATAGTCTTTGCAAGGCTCATACAGGCTCAAGACAGAGATCAGAGGCAGCAGGCATCTTACTTGACTGAGATCCTCTTTTGGGGCCCTTACTCCTCTTGAAGTCCCGATTTTTATCAGGCGTTCCTTAGGGTACGTTTTCCAAGAATACTCGTCATCGTAATGGGACTGGTTCAGAAGAGGGTCGCCCAGAGCGTATGTGTATCCCAAACTTTTCATGCTCTTTGGACTTAACAACAACAACAACAAAAAAGCAGAAATTAGAGGAAGGGGCTGTCTCCGTGATACGATGACAACATACTTTGACAAAAAACAAACAAAAAACCCAAGGAAGGAAAGGTCCCGTCCGCCCCGCACTTCAAGAGTACAGACCGTCAAGGCGGCAGAAGCCTAAAGCAGGTAACCACGTAACAACCCACAGCTAGAAGTCAGGGAGTGATAAATGTTTAGTTTCCTTCCTCCAGGATGGCAGGCAGGGAAAGGCGCCTGTGTAAACCCGCCCACCTCCACCAAAGCAACCAATGTAACCCCTTACACGCATTCCCGCCCTACCCAGCCCTGTTCCCAGTGCTTTGAGGTCTTATTAAGATGGCAACATCAAAGAGATTAAGTATCACGCTTCACAACGATCGATCAAATTATTTTATGTGTTATCTAATTTTTAAAAGATTTGCTGCCTTAAGACTTGATGACAGATATTATTTGATTTTCATATCCCCTTAATAAAATCAATTCTGTAAGTTAGGATGACACTTAGCAGGAAAAAAAAGAGAGATAAAATAAAACGAAGACTAACAATCTAAAATGTATCCTAGTGGCTTTTAAAGAGTTACATATTCTTATGTACAAAGGAGATTTCAGTGCATCTGAATAATTGGCGAAGAAAAGCTTTCTCCTAGGGAAATGCTCTTGTAGGTTAAAGGGAAAGACATGTGAATTAGGATATTGGTTATCTTTTTAAACATTTTTATTAATTTATGTATTGTATGGGTGGTTTGTATGTGCCTCACGTGCATGGCTGATGCCCGAGGCGGCCGGCAAATGGCGCCAGATCCCAAGCATTGGCGTTAGAGCCGGTTGTGAGCCACCGTGAGAGCATTGGGAGCAGAACCCAGGGGCTCTGGAACAACAGCGAGTGTTCTTAACCACTGACCCATTTCTCCAGCCCTTGATCGTCTTCAGTTCCCAGTGAAATGCATGTTGCCATCACTGGCTTACAGCGCAAAGGGAAGCCACCAAATACCATCAGATATTACCACCAGGTGGCGCCATACTCAGGAATCGCCCCACATGATATTATCTCGAGCTATTGCCTTGGTATTAAACCATCACACGTTGTTAAATTATTTTGCCAGAATACAGAATATGCATCTTTAGATTATTGAATTACAGGAAATGCATGAATGGGGGAGGAGGAAGGCACTCGTTGAGGGAGCTTTAGGGTCATCTGCTCGTCTTGTGTGGCAGCTGTTCCAATGGAGTCAAGTACTGCGCATGCGCCTGGGTACCGCAGCCCAAGCCGGACCCTGCAGATCCCAGGGCCTGGGCCGCCTGCCTCAGTGATTTCTTTTCCCTGACTCTAACAGTTATAACGTGTTCATCTGTCTCTGGAGAGAGGCTTCTAAGAGAGCACGTAGGTGCTTTAAATGGCTCTCCCTCTCTCCTATTTAAAGACAAGCATTTTTGGTTTTCAGCTTATTTAAAAATATATATATCCCTGGGAAATGTGGAAATGCGAGGAAATCGAGCCCGAACTTGGGAAGCCACACAAGCTGCTGCTGACGACGCTTTAAATATAACTAGACTTTTCTGGGCCATTGTAACCTTCAAGGCTGCTGGATAAAACTAGGAAACTAGTTCCTAAGAAATCGTGGGCTACTTGACGCTCTTCAGATTCTGTGTTCGTCGATCCCTGAGGCATCTTAATCTCACATTTACTCTAATCACGGCTTGATATGTACACTGCAGTGTGGTCTCCATCCTTCTGTGTTAGAAATTAGTGAAGTTGTTTCTGATACAGAGAGAGAGAGAGAGAGAGAGAGAGAGAGAGAGAGAGAGAGAAAGAAAGAGAGAGAGAGAGAGAGAGAGAGGGAGGGACAGACAGACAGAGTCAGAGGAGGGGGAGAGGGAGGGAGGGACATACAGACAGACAGAAAGAGACAGAGAGGGGGAGAGGGAGGGACATACAGACAAACAGAAAGAGACAGAGAGAGGAGGGGGAGGGAGGGATGGACAGACAGACAGACAGAGACACAGAGAGAAAGACAGAGACTCAGAGACAGAGACAGGGACAAAGAGACAGAAAGAGAGAGAGAGGCACAGCCTGGCCTCACACCAGCCGCCTTCCGCGGCCTCCTGAGTGTTCGGATCCCAGGCTCCCAGGCATGAGTCACTCTACTTGGCTGGCTCTGACTTTTCAGTGTAGTCGTTATTTATTCTCCAAAGCTTAGCGGGGCGTTCTGCATTACAAAACCCTTAACCAGGCAACACTACCTATTGGTTTGTTTTGGGACCGGGTCCATTATATAGACTTGGACTGCCTGGAACTCACTCTGTACGCCAGGCTGGCCTTGACGCCACCGAGATCCACCTGCCCCTGGGATTTAAGGCCTGTGACAGCACACCCAGCCCACGTTGCTTTCCATGGCTCTCTGCGGTTTAGGGATAACTCATACACTTTCTTCTTTTCATTATTTGGCTATAGTTAATCATCTCAGTGCCATGCAGTGTTACACTTCCCGTGTCTGCTTTTCATAATCTTCCCTAGAACATATACTCCATCATTTATTTTCCAATTTTTAAACTCTTCCTTAGATTACATATCAACATTCATGTGAGTGGTAAGTGTAGGTAGGTTTCGTCTTGATAGGAAAGTATAGTTTTGCATCTTTGGCAACAAAAATTGACTTTACCAAGTACACAAAGATGGTGTAAACTGTACTAGCTAAAATTTTAGTTCTGAGGTTTAGACAAGAATGCATTTAAATCTATGATAGTTGAAAGCCTTTCTTTTAAAAGTTCTATCAGGGGATGGGAGGATGGGTCAGTGGTTAGAGCACCGGCTGTGTTTGCAGAGGACCCGGGTTCTGTTCCCAGCACCCATGACGGCTCACAACCACCTGCACCTCCTATTCCAGGGCATCCGACACCTTCTCAGACATCAGGCCAGCACGTGGGGCACAGACACAGATGTGCAAACACACATTTTTGTCTGTACAGACAGTATGCTGCAGGCAAAACATTCATGCACATAAAATACATCTTAAAATGCATACAAAAGCGTTTGTTGATATTCCTGTTTGCTTTTCCAAGTCTGTCTTGAGTTAGGTACCATTTTAAAAGCCACATCAAATCTGAAGCGCAGTGAGCATAGTCCTGGAGCTACTGGGTTAGTGGAGCTGTTCACTTCTCAGACTTCGGCCAGGGGACTAGCTCAGTACATGGATGACAGGCTGTGGGTTCCCACCAGCCCCCAGCACAGCAGCCATTAATGGCCATTAACGCTCTCCCCGTGACACTGTGGTCCTGGACCACGCTCTACAATCTGCTCGCTTCTGCATGGGTGACCTTTCTCAGCACTGGCCTTCGTACAGCGGACAAAGAAACAAAGGTGAGGAGGTTGATGCCCAGTGCCCTGTCATCCGAAAAATAGCAACGGAGGAGGATGAGTAAACTCACTCATCTCATTAACGAGTGGTTCCTCCAAAATGGCTTTTAATTGATTGACTTCAGTGTGTGTGTGTGTGTGTGTGTGTGTGTGTGTGTGTGTGTGTGTGCTGCTATGAGCAATTATGTACTTAAAATGACTTTTCTTTAGGTCATAGAAAATGTTTAAAACTTATTTTCAACTAAGATAATCAGTTACAAAGACGTAAAATAGGGTGATCAATAAACTGCTTTTACAAGCTAAGTGCCCTTCATCTAGAGAATTGGATAATGAAAATGCTGTCCCCACACACTACGGGAGGTGTTCAGAAAACTATAACCAATCAAAATGCAAAGCACAAGCGACTGTGGGGTGCCCAGCCCCAGCTGAGGCGTCTACAATACAATCCCCGCAGCTAAGGCTCAAGGATAGCTGCATACTCCTCAGGAGGGGACAGTGACAGCTCCCCCAACAGCTCAGTAGGAGTCTGCAGCCTTGCACTGCCCTGAGTCTCACGGGCACTGTATTCACTATGAGTGAAAATGGCTTAGTTCTTTGAACTAACTGCTCTGTTAGTGGCCAGGGAAAGCAGAGGACACTCCCTCCACTGCTGGACCAGCCGTGGGTGGTGCGACGCCCTCCCCAGCGCTGGAGATAACAAGGACTAGCCAAAGACTTGCTCATAAGCCAGCTGACTGCTCAGGAGCAAATCTAAGAAGGCAAGATTCTCCCAAGTGACTCAGTTTACACAGTAAGCACAGGTCCCGCGGATCTCACGCCCATCCCCCACCCGTCCATCACGCACTGAAAGGCAAGGCTGGCTCTCGCTCCTGCTTTTTCACTGTCGTGGTTTGAATAAGAAATGTCCTCCACTGTTGGGGAGGCGGCGGAACCTTTAGGAGGTGCATGGTAGGTGGAGGGGACACATCTCTGTGGGTAGGCGGGCTTCGAGGGTTACAGCTTAGCCCACCTCCGTTCGCTCGGCTCTCTCAGCTTTGTGGCTGAACACGGGGTCTCCAGCAGCGGCTACCACACCTCCCCTAACATTCTGCAACCGTACGCCTAAATAAATTCTTACTCCTTACTCACAGCAATGAATAAACTACCCTCCCTTCCTCCACCCTCACTCTCACCCCCAACCCCACCCCTACCCCTACCCCCACCCCCACCCCTACCCAGGCCCCTGGAGGAGAAGCTCCAAGCTGACACTGCAGAAACCGGACTATAGAAGCACAGAGCCAGCAACGCGAGCATCCAAGACAGCCTGGGTGCCCGCGGTGACAAACATGCTTCCACACAGGCGTCCGTCTCTCACTGCTGGCCTGCTATGGTCTACCGGAAGTGCTCGTCATTCATCTCACGGGACTATAGTGACGCACAGCGCTCTGTGGCATTGGGAAGAGCCAGTTCGGTGATTGCCCCAGTATCCTCATATCCTTATATATTCTGAATGGTGGCTTCTCAAGCTTCCTGGAGGAATGTAGAACGTACCGTAGGCCCTGCCCTGCTGGGGTCTCTCTAGTCGCTATTTCTATTTGCTTTTCCATTCTGACTCATAAAAGGCAAAGTCTAGCGGGTCTGTCCATAGGACGCAAGGACACCTACCGTATTAACTCAGGCACGGCTCCTCTCTTAGGTGTGAATGCTGTCTTCATTGTGGTAGCATAGGAGTCCCAGTTGGTGTCACCTGCTAAAAGGACACGAGGGTGACTTGAAATTCAGCAAAGCAGAATATCCTCACCAGATGTTTCTACAATTAAAATAATATCATAAGAGACAAAAGTCTGGACAGTGATTTCATTTTAGGACCCGATGAGTCACAAGGGTCAATTTATGGTCTCAATAGGACAGGGAAGAGGGATGTTATTATTGGGTTTATGCTGACATTAAAATGGGCCCTTTGTGAGCCAGGCTTGGTGGCCTGAGCCTGGAATCCCAGCACTCAGGGAGAGGCAGGCAGATCATAAAAAAAAACAAAAAAAACCCTGCCGACTGGTCAGGGAGAAAACCAACTCGTGGTGTCCTAAAAGGCAAAGAAAGCCTTCAGACATCAGACAATGGAGGAAACAGTGTGAGATGATTCCAGAAGATGCTGAGATCTGCCAGGGTGCACCTTACCTGATCAGCCCCCTACCTCAACAGATCAGCTAGCTCCCTACCTCAGCGGATCAGCCCCCTACCTCAACAGAGTGCCAAAGCATTTCTTTTCTTTTTTTTTTCCCCCAGTTTTTTGAGCCAAGGTCTCTCTGTGTAGCCTTGGCTGTCCTGGAGTCACTTTGTAGACCAGGCTGGCCTAGAACTCACAGCGATCCCCCTGCCTCTGCCTCCCGAGTGCTGGGATTACAGGCGTACGCCTGGCTGCCACAGCATTTCTTAGGACTACAGCAGTCCCCTTCACTTGCAATTTTAATGAGTAAGCCACAATTCAAAATTCTCAGATACAAAATCTCAGAAATTAACTTGTAAATTGAAAATTGCATGCTGTTTTGAGTTCATGATAAAAATCTCCCGGCCACCCAGCTTCCTCCCGCCTGGGCTGTGTACCACAACACTGCCCACCGTATCCACACTGCGTGCACTGCCTGCCCGGTAGTAATGCTGCAGTTCACCGCGGCTTGTAGGCAGGGCTGGTACCAACTGTGATTTCAGAGTATGTTGCTTCCAGGAGTGTTCATTGTAAAGTCAAAGGTCATTTTCTCATTTTAAACTCTAGGCAATTATTTGTTGCTTGTTATGCTTCATAAGACTATGGGTTGGAATTGCTCTTATTTATGTGTGTGTGTGTATAGGGATGTGTGTAGGGTGTGTGTGTAGGAGTGTGTAGGGGTGTGTAAGAGTGTTTAGGTGTGTGTAGGTGTAGGGATGTGTGTAGGAGTGTGTTCATAGAGGTGTGTATGTAGGTGTGTAGGGATGTTCGTGTATAGATGTGTGTGTGTAGTTGTGTGTGTAGGTGTGTGTAGGTGTGTGTGTGTAGGGGTGTGTGTGTAGTTGTGTGTGTAGGTGTAGGTGTGTGTAGGTGTGTAGGTGTAGGTGTGTGTAGGTGTGTAGGGATGTTCGTGTATAGATGTGTGTGTAGGTGTGTGTGTAGGTGTAGGTGTGTGTAGGTGTGTATGTGTAGGGGTGTGTGTGTAGGGATGTTCGTGTGTAGGTGTGTATAGAGCAAGATCACTTCCATCACTTTCATCAGACGCAGATACATCTTGACAACCCTGGTGAAACTGCTGCAGGTGGCAGTGTCCTGTCAATCACACAGACCAGCATGCTTCTGTTGGGGGGAGGAGAGGGAGGTCGGTGGGAGGGGGGGGTGGGAGAGCCTTTCCTCTGCTGAGGACAGCCAAGGACTGGCAGCTGGCAGCATGGATTGCCGCCGAGAGCCTGGCTCTAGGAGCCGGTGGGGACAGGAGCAGCCTGCCTAGCTGCCTCCAGGGCCCGAGGCCAAGGAGGTCACCGCTTCCTGTGCCACCTGACACACACACACACACACACACACACACACACACACACCACTGGCAGCGTCTCACTGGCTAATCCTGAGGCACTCGATGCCCGTCTGACCTCCAGCTCATCTCATGTTCAGTGCCTGTCTTACTGTAATCCTTTTGGTCAGTTTTGTGTGTATATGCTTTGACCTCCATTGCCAAAGTTCCTGACAACGCGCTGTTCGGGAGCTAATCCTCTTCATTGCTTGAGAATCCATAATCCGAGGAATGACAGCATCCAAACGTTTCTGGTCAGATCTTGGTGATCTCAGTAGTCGGGGTGCGGGGGGGGGTACCCCCCAAGGCTTTGTCTGTGGCCCTATACCCATCTCTCCAGAGAGTCTGTCCTCCTGGTTGGTTCTTCCTTCTCCAGCTCTGTTTCCTCTGATGCCCTGACAGCGCTGAGCTTGTCGTGGCTTGGGAACCCACATGGTCCACCCAGTGGCGATGCTGAGAGTCCCAGGGAGCACAGATGCAGCAGCAGGCTGGGTCTAGTGTGCTCCTGGCTCCTGAGGAAGATGCCGTTTTTGTGGGAGAGGAGCGAGGGCAGATCCCAGAAAGATTTTATGAAAGGGGCCATTTGAGCCATGGGTTAGTCTGATAGAGTTCTGACAGGGAAACGGAAATGTGAAGCAAAGCCTTTCTCAGAAGTGGATAAGGAGCTGGTCTGAGGCACAGCTAAGGGTCCACTGTGAGGGAAGCCGATGGAGAAACGGCATGACTGCTGAGGCCCTCTTTGATGGCCTACCTCATAAAGCATTACCCTGGTAACCATGGTGATTTGCCCATCATGCCCAGGTTTGTGTAAATAGTCAGGGTGTGGTAGCACAGGCTTTGAATCCCAGCACCCAGAAGGCAGAGGTAGCCTTATTTCTATGTGTTTGAGATAGTGTGACCTAGTGTTCCAGACTAGTCAAAGCTACACAGTGAGACCCTGCCTAAATAAATAAATATGTGTGTGTGCACTCTAATAAATCTTACTGTTTTCTGTATATATTATTTTGCTTTCACAACAACCTAATAGGGAGGCAGGAACTAACACCATCTAATAGTTCTTTTGAACAAGTGATCCCTTTGTTATTTTGATGTGTATTTGTGTGTCTGTGTGAGCCAGGTGCCTGCAGGAACCCCCGGGACCCTAGAGAGCTTGTTGGATTCCCTTTAACTAGAACTGTAGATGGTTGTGAGCCACCACACGAGTGCTGAGAACCGAGCTCAGGTCCTCCGCAAGAGCAGCAAGCGCTCCTGACTGCCGAGCCATGCCTCCCGCCCCCAACACCTAACCACTCTAACCATCACTGTTTTGATGACTTAAAGGCTCTGACCAACAAGCACTTGTCAGGAGCCGGATGAGGCCCCACAAAGTGTGTCCCTGTCTGAAATCCTGGAACGTAGAACTTGAGCTTAATCGGACAAGGAGCTCTTTAAACATATTATTAGGGATCCAGAGATAGGGAACCGATCCTACTGTCCTCAGGGACCTCAGATGCCAAGACAAAGTATCCCTGTGACACACAGACAGTGGAACCTCAGAAGCAGAGACTGTCTATGGTTCCGAATGCTCACAGAACCAGAGGTGGTGGTGGTGGTGCCAGTACGCCTAGCACTTCGGAGGCCGAAGAGGGAAGATCATGAGTCCAAGTTCGGCCTGGACTAGCGAGTGAGATTCTTCTCCAAAAAATACAAACAGAGGCACTGACAGCCAGGAGGTAAGGTTCCTGGCCCGCACTTAGAGCCTGGAGCACAGGAAGTGAAGTAACTGAGGAGAGGGCAGTAGCCCAGGATTGCTCTCTCGCTCCCAGGAGTGACTCAACAACAGGCGAGATTAAACACCATACATCATGCGCGCACTCCCCCCCCCCCCCCCCCCCCCCGCCCCAGGGTAACAGGGTTACAGGGTAACAGCATTAGCAATGGAAGATGGGGCTGGGGCTGTGACAGAATCAAGACTGAAGGGACAGCAGTCAAGCTGACCCAGGAGGAGAAGATGGAGGTTGAATCGAAGAGATCTGTAACCAAGCTAAAGTATGAAGGAAGCTGCATTCCCCAACAGCCTGGGCTGCCCCCCACCCCCCACCCCGCCCCACCCTGTCACTGCACTCTCTGGGTCTGGAAGGTTCCCAGGAGGACAGTGAATTTTTGAGCTCTCTGAGATGCAGGCAGTGCTGGGACACCAGCGAAAAACTCAGTCAGGTAGGAGGAGGCGTCCTGGCTCCATCTACTTCAGGCTAGGAGGGAGGCCGACTCCTGGCCGCGGAGAAACCCTGATAGAGTGCTTAGAAAGGGAAATGGAAATTAAGGAGTCCCCTTGGGAATCCTGGGAGCTTTTCCCTCCTCAGTCTCCTGACCTAGCCTTTCTAAAGAACCTGAGAACGGTTAACATTTTTAACTGGATCTCCCTCGCCCTCGCCTGCCTCCTCCCCCGCCGCCGCTTTCCGCTCTTGGCGTCCAGAAAACTAGATCGGAATGTAAACACACACACTTTATTGTTCTCGTAGCCCTGTAGCCAGCTAGGCTAGCCGGCTGCCGCCAGCCACTATTGCTCCGAAGAGATGGTTACGCTGACTGTGCAGTCAGCGACAATGCTACCAGTGTCGCAGCTAACAGCCAGGGAGGCTGTCTCTCCTCTAACGCAAAAACGCTGAGCTGGTAAGCCCGCTGCCTCCGCAAGCAGAACTGGGGAGCGAGGCTCTCCATCTGTCACCTGGCTGAGTGCCTTTCTAACAGGCCCAGCTCCCAGCCCAGCCTGCAGCCATGGCAGCCCCCTGGCTGATCCCGCCCCGCAGCGCTTGCTGTTGGTAACTTTAGGACCAAACCCCGCTCCCTCTCTCCCGCCCAACCTTCCCCAGTTCTGTCCACTTATCTTCAGTCTGTTGCCCTTGGAAGGACACTAGCTGCGGCTTTATCGTGACCCTTCAGGGGGTTCCTGAAGAGTTCAAAGGGGCACCCCCGAGTTTTAAGAAGGAAGCGTGACAAGGTTAATTCCAGAGCTGGACGGGAGCGAGGTCACTCCCTGACTCAGTTAAGCCTCCCTGACTTCTCTAGAGCGAGGCTACACCCCTAAGAACCCATCGCACACACCGCACACCACACCCCGCAGACCCGCAGCCTGGGCAGTCTTACTTGGCTGGAGCTTGGGGTCACATTGAGGGGGGCTCGGAGCTTTGTCCCTACACTGGGCCATCTTGTGTCTCCCGCCCAGACAAGTCAGAAATCTTCCACTCGGCGACCCGCCCTCTGAGCTGTGCCTTTGTGACGCGTCGCTATGGAGACGTGACAAGCCTTCTTCTCTTCAGTCTCCGCCCCAGGACCCAGAGAGTGGGGGCATCCTGCGGATACCGGACTTGTACCTAAACCAGTGGTTCTCAACCTGTGGGTTCTCAACCCCTTGGGGCTGGGGGAGGGGGCGGGGGGCGTCAAACGACCCTCTCATAGAGATCGCTGAAGACCATCAGAAAACACAGATATTTATATTACAATTCATAACAGTAGAAAAACTACAGTTATGAGGGAGCAACGAAAATAACTTCATGCTTGGGGGTCCCCACAACATGAGGAACCGTGTTAAAGGGTCGCAGTGTCCTTGCAATACTTTCCACGCCATTGTTTTGTGTATTAGCAAATAAGAGCAAAATGAAATAAGGCTGGAAAAGAAGTTTATTTCAGCCTGGTGTCCTGGTGCATAATTGTGATCCCAGAACTCAGGAGGCTAAAAGCAGGAGCCCAGCCCCGGAAAGAGATGCTTTGTCTCAAAATACTACATAACCCTAAATATTCAAAACATAATTTTCAGTGTAAGCAGAATGTATGCAGCTTCGGCATAGAGGTTTGTAGGACTCAGGCACTCCACACGGGCGAGTCCCGAGTGGAAAGGGATGAGGTGAAAAGTTCTGCGGCAGGTCCGCGTTGGGTCAACCTAGATCAGCCTAGGCCAGCTCCTGCTTGCTGCTGCAAGGAAACACTGGGCCGGGGCTAGCTACGGAGAGGAGCTTACTTCAGCTTGAGGTGTTTGGTAGGTCTGAGTCCACAGGTGTGTCCAAGGCATGGCGGCATGGGCCAGCAATCCCAGCACTTGGGAGGTAGGAGCGGCAGGACAGAGAGTTCAAATGCGTCCTCTACCACACAGTTGGTCCAAGGGCAGCTTGGATTACATAAGACACTATTTTTTAAAAATATGAAAAAATCCAAGTTGCGTTCCTGGTACCAACCACAGGATGTAGTGGTGATCTGTTATTATACCCCAGCCCCCCCACCCTACCCCCCCACCCTCCCCACTCGTATGTGTTAGAGGGTGGCTTTTAAACTATTTTCCGCTTGTGACCATTTTGTGCCTGAGAAGTTCTTATGCAAGCCAGGTATATAAAACAGAGCCCAAGCCACACGTTTATTGATAATGAACCATAAGGAACTTTATTTTAAAGCAATCCATTTCTGTGCTTGTAAGTTTACCATCCATGGAAGATAAGCAAATGTGCATATTACTGAGATGGCTGAATGTGAGATGCTGCAGGACACAGAATATCTCGCCGCTTTTCAGAGTCCATCAGCACATTCCTTCTTTTACAATCACCAATACCAATACTTCACAAATGCCTGCTACGAAGTGGCGGGAGTGCGCTTAGGGCCGTTTCAAAAAAAAAACAAACAAACAAAAAAAAAACGGTTGAAAGTTCTGTCCCAACCTGAAGCCAAAATTCATTTAAGTGTCTATGGAACTCAAGTCAGCAAATGAAAAAGCTTTTTTTTTTTTTTAATGGAGCGTTCCTGAGTGAGGCTCAGAGGGAAATGGCAAAGCCATCCTCGGGGACCTCGGCTCTTCTTTAGTACGGACGTGGACAGCGTGGACAGAATGTTTACCGTAGCGTTCTTCCTGGATGTTGCCATCTATACTTGTCTCTGGGATGCCGCCGCATTCCGTCAGCCCCGCCTCCCTCCACAAGCCCCGCCTCCCTCCATAAGCCCCGCCTCCCTGCCTACCTCTAAGTGATCACAGTCTCCTAGTACAGCTAATATACAGTGACCTCACCTCTGTGTTCAACTCTATACCGTAGCCATTCTGAGCTTGTTGCATGTTCGATTTGATTTTGAATTAACATTTATCATTACACGTGCAGAAGCCTTGTAGCCTCAGATTTTATTTACTTATTTATCTATCTATTTATTTATTTATTTTGCAGCTCTTTCATTCACTTATGGGACCCTTCACGGCACTCTGTGTCAGTCTCTGGGTGCAAAAGGCATTTTATGTTCATATTCTCGGCAACTGCCTGGTTATTGGCCACTTGGTAGGTGCTTAGTGACTACTGAAAGGCTCGGGACTAGAACATAGCAGCCGTTTGCTCTGAGGAGGAGGGAACAGGAAACACAAGGTGGAGACTTCCGGAAACTTGTTTAGAATGTGATTGACAGCCTGGTTTAGTGGCTCAGGCCTTTAATCCCCCGCACTCAGGACGCAGAGCAGGTGGATTGCTGAGAGTTTGAGGTTAACCTGGTCTACATAATGAGTGCCAGGGCCAGCCAGGGCTAGATCTCACTAGATCCTGTCTTTTAAAAGTGTGTGTGTGGGGGGGGGGGGGAGAGGATAATACTAATAATTTACAACTACTTTACCCTAAAAGGAATTATTCTAGCATAATGGACAATAAAGCTTGACAGAAAGGAGTTTATACAAGGACATGGATTAGTATCAAAGATCGCCAACATATCTGCAAGCAACACTTTTATGAAGTGTGGATGGGTGGGGGAGAAGGAGAGACAGAGACAGAGACAGAGAGACAGAGAGACGGAGAGCATCACAAGTGGGCAGGTACCCAAGGAGGCCAGAAAGGGGCATCAGATCCCTTGGATCCGCAGTTAGAGGCAGCTACACGTCGGATGTGGGCCCTGGGGGTCCAGATGAGGGCGCTTGGAACCTAGGGTCTTCTGGAGGAGCTGGCGTCGTCTTTGGAATGAAGCACCCATCCAGAATTGTGCAGTGGTGGAGCCTCGTGCACACAATGAATGTAACACATTTTAATGCAACGCACAGCGGAAAACGATAGGCAGACCGACTTCTGTGGGTGTTATTTAAAAAGGAATGAGTCTAAATTAGGGTTTAGTAGTGGCATCTAAATTAAGAAAGCAGTACCCAATAACAGATTAGCTGTCTGGAAATGGTAAGGCTAATTAGCATAGCGTAATTTAAGATAAATTTATTTGTAAAGCAGAGCGGTGAGCATACAGAATTTTTAAAGCGAGTTCTTATTAATATCCTAGATCCGTCTCGTCTTAGGCAAGCTAAAGTGTGGGGTGTGCACTGACTGCAAATCCAGAAAACGCCTTTGGCACTTGCCCTGTGGGGCCCTCGGGGTAAAACTCATCCTTCCTTCGGGAGGCCATGTTCCCTTGTCTGTAAACACTGGGCTTGCAACAGCTTATCAGTGGTAACCCATAATAAGCCAAGGCATTTCTCTTTTTTCCTCGTTTCTACTCTGTGCCTCCGTTCTACCATACTTTCCCGTCTCTTTGGTCTGGGTCCTGTTACCGTGAGCGCGCGGCGGGGCGGGGGGAGGGCGGGGGGGGGGGAACGGGGCGGGGCGGCAAGTTTCTGACTGGATTTTGTTTGCCTGAGGCAAGCCTATAAATGATTAAACCAATGTCTGCCTGTCTTCTTTTGCTGTGCGTTTCCTCCTCTTTTTTCCCTTCTCATCATTAACACTGCTCATGTATGATATATACGCTGTGTAACGACCTTGGATGTGACGCGGGGCTTGGAGACAGCGTGTTGAAAGGAAAAATCCCGGTGCCTCAAGGATGTGTGGAGTCAGCCAGGTGAAGATGAGGGCAGCGCCTAGGAGAATGATGGAGTGCAGAGGTGCCATGTTGCCAGCAGCAGTGGGGGAGCGTGGGGGCACAGAGATGCGACAGCAGGGCTGAGGAGCTGCAGTCTCCTGAGCGCGGCAGGGGCTCACTGAGCCGCCAGCACAGTGGAGGGAAGGGATCCAGGCAGAATTTTAAACCCTGACCTCTTTTTCAGAAGGAGACGTCAGAACTGTCACTCAGGAAGCAAAACATCTGGGTCACTCATGTGTCTAGATAGTTTCGCCCAGATCCTAAGCAAGTGAGATTGGGATCGAATGGGTTAAAAGCTCATCAGACAAGGGCTGGAGAGATGGCTCAGAGGTTAAGAGCGCCACCTGCTCTTCCAAAGGTCCTGAGTTCAATTCCCAGCAACCGCATGGTGGCTCACAACCATCTATAATGTAATCTGATGCCCTCTCTGCAGATAGAGCACTCATATACAATAAATAAATTAATTAATTAAAAAAAAAAGCTCATCATACTGGCCAGCAAAAGATGCGAACCACTTTCGCCTGAGCCACGTATAACCGAGGGTTCCCAACACTGGATGACAAGGGCTCCACTGACCTATCCACTCAGCACCCAGTGCGTACACCATGGGCCTCATGGCTTCAGCTAATCAGTGTTGGCCATTTGCCTCACTGAAATGGTCAGCAGTCCCCCTCTCTGTCCTTCCGGTGACCCCGAGGCTCAGCTGGACCCCATGACGCTGCGGCTCTGCGGCTCTGCTCTGCTCTCCTCCACACACCTCTGACTGGGTTTGTCCAGAGCAAATCATCGTCAGTGCACTCTTCTGTGCACTTCTCTGCACTTTTATGGGCTCTGCTTCTACTTCCAGTAAGGCCTCTTTAAAGTTTGTGGTGTCTTTTGGACCTATCACACACACACACACACACACACACACACACACTATCTGTTTCTCAACTGTGGGTCACAACGTCTTTAGGGGTTGAATGACCCTTTCTTAGGGGTCACATATCAGATCTCCTACATATCAAATATTTGCAATATGATTCATAACAGTAGAAAAATTACAGATATGAAATAGTAAGGAATAAATCTATGGTTCGGGATCCCCACAGCATAAGGAATTATATTTAAGGATCGCAGCATTAGGAAGGTTGAGAGCCACTGCTCTATAAGCTACGTATACTGTGTGAAGTGTTATGTGTAATCTGAGTTGATGTGGGTAATTAAGATTAGGATAAAAGAACATGAGATTGCCAGGAGCTGGCTATCAAAGGAGATCAGGACTTCTTGATAAATAGCAGAAAAGATAAACCTTACCTATTTTGTGAATGATTGAAAGATGTGAATGTGTTGTTTTATGTTTCTAGCATAGCAGGAGAAGTGTAGCCAGGCGTGGTGGCGCACGCCTTTAATCCCAGCACTTGGGAGGCAGAGGCAGGCGGATCTCTGTGAGTTCGAGGCCAGCCTGGTCTACAAAGTGAGTCTAGGACAGCCAAGGCTACACAGAGAAACCTTGTCTTGTAAAACAAAAATAAAAAATAAAAAATAAAAATAAAAAAGGAGACATGGTCACGTTCATAGGTCAAGAGTAAGGAGCAAGGAGTGAGGCAGGAGCTCCAGAGGGGCCTGGGAAGAGGAGGGGCTCGTGGAGAGCCGCCTTAGCCTGAGGTTCTCGCTGCCCTGCTTTGTTGTCTACAGCTGTGTGGCAGTGCACCCTCAGAGAGGAAGGATTTACTTCATCCTGCATGTCCACATTCCAGCCCATCATCTGAGGAAGTCAGGGCAGGAATTAACTACAGAAGAAGGCTGTTTACAGCCTTGTTCCCCGTGGCTTGCTCAGCCTGCTTTATTATACAATACAAGCCCGGCCCACCTGCCTAGGAGTGGCCCCGCCCACCATGGGCTGGACCCCCCTACATCAATGATTAATCAATAAAATACCTCACAGGCCAATCTGATGGAGACATTTCCTCAGTTGAGTTTCCCTCTTCCCAAATGATCCTAGCTTGTGTCAAGCGCTCTCTCTCTCTCTCTCTCTCTCTCTCTCTCTCTCTCTCTCTCTCTCTCTCTCTCTCTCCTCTCCCCCTGTCCCTCCCTCCCTCCCTCCATCCCTCCCTCCCCCCTTCTCCTTCTCTCTCTCCTCAGGTATTTGCTTGTTCTGAGACAAGGCTTCTTCCCACACCCCAGGCTGGCCTCGAACTTGCCACGATGCTATGAGCTCTCCATCCTTCCACCTCCACCCTCTGAGAACTGCGATTGCCCCACACTCAGCTCCACCCTTTGGTTTTAAGGACTTGCACAGTGTTTAGGAATTTGTCGGCTGCACCGTCTAGCATGAACCAGCAGGGGGAGACTCAGCGAGGAGCCTGTGCTGCGGTCCAGAGTCAGCCAGAGTCCTCCAGAGTCTCTCTTGCTGGGGTGAAGCCTTTTGTATTTAGACCCAAAGCTGACTGAGACGCGCCCACATTAGGGAGGGTGGTCTGCCTTACTCAAAAGCCACCATCTTTCCCAGAAATACAGAACGATGCTTGACCAACTCTAGGCTCCTCGGTTCCGCCCAAGCTGACACATGGAATTGCTCTCAGGGTCATGAAGGCTGTGGCAGTAAGGAGCCCTAACGTTATCCCCGGACAGAGTGGAGGAGAAGCAGTGCTAGGCAGAGGGTAACAGGGGAGGTGAGTGAAATGTGATAGAAACACATTATGAACATGTATGAAATCATCACGAAAACCATTGTTATGTATAATCAACTTACGATACTAAAGATGCAAAAAAAAAAAAAAAAAAAAACCCCGATGGCCTTAAGAACCAAGCTGCAGCCTCAGCTTTGGTGAGAACAGGCCGTAGGGACAAACGGCCTACGGAGTTTTACTAATCCTGGTTGCCCACATCAGGCTGCGTATATGGCCAGTCTAGGGCCGCCTTCAGGCTTTGTATAGGTGGCCCATCAAACTTTAGTGACAGAATCCTTGGGTGACTTCAGACTCACTAACTAAAACATCCTGGTGATGGAATTAGCTTCCTAGATCTCTACTACATCCCTGGGGTGCTGCTGGGCGTTTTCTCAACCCAGTTTCAGAAGAAAATTGACAATTTTATGAATAGAGTTTTTATTTCCTTCTGGAAGAGTCTGACTCTTGCTTTGCACCTAAGGTTGATTTTGGCTGGTGGAGGACTTGTTAGAATTCTTTATTGTTTTTCTTTTTACTGAACTTAATAACACATTTATCCTCCTGTGATGAAGTAATGAAGGAACCAGCGACCCCTCCTTAAGGACCCTCATTAAGGCGAAAGCATGTAAATTTCAAGAGGGTCTAGCTTGAACCAACGACAGACAGGTATCAGATCACTGTGTGTGTGTGGCAGGGATAGGAAAAACCTTGAAGAGTCCAGCTTGACTCAAGGTCTCAGTCTGTGCTCAGAGTCCAGCTGGACTCAAGGTCAACCAGCTGTGTTTAAAAGTTTCCACTACCCCTCCCCAACTAAAAAAGTTCCTAAATGTCCCCTGTGACTGCTTCAACCAATCTTTTCCATAGATCAACTTGCCCCTCCATCCATAACCCAACCACGAAATGCCAAGGCTTGTTACTCCCTGTTTACAGCTTTTCTGCCCAAACGCCAACCAATCACATACTGTAAAACTCATTTCTTGTCTAAAACCTATAAAAGGCCCATGCCTCCGCTTCTCGGGGTCTGCAGCTTGAAAGAGCTGGACAGACCCCGTCGCGTCAGCTCAATAAATTCCTATGCATTTGCATCGACAACGGACTTGGTCTCTTCTTAGTGGGGACTCTGGGAATAGACCAGAGATCTCTCTAGAGGTCTCAGCCTCACAGTAACACTTGATCCTCTCCATATCAAACTCCGAGGTCTTTTTCTTCACATCTTTTCTTGAGGTGGTGGCTGTGAGAGCCACACTTCTGCCCACACACCTCACACCTCAAGGGTCCATCCCGTACCTTTCTGGCCACAAATGAAATCAATTGCAGGTTGAATGCTAAAAAAAAAAAAAGTTTTAATTGTGCATATGCACTAGGTAACATTTCAGACACAAAATGGCAAGCCATCAGTAGGGATATCAAAATATAGTAGTGTGGGAATGCGTTTTCAAAGAACAGAAAAGGTGATACACAGGGCCCATAAATCTGCCTCCTTGTGAGGATATGCAGGAATTCACGGACGCAAAAATGTGTGTTTGCTTTTACGAGGCAGAGTCTTCTGTACTCATAGAGCAGGTTGGGCTGGAACTCCCTATGTAGTCAAGGATGCCTCCTCCTCCCAAGTGCTGGGGTTACAAGCGTGTGCCACGCCTGGACGCCCATGCAACCGTTTCCACTGAATTTCAGTGAATTCTACTGGAGGTGTGAGGCAGAAAGCGCACTGATGTCCGGTGTACTGCAGAGCTCATTCAGTTTCTGTGCGCTTACCTTTTTGTGTTAATATGTTAAAAACTCATATGGTGTACCTGCAGAGAGGAGGACCCTGTCTTGTCACTGGTCGACTGCCACACGCACCAGGCTTTACACTCAGGCAGGGGGCAGATCCTTCAGTGGCCTGCCAGTAGGATAAACATCACGCTTAGCTCTCAGAGAAATATGGCACGGGCTTTGCCTAACACATTTGCAAGGGAAGAGCTTAACCCTGGCTTGCAGGGGCTGCAGGCCTAAAGGTGTGTCCCACGCAGAGGGTCCGTTCTGTGATCCACAAAGCATCACGTGTCAGCGCCCCAGTCAGGTGCCTCCGATTGAGGTTGCCAGGAAAGTCTCCGGAGTGCCTGGGTACTAAGCCAAGTTCCTGGTGGTAGCCCCTAAGAATTCCTGGGATTCTTCATAGCGGTGTTCAGTGTCAGTGCACTCCATGCCATAGGGGTCAAATCCCTTCCATCCCATCATCATAATCCTGATGGTGCCAGGGCCCCATGCCCAGGGAAATGGGAGAAAAGTGTCCTCCATAGAACCTTGAAGGACGGTGCCCATCTCCTACCTCCTCTTATTCCTTCAAGCCTCCAGGCAAAGGGTGACATCTAGAATGTTCAGACCAATCAGATACATTGGCTGGGTGTCTCTTCCAACTCCAGAACACTTGGAAATGACAGTTCTGCCAAGAGCGGCTCTGTAACCGATGATCTGGGTGACAGGTTGCAGTTAAAAACATCATCTATTGAACCTAAAACACACAGTAAATAAGGCATTCGTTATTACCACCACTGAGGGGAGGAAAAGAAAAAAGAGTCTCTGAAACTCACCCAAAATAGCCATTTCAGCAGTCAGTAGGTAATCCTGGCGTCCACAGGGACACGCAAACAACTAACTGGAAACGGGTTGGGTTTTGCTCATCTGTTCTATTCCTCTCCGCTGGATATAATGTCACACGCTTTTATCCCAACACTCAGGAAGTAGAGGCTGGTGGAGCTCTCTGTGAACTCACAGGCCAACCTAGTCTACATAGTGGACTTCAGGCTAGCTAGAGAAGGCTACACAGCGAGACTCCCTCACAGTAAGTACATAAATAAATAGTAAGTAAAACATTGATTGGCACGCAGGGCCCTGACTGCTAGTGGGGTGGAGATCTGAGGGAAACAGATGCCTAAGTCCAAGGTCAGGACTCAGATTCTGGTGGTTGGTTGGTTGGTTTATTCACCTTGCAGGGTTGAGGGTGAAAAACAAGAGCTTCCGGAGCAGCAGCCAAGCGTCCCAGCTAGAGGACAGCTTCCAAAGCAGACAGAACCAGATTGACGGTTCAAGGGTTGGAGGCCAGGCTTGACAGCCTGCCAGTGCAGCAGGCATGCTGTAGCTGTGCTCTCTGTGGTGCCCACCAACTCCCAGGGGCAGGTCTCCCAACTGCTCTGGAGCCAAAGGAGGCCCCAGAGCTGCCTCAGGGGAAGCTTTCTAGGACAATGGCACAGCCAAAGCAGGGGGACACCACCCACAAAGATCTTGGTTGTAATGGAGGGAGCTCAGGCAGAGAGGCACAGCTAAGGCTAGAGAGGGTGGGGCAGGTGGAAGGGAGGAAGAGGGATTCAGAGAGAGGAAAGTAAAAGAAAGAGGGAGACAGAGAGAGAGAGAGAGAGAGAGAGACAGAGAGACAGAGACAGAGACAGAGAGAGAGACAGAGAGACAGAAAGACAGAGAGAGACAGAGAGAGACAGAGAGGCAGGGGAGAAGGGAGAAAGACTGACAATTTCCAGGATAAAAAACCCCTGGGTAAGGACTTTGGCTGCACACAAAGGAAGAAAGAACGGCCATTAAATACAATTAGTCTAGACTGTTGACATCTGTGCTGCCGAGTACTGTGGGCCCTGGGCTGGCAGTTGCTGCAAACTGGGAGTGCTCAGGGACCCAGACTAGCTATCCCTCAGAGAGCCAGAGAGCTGCTCACACAGGAAGGAGCCATCTGCCTGAGCCACGTGCATTTCAAAACCAAGAGCCTGCCATATGTCATGTTAGTTTGTTAGGTGAAACATTCCCGGGAGTTATTCCTGTAGTATCTAGGATCCCTTGCGAACACACCATTAAGACAGAGAGCACCGCCGCCGCTGCTGAGATAGGCAAGGCGGCTGGCAGCACTGTGGTCCCCAGTGCATAAGAAAGAAATAGGGGAGGCAGCACTCGTCCTAAATAGTTTAAACTCTGTGGGCTGAAGGGGACACACGCAGCCACTTAAATTAGTAATTCAAGAGTGTCTCTGGCTTTTGTCGCATTGTAGCATTGCTATTGAGAAAAACAATAGCTTTAAACAAAAGCTGTATCTTCCCTTTCCTTTTTTCTTTTCTCCTCTTTTCTGTTTTCTCTGTAACAGGATCCCCCCTGTGTTGACTAGGCTGGCTTCAGACCCTTGGACTCAAGTCACCCACACAATCACTGGAATACAGGTGGCACCCCACTGTGCCCAGTTTCTGATTTAGGCTAACAAGCACCCTCCTACTGTTTCCTCCCCTGAGTTGCAAGTACCAAGTACCAGGTTCTGTTGTTGTTGTTGCTTTTAACTCAAGATGTAGCCCCTGCTGATCTGGAACTCGCTCTGTGGACCAGGCTGGCCTCGAACTCACAGAGATCCACCTGCCTAGGCTTCCTGAGTGCTGGGTGGGACTAAGGGCAAGCGCCAGGGTGCCAGGGCTCTCTCTGGTCTGGAGGCAGAGCTCTGGCGGTTCAGTTAGTGGCCACTTGGCTCTCATGTCCCACCTCTGCCCTCCTCCAGCCTTTGAGCGGACCACCTTTGCCACCCTGGGAGTTGAACAGGAACACAACAACCACGTACCTCTAGATGTGACACTAAATTTCCGGTCAGAGAAACTACTCCTTCGGATCAAAGGCTCACTCATTTTTTCCAGAAATAACTTAATCGTTTCTTTCTTTTCCGGGTTCGTACTTGTTAGGTTCAGAACCTTCCCATGCACCTTCACGGTGGAATTGCTGAGCCCAAACCAGTAGAAGAAGTCAAACAGGGCATCCGCCTTGAATTCGTAGGCAAAGCTCAAATTCTCTCCATTCAGCACCACAGTTCCTGGAGGGAAAAAAGTCTTCACTACTTCCTGGAAGTCAAACTGAAAGAGAGAAAAGCATCTGTTGACGTGGGGTACAAAACCATCATTGTAGAATCATCCACATCCGAATGTCCGCAGCGTTCCACGCGGAGAGGGTGGGTCGGAGCGTGTGTCACAAGGAGGAGGAAGCGGAGCGTGTGGGGGCGAGGGGGGTGGTGTGTGCGCCAGTGGAGAGGGTGGGGCGGAGCGTGTGCCACGCGGAGGGGGCGCAGAGCGTGTGCCACACGGAGAGGGGGATTTGGAGCGCCTGCCATGCAGAGGCGGGGGGGTCGGAGCACGTACCACGCGGAGAGGGTGGGGTGGAGTACGTGCCACGTGGAGGGTGTGGGTCGGGGCGTGTGCCACGAGGAGGGGAGTTCAGAGTGTGTGCCACGCGGAGAGGGGGTGGTCAGAGCGTGTGCCACGCGGAGAGGGGGTGCGGAGGGTGTGCCACGTGGAGGGGGGACAGAGCGTGTGCCTCAGGAAGGGACTTGGTATCTCTCCTGCAGCAAACCCATCTCACCTGAAGTCTGTAGCTCTCGCCAATCACTGAGGAGATGATCATGTCCATGCCTTGCTCTATCTGCCGTCTTATCTTTGGGTGCCTCGTGTTCACAAGAAATGCATAGGTCCTCTCTAGGAGTCAGAAAAAAGTGTTTGCGTGAGCAAAAGTCAGAAAACGTGTTGTTTGTGCGACAGGAACATGCTTCTTCGAAATGTGTGCAGCTGGAGCCGCTCTGGCCTCCTCGGGCCCTTCCTGCCAAGAGGGCAGCAAGGGAAGTTGGGAACCCCTTCAAAGCCTTGCCTATTGCTTCAGGCTACCACAACAGGAGGCTGTGTATTAAAGGGCTGCAGCATCAGGAAGGTTGGGAACCCCTTCAAAGCCATCCCGATGCTCCAGGCTGGAGTCTCCAGCACCAGGCACTGGAGGTGGAGTCTGACCTCTGACCCTACCCAGCACACAACATAAACAAAGGGTAGATTGTTTCCTCACTTGAAAATACCAGAACCTCATTGACTGCTAATCTCTTTTCATTCCCCAGAATCAGGCCAAATCAATCACTCAAGCACTTAATCTTGGGAGGCGCAGCAAGCTTATCAGAACCTGCGCATCGACCTGCTGTTGTGTGGTTTCCAGAACATTCTATTGCTCTTGAGAGATCTCAGAGGCAAACCCTGA
Organism: Acomys minous; assembly: GCF_964271855.1. Lineage (NCBI taxonomy): Eukaryota > Metazoa > Chordata > Mammalia > Rodentia > Muridae > Acomys > Acomys minous. The sequence continues at coordinate 55,805,349 of NC_140498.1, forward strand.
GGGCCAAAGGCAAGTGTTTACGGTTTGAAGGAATGTGGTGGGGTTTGTTTGTTTGTTTGTTTGTTTGTTTTTGTTTCATTTTGTTTTGGAAGATCTTTTTTTTTTTATGTGTATGTGTGTTCTGCCTGCATGTATGTCAGTGCACCATTTTTGCACCTGGTTCCCTCAGAGGCCAAACAGGAAGACATCATACACCCAGAACTGTTGTCACAGATGGTTGTGAGTCCATGTAGGTACTGGGGAAAAAACCCAAGTCCTCTGCTGAACAGACACTATTCTTGACTGCTGAGCCATCTCTCCAGCCCTGAACGCATTTTAAACCCAATCTTCCTCATTTTTACTTTTTCTACCCATAGTTTCCCGTCCTCTAAGTTATTAAAAGGAATTTTAGATATTAGCCCCCTTGTATGCTACTTGAGATGAGAGACAAAATAAAGCCACCAGGCTAGTTGGTACCTGGAACTGAATTTCAGGCAAGTCAACCAAGACCTTTCAAAGGCTCATTCAACACCTTTGCCTAGCCCCTTCTACAGGTGGGCAGGTTGTACATGGTGCATTTACAGACCTGTCCATCTGCCTAGCCCCTCCCACAGGTGACAGGTTGTACACTGGCGTTTACAGACCTGTCCATCTGCCTAGCCCCTCCCACAGGTGGACAGGTTGTACATGGTGCATTTACAGACCTGTCCATCTGCCTAGCCCCTCCCACAGGTGACAGGTTGTACACTGCGCATTTACAGACCTGTCCATCTGCCTAGCCCCTCCCACAGGTGGGCAGGTTGTACATGGTGCATTTACAGACCTGTCCATCTGCCTAGCCCCTCCCACAGGTGGGCAGGTTGTACACTGCGCATTTACAGACCTGTCCATCTGCCTAGCCCCTCCCACAGGTGGACAGGTTGTACACTGCGTGTTTACAGACCTGTCCACCTGCCTAGCCCCTCCCACAGGTGGGCAGGTTGTACACTGCGCATTTACAGACCTGTCCATCTGCCTAGCCCCTCCCACAGGTGACAGGTTGTACACTGTGCGTTTACAGACCTGTCCATCTGCCTAGCCCCTCCCACAGGTGGCAGGTTGTACACTGTGCGTTTACAGACCTGTCCATCTGCCTAGCCCCTCCCACAGGTGACAGGTTGTACATGGTGCATTTACAGACCTGTCCATCTGCCTAGCCCCTCCCACAGGTGACAGGTTGTACACTGTGCGTTTAGAGACCTGTCTCTCTTCGTGTTCACTCCCACAGACTTCTAGAAGATGGCTGTGCTTGTCTCCAGGATATACTAACTACAGATTTGCATACAATGCCATCCAGAATAGCAGAACTGACATGTTGCCTTAGTTACAGTTGTCATCCTGTGAGCTTAGCCATCTTTTTTTTGTTTTCACATTACAGCACTTCCTCACGTCCTAGCTTTTCTGGCAGTTGTCCAGCTGTAGGGGACGCAGACCTCTTCCCGTAGGCCTTACCATGCGACCATGTGCTTTGTGAGCCTCTCACACATCCCTTCTCCTGCCACTCCTGGAACTATGCTTACAATGCTGACCTAAGAAGCATCAGTCTTTCTGTAGGTTCCTCCTGTGGGAACAAGTCAGGGGGTGCGCCTATACATCTGTGAGTTACAGTGCGGAGCCTATACATCTGTGAGTTACAGTGCAGAGCCTATACATCTGTGAGTTGCAGTGCTGCGCCTATACATCTGTGAGTTACAGTGCTGCGCCTATACATCTGTGAGTTGCAGTGCTGCGCCTATACATCTGTGAGTTACAGTGCTGCGCCTATACATCTGTGAGTTACAGTGCTGTGTCTATACATCTGTGAGTTACAGTGCGTAGCCTATACATCTGTGAGTTGCAGTGCTGTGCTTATACATCTGTGAGTTACAGTGCTGCGCCTATACATCTGTGAGTTGCAGTGCTGCGCTTATACATCTGTGAGTTACAGTGCTGCGCCTATACATCTGTGAGTTACAGTGCTGTGCCTATACATCTGTGAGTTACAATGCTGCGCCTATACATCTGTGAGTTACAGTGCTGCGCCTATACATCTGTGAGTTGCAGTGCTGCGCCTATACATCTGTGAGTTACAGTGCTGCGCCTATACATCTGTGAGTTGCAGTGCTGCGCCTATACATCTGTGAGTTGCAGTGCTGCGCCTATACATCTGTGAGTTACAGTGCGGAGCCTATACATCTGTGAGTTACAGTGCGTAGCCTATACATCTGTGAGTTGCAGTGCTGCGCCTATACATCTGTGAGTTACAGTGCAGAGCCTATACATCTGTGAGTTACAGTGCTGCGCCTATACATCTGTGAGTTACACTGCTGAGCCTATACATCTGTGAGTTACAGTGCTGCGCCTATACATCTGTGAGTTACAATGCTGCGGCTATACATCTGTGAGTTACTGTGCTGCACCTATACATCTGTGAGTTACAGTGCTGAGCCTATACATCTGTGAGTTACAGTGCTGCGCCTGTACATCTGTGAGTTACAGTGCTGCGCCTATACATCTGTGAGTTGCAGTGCTGCGCCTATACATCTGTGAGTTGCAGTGCTGCGCCTATACATCTGTGAGTTACAGTGCGGAGCCTATACATCTGTGAGTTACAGTGCGTAGCCTATACATCTGTGAGTTGCAGTGCTGCGCCTATACATCTGTGAGTTGCAGTGCGGAGCCTATACATCTGTGAGTTGCAGTGCTGCGCCTATACATCTGTGAGTTGCAGTGCTGCGCCTATACATCTGTGAGTTACAGTGCTGCACCTGTACATCTGTGAGTTACAGTGCTGCGCCTATACATCTGTGAGTTACAGTGCTGGAGGCTTCCTGGCCATCACCAAGCCAGAGCACACATGGGACTAGGGTGCTGTCGTGGTGTGAGTGGTCACCGTGCTCTCTCCTCTCCTGCAAACAGTTCTGATGTGGAGTTGTGGACAATGGGAGTGGAGACACTCCAATAGCCAAATAAAAGGCGAGGCTGTCTAAGATGAGCCAGTCACTAGTTACCACCAGCAACTCATCTGAAGACTGCTACGCAGGCTCGAGTTCCAGAATCTCATTCTTTTTTTTTTTTTTTTTAAGATTTATTTATTTATTGTTATGTATACAGTATTCTGCCTGTGTGTACACCTGCAGGCCAGTAGAGGGCACCAGATCTCATTACAGATGGTTGTGAGCCACCGTGTGGTTGTTGGGAATTGAACTCAGAACCTCGGGATGAGCAGGCAGTGCTCTGAACTTCTGAGTCATCTCTCCAGGCCCAGAATTTCATTCCTAACACAGAAGGTTGTGCCGGGGACTCTCCTGTATTATCTCCAAGCAGGAGGAGAGACTAAAAGTGGGGAAATGTTCACACTGGAATTTGAGTTACAAGGTTGTTGCCAGTTAACCTGGAAACCACAAAGAGATGTGTTTCATCATGCAACCCTAAAGCTCAGAAACACATGCACGTGCACTCACCCATTCGCGCGCGCGCGCACACACACACACACACACACACACACACACACAACCTGAAGCACTTACAACTGCTTTCAAAACAAAAATCTTGGTTTCCACATCTCTAAAATAAGGCAGACCATGTATTCCATAGGTAGGGTCAATTTGCATTCTACCACAATAGCACTTTATACCTCCATCCTAGGAAAATTATTAACTATGAGGACAGAAAGGAGTCAGGAGCTAAAAGAAAGAACTGCTCTTGCGGAGGACCAGATTCGGCTCCCGGCACCTACATCAGTTAGCTCACAACCCCCTGGAGCTTCAGCTCCAGAGACTCTAATGGCCTCTTCAAGCCCCTGAAGATACTTCACTCATGTACACACGCCACAAAGGACATACACGTAATTTAGCTGGAGAGACAGCTCAAAGGTAAGAGCATTGGCTGTTTGTCCAGAGACTTTTATTATACACACACACACACACACACACACACACACACACACACACACACACACACGACCATCTGTAACTCCAGTTCCCGAGGATCCAATGCCTTCTCTGGCCTCCAAGGGCACCAGGCACACATGGGGTATACTGACATATGTGCAGACAAAACATAAAACAAATTGAAAAAAAATTAAATCTTAATAAAAGAGAATTATGATCTGTACCTACTTTAATGTTCAAAACCCATTTGGGTGATAGGACGTGTCACTGGGCCAGCTAGTGTGACAAGAGAGCATGCTTCAGACACAGCCTCACCACCCCAACCGTTCCTATAGCCCCAAAGATCCAGAACGTTAGAGCATTTCCTGTCTAGAAAGGAAGTCAGACCTCTAAAGGCTCCCTGTGAGATCACTTCCTGCCTGAATAGGAAGTGAGACGCTCCGAGACGGTCTGCTGTGGGAGCTTGTGCTGTGCTCCAAGTGGCTGCACATGACAGGTGGCGTGTTGCTGCTGCCCTTGGCATAAACTCACAACTGTCCTCCGGTCTTACAGCCTCTCTCGCACCTTAGCCCACCACCCAGCCAGGCGGAACCAAATGATTGTTTCTACACCTACCTTTGGAGGCGTCCTTCTTGGTCTGCACGTTAGTGAAGAAGAGCATGGGCTTGCTCAATATCGTCTCCCTGTAGTCTTTATAATCACAGTAGGTGGTCAGCTCCACGTACCTGTGGAAAAGCAGAAAGAGCTGCAGATGCAGCGTCCACTCCCGAGTGAGGAAGGGCGTGCACTGACTGGGCGTGCACCTACCTCGGCCATGGCCTTTGAGGGATGTTTCCTAAAATGCATCCTAACAAGGGCACCATATTTTACACAGACAAGAAGATTGCCTTCCGGTCACTGCTGGCTGGCTGAGGGCTCTATGGTCTTTGGAGTGGCTCGGTGTCAGTGTGCAGCTTTCGTGGAAGCCTTTTGCAGATGAGACCAATGTTGTCTACTCTCTGAGCAAAGAAAGTTCATCTGAAGCTATCAGCGCCCTAAGCGCCACCCCCCATCAATAATAAAACACTCCTCCCTCCCTCCCTCCTCCTCTCTCTCTCTCTCTCTCTCTCTCTCTCTCTCTCTCTCTCTCTCTCTGTCTCATCTACAATTTTAAAAACTTCCCCTTAACCATAAGAAAAAAAGAAAGAGCCGAAGAGGTAGAATTCACTAAGTCTTTCTGGTGGGTTCAATCTGTCTAATAGGTCTGGAATTTTCTATCTCCCCCCCACTCCCGCCTCTAATACCTAAGTAAGCATTCCCTCCTGTGTGGATCACAACATTAGTCAATTATGAGGCAGGACTCGGGAGACCCATTAAAACTTGAGCCATAGTGGAGACACTGAACTGTTTCCTGCTTTGTGTTTCACTATGTGTATGTGTGTGTACTAGCGTGCACGCCCATGTGTGTGTTCTGGTATATGTGCATGCACACAAGCAGGTGCATTCATGTGTGTGTGTTCTTGTATATGTGCATGCACACAAGCAGGTGCATGCATGTGTGTGTGTTCTTGTATATGTGCATGCACACAGGCAGGTGTGTGCATGTGTGTGTGTTCTTGTATATGTGCATGCACACAGGCAGGTGTGTGCATGTGTGTGTGTTCTTGTATATGTGCATGCACACAGGCAGGTGTGTGCATGTGTGTGTGTTCTTGTATATGTGCATGCACACAGGCAGGCGTGTGTGTGTTCTTGTATATGTGCATGCACACAGGCAGGTGTGTGTGTGTGTGTGTTCTTGTATATGTGCATGCACACAGGCAGGTGTGTGTGTGTGTGTTCTTGTATATGTGCATGCACACAGGCAGGTGTGTGCGTGTGTGTGTGTTCTTCTATATGTGCAGGCACACAGGCAGGTGTGTGTGTGTGTGTGTGTGTTCTTGTATATGTGCATGCACACAGGCAGGTGTGTGTGTGTGTGTGTGTGTTCTTATATATGTGCATGCACACAGGCAGGTGTGTGTGTGTGTGTGTGTGTTCTTCTATATGTGCAGGCACACAGGCAGGTGTGTGTGTGTGTTCTTATATATGTGCATGCACACAGGCAGGTGTGTGTGTGTGTGTGTGTGTTCTTGTATATGTGCATGCACACAGGCAGGTGTGTGTGTGTGTGTTCTTATATATGTGCATGCACACAGGCAGGTGTGTGTGTTCTTATATATGTGCATGCACACCGGCAGGTGTGTGTGTGTGTGTGTTCTTATATATGTGCATGCACACAGGCAGGTGTGTGTGTGTGCATTCTTATATATGTGCATGCACACAGGCAGGCATGTGCATGTGTGTGTGTTCTTGTATATGTGCATGCACACAGGCAGGTGTGTGTGTTTGTGTGTGTGTTCTTGTATATGTGCATGCACACAGGCAGGTGTTCATGTGTGTGTGTTCTTGTATATGTGCATGCACACAGGCAGGTGTGTGCATGTGTGTGTGTTCTTGTATATGTGCATGCACACAGGCAGGTGTGTGTGTGTGTGTTCTTATATATGTGCATGCACACAGGCAGGTGTGTGTGTGTGTGTGTGTGTGTGTGTGTTCTTGTATATGTGCATGCACACAGGCAGGTGTGTGTGTGTGTGTTCTTATATATGTGCATGCACACAGGCAGGTGTGTGTGTGTGTGTGTGCATTCTTATATATGTGCATGCACACAGGCAGGTGTGTGTGTGCATTCTTATATATGTGCATGCACACAGGCAGGCGTGTGCATGTGTGTGTGTTCTTGTATATGTGCATGCACACAGGCAGGTGTGTGTGTTTGTGTGTGTGTTCTTGTATATGTGCATGCACACAGGCAGGTGTTCATGTGTGTGTGTTCTTGTATATGTGCATGCACACAGGCAGGTGTGTGCATGTGTGTGTGTTCTTGTATATGTGCATGCACACAGGCAGGTGTGTGTGTGTGTGTGTTCTTATATATGTGCATGCACACAGGCAGGTGTGTGTGTGTGTGTGTGTTCTTGTATATGTGCATGCACACAGGCAGGTGTGTGTGTGTGTGTGTTCTTATATATGTGCATGCACACAGGCAGGTGTGTGTGTGTGCATTCTTATATATGTGCATGCACACAGGCAGGTGTGTGTGTGTGCATTCTTATATATGTGCATGCACACAGGCAGGCGTGTGCATGTGTGTGTGTTCTTGTATATGTGCATGCACACAGGCAGGTGTGTGTGTTCTTGTATATGTGCATGCACACAGGCAGGTGTGTGCATGTGTGTCTGTTCCTGTATATTTTCATGCACACAGGCAGGTGTGTGTGTGTGTGTGTGTTCTTGTATATGTGCATGCACACAGGCAGGTGTGTGTGTTTGTGTGTGTGTTCTTGTATATGTGCATGCACACAGGCAGGTGTGTGTATGTGTGTGTGTTCTTGTATATGTGCATGCACACAGGCAGTGCATGTGTGTGTGTTCTTGTATATGTGCATGCACACAGGCAGTGCATGTGTGTGTGTTCTTGTATATGTGCATGCACACAGGCAGGTGTGTGCGTGTGTGTGTGTTCTTCTATATGTGCAGGCACACAGGCAGGTGTGTGTGTGTGTGTGTTCTTGTATATGTGCATGCACACAGGCAGGTGTGTGTGTGTGTGTGTGTTCTTATATATGTACATGCACACAGGCAGGTGTGTGTGTGTGTGTGTTCTTGTATATGTGCATGCACACAGGCAGGTGTGTGTGTGTGTGTTCTTATATATGTGCATGCACACAGGCAGGTGTGTGTGTCTGTGTGTGTGCATTCTTATATATGTGCATGCACACAGGCAGGTGTGTGTGTGTGCATTCTTATATATGTGCATGCACACAGGCAGGCGTGTGCATGTGTGTGTGTTCTTGTATATGTGCATGCACACAGGCAGGTGTGTGCATGTGTGTGTGTTCTTGTATATGTGCATGCACACAGGCAGGTGTGTGCATGTGTGTCTGTTCCTGTATATTTTCATGCACACAGGCAGGTGTGTGGGTGTGTGTGGGTGTTCTTGTATATGTGCATGTACACAGGCAGGTACATGTGTATGTTCCTGTATATGTTCATGCACACAGGCAGGTGTGTGGATATGGCAGTGGAGGTCATAGGTCAATGTATGGCTCCTCAATTGCTTTCTACTTTACTGTTTGAGACAGGGTCTTTCTCTGAACCTTGTGCTCGCAGATCTGGCTAGGGTGCCTTGCCCGTGAGCTCCATCGAGCCCCTTTGAGGTTGGCCTAGGGCAGAGCTCAGTGGCTGAGCACTTGTTACGGTGGCTTGTGCAAGCCCTTGGGTTCAGTGCCCAGTGCTGAAAGCAAAACAGTGGTAAAAATCACTGTGGAGCGACCCCTGCTTCTCATTATGTTCTGGAGTAAAAGCTTGCTAACCTTCCATCCTGGCTGACCAACATCAAAAGGTTCAGAAGACATGAAACAGAGGAGAAGGAAGGCACCACCCTTGGCGGGGTCCATCCATCCATCCATCCATCCATCCCCTCACAAAGCCACGCTGACGTGCAGGCTCAGGTGGACACTGCCAGTGGCCTGACTGCATGTGTAGCTCAGAGTTCCAGAATTGGGCAGAGAGCGCAGGACAAAGACCCCAATCCCCCACCAGCTGTCTATCTGTGCGGCTGTCAGAAAAGAGTCATGGCATGAGAAAGAAAGGAGAGACCTGAGAAGAGGACGAGGGCACACAGTGTGGCAGGAGCTCAGAAGAAAGCAGAGGAAGGGGCACCCTTGTGGTGACGGCAGAAGAAAGGGGCTGATCTTGTCCATACCAATATCACGAGGAGTGTGTGTGTGTGTGTGTGCGCGCGTGTGTGTGTGTGTGTGTGTGCGTGTACGTGTACGTGTGTGTGTGCGTGCGTGCGTGCGTGCGTGCGTGTGTGTGTGTGTGTGTGTCCCCGCAGTATGGCAACTGCCCTCTAGAGGACACACCTGGTGTTCGTGTGCAAGGGAGCCCCTCAGAGTAGCAGTTCCACACACTTATCTGATGACACAACAGTGTGGCATTTCCTTCCTCCTGCGAGATCAGTTGAACATCCGACTGGAGACATTGTTAAATTTTGCTATGGACAAATTGCCTTCCAACAAACCCACGGTGCGAGTGGAAAAAAAAAACGGACCATCAAGTCAGAACCAATCAGCTGGGAGAACAAACGGGCCCCCTGAGAATTCTAAAAAGGCCTTTTGAGGCACCATGAGGCTCAGAGAGCCGTGCTTGGATGTCATCAGACAAGGGGCACCAGGAAGCCACGTGTTGAGTCTATGTGTGAACCACATGTGATGACACACTTTACAGTGCGTTGAGTGTAACAACAGAATAGTAAAAGCAGGTGTGACATCACTTCCCTGCCTGAGATGATTCAGAGGTCATTCAAAGGGCCACGCACCCCAGGTGTGTGCAAACACTGCGTATCAGAAGGTTTTGGTAGCATAATTTATAGAAAAGAGATACACCTCATAACTCTAGCCTGGCCACAAAAAAGAACCACGGGGTGGGGGGGGCCCTTCCTACCCATCCAGAAGATGGTGAGATCATTGCACGGCTCTGTGCAGTGCTGAGATACCTAGACAGTGGGGCCACAGGGCTAGGAGGCAGAACGCTGGCACATGGGTAGCACACAGGGCCCAGATACTCAGGACATGGGAAGGAGTGGAACGAGAGAGTGTGCCATTTGACTCCCAGAGGTGCACACTTTAGAATGTCTGGTCTATTGATCTTTGGAGCTTCCAGTTTGGCGTTTTTGATCCGCGTTAACCACAGGAAGAGGAGCCGGCCTGCGTGAAGGAACACTGGCTCACCACTCCCCCTATTTCCAGTTCCCTTTGCCAAACGCCTCAAAGCCCCCAATGAAATAAGGAAATGGATGTTTTTATTTGAAATTTATCATTATGAAACTTGAATACAAAAGTCATCACAATAGAGAAAGGTGAGAGAGTCTGCCCGTTCGGCTCAGGGGTGTTTCAGCACCTGACATTCAGTTGCTGCTCTTGCTTCGGGATGTCTTTCGTGATGACCCTGGGGATCTGGGACTCCATGTTTCATCACGGACACTTCAGGATCAGTAATGAAAATGTCACCCCTGTGCACTGAAAATTAGTAGCCATGTTTGCTAAAGTTACCGTAGGGGAGGGCAAAGTGTGAACGGCTTTATGACTTAACTCCCATTTCTTCCTTTCACTCCATCCCCAATTTACTTTTAGGCTACAACTTTCTAAGCCCTGGCCTCAGGGCAACTGTCAGAGGACCAGACAATATCGCAGGAAGCAGTGTTTCAAAATAAGATGTAATTCATGCCCATGCTCAGTGACGTGTGTACTCCGTTTCAGAACCAAGGCTCCCTGTGACCCCTGAGGCACAGCTCTCCGTGACCCACTGTGCCGTGGGTCCTGATAACAACACAAAGATGGCAAGGAAAATCCCTGCGCCACCAACAGCCACGTGGTGCAGTTGAGAGTCACATGAAGCACGTGATTTCAATGTGCAGTGGTAGAGAGCAGAGTCCTTCCTGAGAGGGGTGTGGTCCCTGCAGCGATAGCACCAGCATGGCTGTCCAAGCCCCTGGACGGTTTCATCCACCCAGAATCTGTGTTGTATCAAGAACCCCAGTAATGTGCATGTTAAGTAGCCAACAGTTAGAGAAACACCTGTGGGAAAGGGTACCCCACCATTCAGATTGAAAAGCTGGCCCGTCACTCACACACAGAGACGTCAGGGAGAAACCACGCTCTCTGGATTCACACATCCCAAACTCCACTGTTCTACCTTTTGGTTACATAAAGGGACCAAAGACCTGAAGCTAGTCACCCAGCTACGGGCGAGAGACTTTTGTTACGCCAAGGATACACAGGGAGGTAAGCAAGGTGTAAGAAGGCTGCCGTAAGCTGGGACGGTGATGCACGCCCGTAATCCCAGCACTCGGGGAGGCAGAGGCAGGCGGATCTTTGTGAATTCGAGACCAGCCTGGTCTACAGAGTGAGTCCAGGACAGCCAAGGCTACACAGAGAAACCCTGGGCAGTGGGGGGGGGGGGGGAGGAGGGGAATAGAAGGCTGAAGTAGCTGGCAGGGGTGGGGAGGAGTGGGGGACTGGAGTCAGAAGGCAAACAGCCATCCAACAGTGACCAGGTATGCTGAGACTAGTAGCAGACTGGGCGTGGCTTAAAAATCAGAGCAAGGCTCTGAGGGAACGAAGCCAGAAAAGGAGTCTAAAGCATAAGAGTGCCTGGGCTACGAGGGTTTTTCTACCTTTGCTGAAACTCATTTTCTTTCTTTTTTTTTTTTTAAAGATTTATTTATTATGTATACAGTCTGCATCAGATCACATTATAGATGGCTGTGAGCCACCATGTGGTTGCTGGGAACTGAACTCAGGACCTCTAGAAGAGCAGTCAGTGCTCCTAACCGCTGAGCCATCCCTCCAGCCCCTGAAACTCATTTTCATCACCAGCAAAATCAGTTGGCTTCCCAGGAGAGGGTGACCGGACTGAATACAGTTCAAAGAGGCTTATGGGGCTGCTCGGTAACAATACAAACACGAACATCTGGCAAGGGCTCAGTATGTGCCAGTGTTTATTCCTTTAAGACTTTATCCATTTTAATTCTAACACAACAAAACTTCAAGACCAAAGTGATTTTTAAAAACTTTTTCTTTGTTTATAACCTTGGCTGTCCTGGACTCACTCTGTAGGGCCAAGCTGACCTTGAGCCCACAGAGATCCCATGCCTCTGCCCCACCTCCTCCCAGTGCTGGGATTACAGGTGTGGGTCACTGCGCCTCGCTAACATGTTTTACTTTTAATTATGGGTGTATGTGTTTCCGTGGGTGGGTTTGTGCATGTGAGTGCAGTTCCTATAGAGGCCAGAAGGGGGCTTCAGACTGCTAGAGTTACAGGTAGCTGGGAGCTGCCTGATATGGGTGCCAGGAATGAAACTCCAGTCTTCACTAAGACGTCTCTTCGTGCCCATTTTATTTTTATTTTATAAGGTGATTGTTAGTCTCATCTAACAGCCAAGGACACTGAGTTATATAAAAAGTAAGGAAATGCTCCAGGGGCCCTCCCTAATACAATGTACACACACACGCGCGCGCGCGCACATGCACACGTACATGCACGTGCACGCACACGCATGTGCACATATACACACGCCTCCTCTGGACCAGATCTCACTCTCGTCACAGTTCTGTATGTCTCAGGACAGGGGCCCAGGTTGGCAGAGCAGAGCCCTGTAAGCTGCCACTGGGAGCTGTGACCCTGCCAGGGCTGGCAGACAGCTGGCACTTCTCGCTGTGGGGTGGGTGGGGGTGAGGCTCCGACAGCACAGACTTAGTCATCTTTACCCAGGACTCCCTAGCATTCTACGGACAGGACCCCTGGAGAGGGAGGGCATGGCTGTGGACAGGGGCCGAGTCTACCATTTCTCCTTTTAAAATCCCCATACTTTTTAAAAGACTGACTTATACCATTGGGCAGCACTGGTGGAAATCCAGTTATTTATTTTGGGGCTTCTGGACGTGTGAGAAGCTGCTGGTGGCTTTTGGAAGGCAGAACAGCTTCTCATCTGAGGCAGTTTCCTGGAAACACAGGCACAGTCAGACACTGCTCCTTAGAACCCACAGCTCGGCTGAGCCCAGCACCTTCCACTGGGACAACAGCAGTAGTGCCAGCGCTGCAAGATTTCACCAGATGACACCGGCGAAGCACTTAGCACCCTTCCGGGCACTCAAGTGAGTATTAGTAGCTACACTTCTTGTTTTATTTATTTAGATCACCCAGCAGCCACTTTCATTCCAGGGGAGCAGGGAGCAGACAGGACTCAAGGTCATGTTTGCCAAACATTGCCACTGCGTGTCAGCAGTAGGCTGTGTCCTAAGGGAGACAGAGACAGACAGACAGACACACACACACACACAGAGAGAGAGAGAGAGAGAGAGAGAGAGAGAGAGAGAGAGAGAGCATTTCAGGTCACTTGGTAACCATTACATACAGGCAGTGTCCTGAGCAGGCTTTAGATATGGCATGAATAGAAATCTTGACCTTAAAAGAAAGATGACAATGATGATATAATAAAGATTTGGTCATTACTTCCACAAATTAAGACAAATATTTTTAAAGCAGAGTTTTCAGAGAACCTTCACAGCCATCACTAGTCAGGAAAGGCTTGGCTTCTGTAGTTTATTTAACACTGTATTTAGAAAAAATTTAAGTAGCAGAAAAAAGAATGCAAGAAAGGAGGAGAGAAACCCCCCGTTGTGGGGCCTGTTTGAATGTCAAGGGCAATGGTTCCCAGAAATTTGGGGGTTCTTAGGAAAGGACCCCAGGAAAAGAATAGAACAGGCTGAGTCTTAATTAGACTACGGACTTATTCTAAACCCAAAGTGCTCATCAAGGGGGATAAAAGTGTAATTAATGAATTAATAGACCAAGGGTTCTTATCCCCACATCCCTGGACCAGGGGCACCGGAAATCCATCCTCATCTCTGCCGAGGTCAGTGTGCAGTTCGGAAAGGTCCAGTGGTCCAAAGTGCTTAAGGACTTGCCCTTGCCTTCCTCAATCCTGAACCATCTTGGCGGCTGCTCTTAGTTAGATGCCATCCCACAGCCAAGGCAGGAATGTGGTGGCTGCAGAAAAGATAAAACCTCACTGCAGTCCCTCATTGCTAAGTTCCGACTTGTTACGATGAGTGTGGAGTTTGCACTGTGCACAAGCAGACCCTGCAGATGCCAGACACCCTGGGCCCAGGCTGTTCATCTACACCAATTGCCCAGCTTTGAGGAGATCCAACTGGAGTGCTATGCCAGGGATACTCAAAATTCTGGCCTCCTATGCCACAGTAGCAATTAAATCAAATTGGACACACACACACACACACACACACACACACACACACACACACACCCGGGGAAGGGGGAGAAGACTTGGCTTTTGTGTATATTTTGACAGAAGCAGTGTATGCTATAGAGGCAGAAAATTTTGTTGGAGATTGGTCTGGTGTTCTGTCCATTCAGATGCTAAATTCTGGACTCTGAAATCTGGTTGTATAATGTCATATAAATGTTGCTCCCCAAGTAATTGGTTAATAAAGTTGCTGATAGCCAATTACTGGGAAGAATAGAGGGAGGTGGAGGTGCTGTTCTCAGGCTTGGGGTCTCAGAGAGAGACGATGAGGCCAGGAAGAGGAGGCGGCGGGAGCAGAGAAAGAAGAAGAAGAAGATGGAGAAAGAGGACATGGTCTGATGGAGCCGACTCAGCCCAGACAGGATGACACATTAGCAAGTAACCTGTTGAGTGCAGCTGGGAGGTAGCCAGATTAGCTTAGAAAACTAATTTAACTTGTGCCTGTCCGGTTATTGAGCTAAAGCTGCTTAAATAAATCAATAGGTCTGTGTCTCAATTACTGGGGAACTAGCCAAGTCATGGAAAAGCTCTGTAGCATTTAGTACATAATCACAACACAGGGAGTAGCTTAGGAACCTCGGGTTCCCTTGGTTTGGGCTAGCGCACACCCTCTTCTAATACTCAGACACTTGAGACTCTTGTCGGCAAACTATGGGGAAAAACACCAAAATGATGAACCTAGAACCCACTCAGCAACCTAGGATGCCCACCTGCTTCGAGCTGCAAGCTCCTCCCTCTTGAAACAACAAAATGACTTTCTCCCCAACTTAAGGATCACCAAACTTAAATTCTAGTCAACTATACTAGTCAGGCCAATTAGCAGGCTAAGGGGGAGGCCAGTCTATCCTAAACTAGTTTGGGGTTCATCCACAGTGAGGCAAACTGCACCCCCTAAGTTAACTGATAAGGAGAATCTTCTAACAGTCGTCTATGCCCGTTGTGCACAGTTCGCTGTGCGGATGAATCAGATGAGGCGCAACCCAGAAAGGGCGGGGCGTGGGCAGTGACGCTTACATAATCCAAGCCTATCAAACAGAACAGAGACTCAAAGTACAGCCCTGCTCCTCCAGCTGCTTCTTCCTTTCAACCATAAAAAGAAGAGCCCCAGGCAAAATGGGGCTTGAGTATCTTCACTCAAGTAGTCCACTGTCGCTCATAACGGTATATTCCTGCCTATTCTGTACAGTTGCTTTGCTTTGAATAAAATGGTCCTGAGGCTGGAGAGACGGCTCAACACAACCGTTTCTAACTCCAGCTCCAGGGCATCTGATGCCTCTGGCCTCAGCAGCATCTGTACTCACAAGGCACACACCACATCCTGACACACACACACACACACACACACCTACACATAATTTTAAAACTGTAAGAATCTGGAAACATCCAGGTAGACCTGTGTGCTGGTGATGCTAGACCAGAGTCAGTCCAGTGCCACTGGATCCGTCTTGCAGATCAGAGCAGAATTGGCTATGGCTAAGTTCAGAACGCTCCCCGCAGGCAGCCCAGCTCTCCATCTGGAACGCACTCCAGTCAGAAGACCCGGCTCCCTCCCGGCCACTTTTCAGGCTGCCTACACAGCTGTAAAAGCTGCCTCCTGCCACGGCATGCCCCTGCAAGGACACAGGTTGCTAATTCCACTGTTCAAACCTTTCTCGGTGGAGCCTTTGTGTCTCCAGGGTGTGCAAACCCTCACAAGACTCTCTCTCTCTCTCTCTCTCTCTCTCTCTCTCTCTCTCTCTCTCTCTCTCTCTCTCTCTCTCTCTGTGTGTGTGTGTGTGTGTGTGTAGAAGCCAGCATGTATGAAATTGCACTTGCACCCTGGTCTGTGTCACCCAGACATTGTGACCACACTCTACCTGGCGCAGAACCTCTGCTGTTTTTCCATTGACTATTTAAAGACAAAGTTTTATAACAAGCCTCAGTTTTATTGTAAAATTTCCAGCATCTTATGCTAGGGTTGGGGGAGGGGAGTGGATTCTGTCAAACACCTTGTCTCTGGCTTCAGTTCAGTGGAGGAACATTGTAATTGCTCTGTGTGTGTGCGTGTGCGTGTGCGTGTGTGTGTGTGTGACAGGTGCACCAGTGTATACCTGTCCATCTTAAGTTTCAAATGAGCTCTCTCACTGAAGTTGGAGCTTACCAGTTTGGGGACAGGGTGGAGTTCAGCCAGCCCCAGTGACTGTCCTGTCCCCATTCCCCTAGCACTGTGGTTCCAGGCACACGGAGGCATTTTTGCATCCAGACTCAAGTCTTATGTTAGGCATGGGACCGGAGCCGACTCCCCAGCCTAAGCCTGCTTTCTAACTTAGCTCTGCTCATGGCCCTCCTCTTACAAATGGACATTTCACAAGTTCTTGGTTTTCTCGGGCATTCAAAGCTTGAATGACCTGCCAGCAGGTGTAAGAACGCACTGGCAGTGAGTGTCCCCTGCTTGCCCCTCCCTTTGCCTCCACCCTCTCCGCAGACTACACACCATCCCAGTGGCAAACACATTATATCTTCACATCTGGCCAGCGGCAGCCTTCAGACTCCAAAATCCACTTGGTTCTGGGGCACTCAGGCCCTGAGGTACGTGTATGAGGAGAGGTGTGTACCCTCTTCTTCCAGGGTGACTCAGCCAAGTGGAATCGAACTCGGATAGCCCTCGCTTATGCCACTCAGATGAAAGCCTGCTTCCACACCCTTGCCAGCTTCAAGCCTACCAAGGAGCCTTTGAGTCCGGTTGGCTACAACAGTTCCTGAGACCCACTGGGTAAAAGCTGGGGTCTCACAACGCTCTGCAGCAAACCGGGAAGCCTTTGCTCTTATTTCTGCCCGTCCTGCTTATCCACTGAAAAGCCAACGGGGCTCCGGACTGGATTTCTGAGGGCTTTGCTTTCTTCTCCACTATGATTGCTTGGCTTAAGAAACTTCACTGAGAAAGCAATTACTCTAGGAAAATGAGGTTTTTGCACGCTTCAGCCAAATAAGGATATCCGTGCTCAGAGCTAAAGCTAGACGTGAGAATCT
The DNA here is from genome assembly GCF_964271855.1 of Acomys minous. Taxonomy (NCBI): domain Eukaryota; kingdom Metazoa; phylum Chordata; class Mammalia; order Rodentia; family Muridae; genus Acomys; species Acomys minous. The sequence goes on from NC_140498.1 coordinate 55,822,161, forward strand.
GCATTCAGACATCCCCTCAGGGGTGTGCCTGCACACTGAGCTCATCTGACCCAGTTAATGGGCAGAATAGAAAAAAACAGTCACCAGCTAGGAGTGTTGGGTGGGGCTGAGCGCGCTTGCACCCTATCCTCCCTACACTCTCGGCAAGACGCCCTACTTAGTTGCTTCAAGAAGAAGAAACAAAAACAAACAAACAAAACAAAACAGAGGGTCTGGGCTAATGGATGACAGGTAGGATGGCCACTGTCCCTCTCCAGTCTCCCGGGGAGGGGACAGAAGCCAGGTAAAGGATTTGCAGGGAGGCCACCCACCTCTTGATGTAGCTGCTGAGGCGGTACAGCTGCCCGTCGAGGCGCACTAGGCCATCCCCGAAGACGTTGAAGCCCCCTCGGGCGGCGCCGGGTTCCCCGGGCCCTGGTACCACAAGCTGCTCACCGCGCAGCTGAAAGGTACCAGGCTGTAGGCGGAGCAGCTGCGACAGGGGTAGCAGGGCCAGCTCGCAGTCGCAAGTCCACAGGCTGCGCAGCTCCCCGGATGAAATGGAGGTCAGGCTGGGTCTGGCCATAGGCTCGCACGCTGCTGTGGCCATATCAGACTGTGGATCGGGTCCCCTTCCTACCCTGCGCTGCCCTGGGCTGTGTGCTGTAGTCACTCCAGAGCCCTTTTGTCACCCTGAAGTCTGGCCACCCTCGAGAAGCGCTGCAGGCTGGCACCGAGAAAGCAGAAAGCGGTCCCAGAGCTGCGCAGCCACTTTTATCAGGCACCAGGCACGCCCCTTCAGTCCCCAGGCAGGACCCCAGATGCTCCACTCCTGCAGAGCAATCAGTGTTTCATAACTTGGCGCACTCCCACCTCGCTTGCTCACGGCCAAGACTAACTTAGTCATCCCACTCGGGTCAGACACTCAGCCCCCGCATGGAGCCCTCCCTGCCTGGTCCACACTGCCTGGTTCAGCATCCTCCCTATGACAGATGCCCAGACGTGGCTCTGCGCCCATGTATCCCACAGCCTCAGGTACCACTGCTCCCAGAGGACCACACAGGGCTCCTGTCCACCTGTCCACTTCTCCACCTGGGGCCCAGGGACCATCAGAGCTCAGGCTGGGCTCTATATCCCACATCTATATCCCACGCCCCATCTGTCTTCAGCGTCCTCCGCCTATAATTTCTAGATTATCTGGCTTTTCCTTCTCTCTTTATTTCCCAGCGTGGGTTCCTGCCTAGAGCATCCTTCCCTGAGGGCCTGCCACTTTCCCACAAGGCTTTGCACATCCCCCTGTGCACGCCAATCCTTGACCTTCTTGCTTCTGCTGCCCTGTGACCCCTTGAGGACCATGTGCCTGGATTCAAGCCAGAAGTCCCCTAGCAGGCCTCCCCTGTGGGCTCAGCTCCCTAGCCCCAGAATCTGTTCGTTTGCTCAGTTTATAAATATTTTAGTGCTTTAGCTCCGTGCCCACAAGTCTCCCGAGGGATGAAAGGGCTATTCCTTTCTATTTAATTAAATGACTATTTCCAGGCTAATAGGAGAGGAAGACTTAAATATATATATATATATATATATATATATATATATATATATATATATATATATATATATATATATCCATCCACAGCCCCTGGAGCCATCCAACTTGTAGTCTAACAGAGAAGCAAGCGCGTTCTTCTGCAGTTACATTGAGGGGCTCTTTGCCGCTAGGTCAGCTCTGAGGAGTTCTGAAGGTAAAATTCAGAAACTAGCTTCAACTTGTAAAAGGCAAAAGATTCATACGATCTGAAGAGAAACCAGAGTATTAGCTTTGACTTGTCTCTGGGTGCCTCCATAGTGCTTGGGCTTAACTGAATCAAGCAAAAGCTCTCCTGCTATATTTCGTGTATTTTAAAAGATGTTGTTATGGTTTATCTTTTGTGTATGAATGTTTGCCTGCAGGGATGTGTGTGCACCACGTGAGCAGACCACCTGCGGAGTCCAGACCTCATCAGTCCAGATCCCCTGGAGCCGGACTTACAGGTGCCATATGGGTGCTGGGAACTGAACCCGGATCCTCTGCAGGAGCAGTAAGTGCTCCCCGTAACCTTCCAGCCCCTGGTGTTGCAGAATTGTTATTCCGCTCCCCTCATTTGACAGTAAAAGCATGTTGTGTGTGAAATGGCGTTGTCTTTATAAACGATATTTCAAGTCACTATGCTACTTTCCATCAAAAGAACGCACTCTTGGGCGTCTAGACTTTTCTTTACTGGAATGCTAAAAAATCACTTTGTTTTCCATTACCACAAACAATAACATCTTTACACTTAATTCCTTTCTGCATTCCATCACTCAGAAATGGAGTTATTGGGATAAGTGACGTGAGACTGTGCAAGGCTCTAGATACATATATGTCCTAGGTTGCTTTCTGTTGCTTTAATAAACACTGACCAAAAACAAGTTTGAGGAGAGAAGGGCTTATTTGGCTTACAAATGACAGAGAAAAGACAAGGCTTGGAGACAGGAACTGAGGCAAAGACTCATTTTTATGTATGTTCCTTACCAGGCCAGATCCAACTGCCTAGGGAATGGCACCACCCACAGGGGGCTGGGCCCTTGTACAGCAATTAACAACCAAGAAAATGGCCTCCATCAGATTGGCGATTCCTCAGTTGAGGTTTCCTCTTCTCATGTGTGTCTGGGTTTATGTCAAGTTGACAGAAATTAACTATTAACTATGACTAGGTGTAATAGTTTTCCAAAGGAATGCCTCCCTCCCTTCCCCCCCTCATCAGCAGTGAATCCTCGTGTTGGAGTCTTTAGTACTTGAGAAGCATACCCTTCAACTATAGGCATCGGATTAGGTTCACAATAGAACATCAATGTTACACTGAAAATCCTGCTTATAGAAGAGCAGGCACGGGGGCGGGGGGTGCAGGCTGTGCTTATGCTTATATTTAAGAGGGGACAGCTTAAAGATCTGGCCATCCTCATGTAGCCCTACTGAAGCAATAGTGATGTCATCAAGGCACGGGGCGGCCTTTTAGCCTCAGAGATTTAAATGGTCCCATTCAGTGGCTGCGGTGGTCAGCTTTGATCGTTAACTCCATGCAACCTAGAATCAGCTAGAGGCTCAGTGATGGATTCTCTACATCAGGTTGACCAGTGGGCCTGGCTGTTGGGGATTCATTGATTGTCTTAATCGGTGTGGGAAGACACATCTCGAGTCTGAGCATCGCTTCTGATAGCCATCTAGATGAAAGGACATAGAAGAAGGAAGGCTTTGCCTAGTTACTCACTTGGCTTTCACTCTTGCTGGTCAATCCATCTACTCTGAGCTGCTGCTGCTGCTGCTGCTGCTACTGGTGATGATGATGATGCCACCGCCAATTCCTTCCATATTAGAACCAACCTCTCTGGGCTTCCAAGGTAAACTGGAGATGAGCAGCTTTCCAGGAACCCTCGAGGTCTCTGGCACCAGATTGGGACTACTGAGGCACACTGCTTCATGGCCTAAGCAACTACCAGGTGAGCAGCCATTTTTGCACTACTCCAACAGTGCTGAATAAGGCAACAAAATGCATCCTCTTTGTAGTGGAGACTCTTTCTGCTGGCCCTGTCCCTCAAAGCAACCTTGAATGACACAGAGCCTCAACTCAAATCAACAGGCTCTCACGGGCCAGTTGACACCACCACTGTTTCCACGAGTGTCTGGGGCTGCTGGGATGTTAGTAAAGTGACTGCTACCCAAGAACTGGATCTGAGTTCAAATCCCTACTGCCTACATAAAAGCTGTCCTGGCACAGGGCTACCTGTCTGCAACCCTGACACTGGGGCTGGGGGAAGCTCATTGTCTACACAACCTAGCTGAATCGATGAGCTCTGGGTTCCCCAAGCTGAATCGATGAGCTCTGGGTTGGCAGAGCCATCCTGTCTCATAAAAATAAGGCGGTGAGTGATCAAGAAAGACACCCAGCACTAACTTTGGCCTCCACACACACACACACAGGTGCACACAGGTGCTCGCCCCCGGCACCCTGAGAGCGTCCACATCAGTCCTGTGTGTTCTGGCTTCTTCACGTGTATGCTGCAGGGTTTGTAGGCAAAGCACTCTGAGGAGTGTCTGGCACAGTGTGTGTTTGATGCCCACCTCAGGGGGCTTTGTGAGTTCAGTGACTGACAGCCCGCACCCTGCGTCTGGAAGTTATCACAAGACAATGCCGCCTCCTGCCTACTCCTGGGCGATTCCTTTCATCTTAGGCCATTTCTTTTTCCTAAGTCTCAGGCTTCTAGGCTTGGCAGCCTCTTCTTTTGTGGGTGACGCTGTTCAAACCTTTGCCTCCCGTGTCTCCCTAAAGCTAATGATCCTCAGCTATCTATTTACTGACCAGACTTCTTGTCTATCTGCCCCTATCCACCTCTCCGTGTGACTTTCCACTTGTGGCTCCAAAGGATCTTCTTTCTCTAACTGAGTGTGCTCGTTCCCCTGTGTCCCTCATCCTATGAGCCATGTCCTTTCTTCTCTCTAGACTGCTGAAGGCATCTAAGACTGCACCATTACGTCCCCCTCTTCCCTGGCTCTCCTCCACTGCCAGTCTTCCTCAGCCCTCCCCAGTCTTGTCAATCCTCCCCAGCCCTCCCCAGTCTCCTGAGTCCTCCCCAATTCTCCTTAGCCCTCCTCAATTCTCCTCAGTCCTCTTCATCTCTCTTCAGTCCTCCCCAGTCCTCCTGAATCCTCCCCAGTCTCCCCAGTCTCCTGAGTCCTCCCCAATTCTCCTTAGCCCTCATCAATTCTCCCCAGTCTCTTCAGTCCTCTTCATCCCTCCTCTGTCCTCCCCAGTCCTCCCGAATCCTTCCCAGTCTCCCTAGTCTTCCTTGGCCCTCTTTGGTCCTCCCCAGTCCTCCTCAATCCTCCCCAGTCCTCCTCAATCCTCCCCAGTCCTCCTCAATCCTCCCCAGTCCTCCAGGCCATTGGCTGACTCTGCCTGCTGAGTCTGGAATCTACAAATCCCCGGCATGTCTGTGCTTTCTCCTCATCCCTTTCTCTTCATTTTTTTCACTGGCTGCGGCTTCCCTGTTACAATCCATCAAGGCCAAGAGGCCATGAGAGCAGGAACATGAAGCAGCCACCATGACGGCCCTGCCTGATGGACTGCCACCCAGAACTCTGAACAAGCAAATCCTTTCTCTCTCAAGTTGCTTTTGTCAGCATTTTTTTTTTATCATGGCAGCAGGCAATAAATTATGACAGACGGTGTCCTTAAAGAGGAGACTCAAGGGAGATGGGGCAGACGAGAAGAAGAAATGCCACATTTGACCCAGAGAGGCCATCCGAAGCCAGGAAGACACCAGAAACAGAGCTTGTCCCTCAGTCTTGGACTCCTAGCCTCCCGCATGCAAGAAACTCACATTTGTTGGTTCTTAAAGTGTTTATTTGGATTATTTTTTAAGGATTTATTTTTATCTTTTTTTTTTCTTTTTAAAAAAATTAATTTATTCTTGTTACATTTTTATTGTTTTTAAGATGTATTTATGTGTTTCACCTGCATGTAGGTATGTGCAGCACACACACGCCCTGGTGCCCACAGGGGCCAGAAGAGGGCATCAGATCCCAGGGACTGGAGTCACAGATGGCTGTGAGCCACCATGTAGATCCTGGGAACAGAACCTGGGCCCTCTGCAACAGCAGCCAGTGCTCTTAACTGCTGAGCCATCTCTCGGGCCCCTCTTTTTATGATTTTTTAAATTCTGTGTAACATGTGGCTGCTGAGTTCGGAAGAGGGTGACAGCTCCCCCTGGAACTGGTACAGGTGGTTGATGTCAGGTCCAAAGGGGACTCCAATTCCCCAAACTCTAAACCGGCAGTCAGTGTAGCCAGCAATGAGCTCAGCCTGGACTAAGGAGGATTTTTGTAGGTTGCCATCTGCCAAAACGCGTCAGTTCCTTTTCCTTGGCAGAAGGAACACACGGCTACCCAAGGGTTGCGTTTCAAAGCCCGCACCGACCTCTAGGCCCCCTCAGTATTGCAAGTACCTGTTATACACTTCAGAGTCCAAGGTAGCTAGCATCCTAACCCTTCTCACCTCCTCCCTACCCTAGCTCAGAGCCTCCCCACCTCCCCAGCTGTTCCCCCACAGTAAAAACCTTATCCATGTCATGGAGCGGCCATGTTGACAGTTGCTCTTCTGTATCCCCTTGGATACAGTTCTGAGCCGTCTGACATAAGTGCTGGGGTCTGAGCGTGGATCCTCTGCAGAAGAGTCAGTGTTCTTAACTGCTGAGCCATCTCTCCAGCCCTTAGTTACTGCTTTCAGTTATGTGAGCGGTGAAGGGAAATGAATGTGGACTTGTGCACCTTTGTGCAGTACTGAGAGAGACCAGAAGAGGGTTCAAACTTGCCTGCAACTGGAGTTACAGGTGGCAGTGAACCAGAGACAAAGGGGCTGGAACTGAACTCTGGTCCCCACAAGAGCTGTATAGGCCCTTAGTCACTGATCCATCCCCCCAGCCCTTAAATTTGTGCCTTTTAAACTGTCAGGTCTCTGTTGCCTCATGACCAACCAGATTGCAAGATGCTCATAGACGCCCACAAACGGTAGAACGTGAGCCGAGTGTGGCGATGCACACCTGTAAATCCCAGCACTCGGGAGGCAGAAGCAGACAGATCTCTGTGAGTTTGAGGCCAGCCTGGTCTACAGAGTAAGTACCAGGACAGCCAGAGCTACACAGAGAAATCTTCGAAATATATCAAATTGTAAAACATGGCTTACAACCCCTGGAAGATGGGGCAGGCCTTCCTGACATGGGGCACGAAAGCTGCTCCTGGCGTGTGGCTCACCTCGCTTTACAGACCAATGCTCACCATATTTGGTTTTGGTTTGTGGTTTTGTTTTTGTTTTTTTGTTTGTTTGTTTGTTTGTTTTAAAGACAGTGTTTCTCTGTATAGTCCTAGGCTGTCCTGGGCTCACTTTGTAGACCAGGCTGGCCTCGAACTCACAGAGATCTGCCTGCCTCTGCCTCCCGAGTGCTGGGATTACAGCCGTGGGCCACCACTGCCAGGCTAAATTCTTTTAATGCAACAGCCATCCCACACTGGAGCTAGATGCTAGATGCTCCTCCTCCTCTTAGGAGCAAGGACCTCTGCGGTGCATGCCTGTCTCTGGAGATGCTGTCTCTCATCTGTGTTTCTGTATCTCTCACTAGGAAAAGAACAGCCTCATCTCATGCCTTTTTATTCCAGGCACACTGTGGCTCCACAAAGCTACCCGATTTATCTTCACTGAATGAATAAATAAATAAACGACAAACAGCGCTGTGTCATGGTTATGCATAACATTCTAAAAACAGTGCCTGGCATAAATAAGGACTATTGACTGTTTGTTAAATGAATTAACAGAATACACTGAACAGGCTTCAGATCGTTTTCCCCTGTGGTTATAACTGTCAAAGCCGCGTGAACGCCAAAACAGGAGCATATGGAGCAACGAGAGGCCAGATTCGCAAAGATGTTTTATGCAAAGAAGTTCACTTTCATATTTACCGCACCGACTCCTGACAAGTTTAGTCATGACTGAACCACCACGGAAAATTCTCGTTTCTCCCTTCATGCTTACCCCCACGCGGGCTCGGGCTGTGGTGTTCTCTGAGCTCACTGCTCCGTTTGCCCAAATAAACACCCCTCTGGAGTCCACAGGCACGGCTACCCAGGCCTGGTGACATTTGCTCCTTGGCACTTTGACTGCATCTTCTTCATTGCTAGCAGGACACTCAGTTCTCTGGGGCACATCGGCCAGTTGTAGGTCAGGAAGCTGCCAAGGCTGTGAGACTCTGAGTGACCGCACTGGCTGCTGGGAAGCCACCGCGCAGGGGGGGGGGGGCAGGGGAAGCAGGGGGACGGGGGGGGGCGGGGGGCGGTGATGAGTGTGGTGCTGGGATATGATTCAGACCTATAGAACATTTGGGCACGGCATAAGACTGGCTGCTTTGGGCTGCCAAGGGTGGTCCCCTTGCCTGGCCCCGGGCTGCTTAAAGCACAGGAGCAGGGACCCCTCTCCTGAAACGCTTGCTAGAGAAGAAGGTCCACCTCTGTGTTGCTGCTTTTACGTGTTAGGAGCCTCGTTTTCTCGTCCTGGACCACTAAACAAAGAGGGATTGACTGTGGCTCACGGTTCAAGGGGATCATCCCTATGAGTGGGGGTGCTGGGAGGGGAGGGGGAGGCCAGCGAGTCCCATTGCATCTGTAGACAGGAAGCAAAGAATGACCATAGCGCGGGCCAGGGCTAAAAAGCCTCACAGCCGGTGTGTGGTAGCCCACGTCCTCCACTGGGATCCACCTCCTAAAGGTTCTACAACGGCCCTAAGAGCGCCGCCAGCTGAGGGGCCACACTTTTAAACACATGAACCCACGGGGGGCACCTCTCCCATGCAACCAATACCCTGAAGCAGTCAATCCTAAATGACTCATCTTGCCTTGTTTTACCTTCTCCAAGAAACCCCAATATAAGCGCTGGCCTCAACCCCCTCCTCCGTTCCTGCCTCCGTCCTGCGGGACACCTGCTGTCCTTCTAGGCACGGTCCTGCGTGGCCTCCGGTACCTTTTGAGTCTAGGACCCGTGGTTATCACAGTTTTCTACGTCCCGCCCACCCCCCAGCCAGGCCACGCCTCCTAAACCTCTCCAGCGAGGACCAAGTGCGCAAATGCCCAAGACTAGGGGGGACCATCCCCCATCCAAACTACTAGAGCCTTTGTGTTGTTCTCCGTCCACCTGTTGGCTTAGATCTCTCATCCGGCCTCTCTGAAGGCTTCTTTGATGACGCTCTCATTACGCAGCCAGTCGTTTGAAGGCTCGCTGTCCGGTGCCATTCGGAGAGAAGGAAACAAACGGCCTCTGCAGGTGAACCCTCCTTCCTCTCGCCCACCAGGACTCTGTGCACGTGAGGCTGGCTTTGGCTTCCTAATTATCCGTATGCTGCCTGCTGTTTTGACGCAGCCTTTCCCTTGCCTGGTGCATTTCCAACAGCCTTCCTGTCTTTCCATCTGTGAAACAGAGTCTGCCCTTCCTTATGCGGATGCTGCCCTTCACTGGGTCACACAGACGGGACTGCTAGCTCACCGTCTTTATTTGGAAGGCTCTGGAGATATTTTTCATTACAACCGTTGCCCCAGCAATGTCAGTCGCAAGGCCCTTCTCCGTCCACCAACTTGTAATAATAAACTTCCTTTTTCTTCCAACCCATCTACGATTTCATGACTGTACTGTAAAATGGAATATATTTCAGTTATTCCCCCCCCCTTAAATCTAATCTGTCTTTATTCTCTAGACTCAGAGACTCTATAAACTAAGCGGATCCAAGTTGGTAATGGGCATATAAAACAAAACCTGTCAGTCTCTTTGACTTTCCATGATCTTCTCTAAAGCTTAAAATAGTCTCTGCGAGCTGAAGAGTCAGCTCAGCAATTAGGACATTGGCTGCTCTTACGGAGGACCTAGATTCGTTCCCAGCACCTACATAAATGACTCCCAACCATTTCTGACGCCAGCATCGGCGTCAGAGATCCGGCGCCCCCTACTGGCCTCTGCATGCAATGCACATAAGCTGCACATCCTAAAATAAAAACTTTCAAATAAATGCCTCTGTTGGAAATCTTGTGGATAGAGAAGTCTCGGGAAATTCCTGCTATTTATGACCGAACTCGGCTTCAGAGCATGGAGAGTGAGACTCGAAATGTGAGTGTGTCTCCTCACGGCCTGTGAGAAGCGAGAAGGGTCAGGAGGAAGCCGCCCTCATTCTGTGGTACCTATAAGTTCACAGATCAAGTACAGGGAAGAACTAGATCAAACTGGATAAAAATAAGCCTTCAGGGTCACTTTATACCCTTATCCTGTCACAAAATTGATTGTTTTTATAATCCAGGCAGTGGTGGTGCACGCCTTTAATTCCAGCACTCAGGGAGGCAGAGGCAGGTGATTCGCTGTGAGTTCAAGGCCAGCCTAATCTACAGAGTGAGGCCAGGGCAGCCAGGGCTACACAGAGAAACCCTGTCTTGAAAAAACAAAATCTAGGGGGCTGGAGAGATGGCTCAGAGGTTAAAAGAGCTGACTGTTCTTCCAAAGGTCGTGAGTTCAATTCCCAGCAACCACATGGTGGCTCACCACCATCTGTAATGAGATCTGATGCTGGCAAGCGGGTAGAACACTGTATACGTAATAAATAAATAAATCTTAAAAAAAGAAAGAAAAGAAAAGAAAAAACAAAATCTTTAAAAAAGCAACATTTTTATAACTACAAAAAAAATCAAATATTAATCAAATATTTCCACAGAAACACATAACGTTTCCTAGGTTCTTTTGACTCTCCAAGAATGTATTGCCAGATTTGTTGTTTTTCCACAACAGCTCCACTTCTATTGTGCGACAGCTGTGATGTTTTATCCTGTTCATTTCTTTAGTCAAACAAGTGCAGGTGGGGCTGGTGAAACGCAGCACATAAGAGCATCCATTCAGTCATCTTACAGAGGACCTGCATCTGGCTCCCCAGCACCCACATGGCAGCTCGCAAACATCTGTAATTCAGTTCCAGTGCCTGCTGCTGCCCTCTGCACACATGTACAGCTACAGACAAACAAACAACACAATGAAAACACAATTAAAGACGTCTTTAAAAGGAAAAGGACAGATAAAGAAAGGTGCAGAGCCCTAGGCTCTATGGACGTGTTCTCGGCTTCACCTAGACACAAGAGGCTTTGCCAGAGACGGTGCAGGTGAGAGCCGACGGACTCCCACCATTCCACATCCCCTTTGCTCCTGAACGTGAGTGGCTCGGTCCATCGCTGTGCGACAAGGCTCGTGTCCCATGAAGATGGAGATCACCCAAGGGCAAGTGCATCCCAAGTCTGCAAGTCAAGCATTGAGAAATTGCTTTATGACGGCTGAACAGGAGCCAAGAGCTTCTGAGTGATTCACAGTCATGATGTCTCTCAGTCTGTCCAAGGGCCTGAGGGACCATGGCAGAAACACCAGCCGTTTGGAAACAGTGCCCAACGATGTGAGCTGAGATTCCCCCGTTTTCTTAGATGAAACCTGGTCTCGGGGAGTTACAAAGAGGCAGACTCCATTTTTCCATTGTACCTGAGGTCAGACAGTAGGACGTTTTTTTATTTTCTGGGGTACACCATGTGTCCCTTGCCCCCCCCCATTACTGCAGAGATGCATTTTAATATATTTTAGCTACAGCAGGAAATAAGTGTGACAGCGCCTTTTTAATGAGCCCAAGCCTGTCCTACTTACGTAAAAAGAAGAAAATAAATAATACTTTCCACCTCCTACAAGCTCAGTCTTATTCGGGTCAACAAGATCTGCTTTCTGATGAGGAAACGAACCTAAGAGATGAAGTAATTTGCCTGAATACGCAAGATGAAGTAATTTGCCTGAATACTCAGAAATCATATTTAAACTCCAGCTTGGTCTTATTGGAAACTCCCCGCTTTTTTCCTTCTTGGGGATAGCTCTCACTCAGGTCAGAGCTAAAGGAAACCAAACATCAGTGGGTTGGTTTTTGTTTTCTTTTATTTAATATCTCGTTATCTATCTATCTATCTCTCTTTTGGTTTTTCGACACAGTGTCTCTCTGTGTAGCCCTGGGGTCTCTCTGTGTAGCCCTGGCTGCACTGCCCTGGACTAGCTTTGTTCAAGGCTCTGCCTCCAAAGTTCTGGGATTAAAGGCAAGCACCACCATGGCCTGGCTGTTCTGTTTAATCTTAAAAACATTTCCATCCATCAACCCCATGAGTTCCAAGTCCCTATTGCATATAAGCTAAATGTCTTGGCCATGCCCTTGCTCGGTTCTGCATTCCGTGTCTAAGGAAGCCATCCGGGCTCCTTCCTGCGTGCGGCTGCCAGCTCTGCTCTCACCTGAGGTCTCCCTGCCAATCAATCTGCATATCGCCTGCATCTGAGAAGTGTATGCTTTTGATCTACTGTAGCAAAGCGTATAAATTCAGCTCCACTCTAAATGGCTCCTCAGATACATAAAAGGCCAGCCATCTTAGCAGACTGCTGGAGGCTTCAGCCTCCATCTAAGACTAATAAAATCCAACACGTCTTCTGCACTCGCAACAGAAAACAAGCACAGGCTTTCTACCCCCAAAGGGAAACAAGACAGAAACAGTAGACACATGACAAGGAAAAGGGATTTTTTTAAAACCCAAGAATCCTCCCTGGCAAGTCACTACAGGGTTTTAAACAGAAATAATCTTTTAACTTTAAAAGAAACACAAGGCCATTGAAGATATTGACAATTCTATCTTTGGCAGAGCTCATGCTGGGTCAAGAACATTGAGCGATCAGCACTTGGACTCATGCCTCGACCACAGCAGACGTTTGGTAAATATTTGCTGGGGGGGAAAAATGAATGAATAATTATCATAGTTCACTTCCTGTTGCAGTGACACACCACCACAAGTGGGGCGAGTGTGAGACACAAGAGGTTCCTTTCAGCCCTTGCTTCTAAGACAAGAGTGAGGGGCCTCATCCGGTGATGATGTTCCTGTCAGGAGGGTCTGAGGGTGGTGCGGGGCCACGTGGCTCTTACAGCTGCGTTTTCAGGACGCCCACTAACCCTCTGAGCTTTCCATCATAGCAGCCAATGCCTGACAGAAACCGTTTAGAGGAGGAAAGTTTTTTTTTTTAATTAACTTTTTTTTCTTAAAAAAAAAAAAGATTTATTTATTTATTTATTATTTATACCGTGTTCTGCCCACTTGTACACCTTCAGGCCAGAAGAGGGCACCAGATCTCATTATAGATGGTTTTGAGCCACCATGTGGTTGCTGGGAATTGAACTCAGGACCTCTGGAAGAAAGTTTACTTGCAGGTCACGGTTTTTGAGGTTTTAGGCCCTTAGCTTATGCACTTCCTGGTCCACGCACCAAAGGTCAAAACAACACTGCAAGGAGGGACGCTGAACGTGGCTCACGTCCTGGCAGACAGGTGGCCGAGGGCAGGAAGGCAGCCCTGGGCCCTGCTTCCTCTAAATAGACCCCACTTCCTACCTGAACTTATCAGCTATCCCGCCCGCCCCTCCCCCGCCCCCACGATCCAATCCCCTCCCATTTGTGTCACATCCGAGGACCACACCTTCAGCACACGAGCCTTGGGGTCAGTTGGCGCTCCTGTCTTCAGACCGGAACACCGATGGACCAAGTCATTCGTCCCATCTTGCTGGTCCCAGCATCACTCCGGCTTCAGTGGCACACCCTTACGTCAAAGAAACCCAGTGGGAAGTGGTAGAGAAGAGCTTGCACACAAGTGTGTACAAGCACGCGCGCGCGCACACACACACACACACACACACACGGGATACATAATAAGACCCTTGCCCTAACCTTAGGAAAGTCTTTCAAACTCTTGATAAGCCAGCAATTAAGCAAAAGGAAAAGGTAAGTCGCTTTGAGGGGGGACAGCAGGGTAAGGGAGCGGCAAACCAGATCAAGAAAGGCTCCCAAGGTCCCCACTACAGAACAACACTTCCGGGAAGCCTTTGAGGGGGTCCAAGGTGGTTCCCGTGAGGCTGCCCGGAAGTGTGGGTTCAGCCGGGTTCCTACGGCTGTGATGAAGTGACCAAAAGCAAGTTGGGGAGGAAAAGGTTAGTTTGGCTTAGGTGTCCACACCACTGTTCATCATCAAAGAAAGTCAGGACAGGAACTCACACAGGGCAGGACCCTGGAGGCAGGAGCTGATGCAGAGGCCACGGGAGTTGGGGGCGGGGGCTGCTTACTGGCTTGCTCCTATGGCTTGTGCTCAACACACTTTGTTATAGAATCCAGGATTATCAGCCCAGAGGTGGCCCCATCCTCAGTGGGCTGGGCCCTCCCCCGACAATCAGTACTTAAGAAAATGCCCTACGGCCTTGCCCACAGCCTGATCTTATGGAGACATTTTCTTACTGAGGCTCCTTCCTCTTTGGTGACTCTAGCTTGTGTCAAGATGACATAAAACTGGCCGGTACATGGTTGTATTTCCCAGTTTGGTCAGTGGTTTCCGCACACATACTGAAATACAGCCTGAGGTGACATGGAACCTACTTTGTAATAAGTTGCAAAGCCTTTGCCTGTCACCAACAACTACTTAAACAGTTCAACTAAGACAGATGTAGGCTGTGACTGTCAGACGCCTCTACCTCACATACAATTTCCTCATCTCTCTTCCTTTTCTCTGGCCACAAATATGATCTGCCCTCCTGGATAGCAGCCTGCGGTGTTTTTGTTGGCCAGTCTAGAGCCACAGGAGACACCAGTTAAGATCTTCAAGAGTAGATTTCTTGTATTTCATTCATACTGTCCCTTCAACAACCCCCTTGGATTTTCTTATTTTTATTACATGTGTATGGGTGTTTACCTGCATGTATGTATATGCACCATGTACTTGCAGTGCCCATGGGAGCCAGGAGCGGGTGCCAGGTCCCCTGGAGCTGGGATTGCAGATGGTTTTGAGTGCCCAGATGAGTGCAGGGAACCAAATCTGGATTGTCTGCAAGAGCAGCCAGTGCTCTTAGCCACTGAGCCATCTGTCCAGTGCCCTCTATTTTCTCCTCCGACATCCCTAGGCGGATGGCATCTGTTGCAGACTAGGAAACACAGGCAAAATTAGAAAACAGACCGTGGTCAGAGCCCAATTTCCCTCCAGTGGGCAATTTAAGGCTCTCAACGTTTTCTTGCTGAGCCTCAGATGTCTGTATAGAAAAATCAAATCCATAATTGTTAGAAAAGCTTACCTCTTTTTGTTATCTGATACAATTGGTACCGCCTTTTCATGTAGACATTATCCAATTTAACACAATAATACGGAAGAATAAAATGCTTAACACATGTGGGGAATCCTCTCCCTCCCTGGAAAAGTGCTGTGGGCGGCCTGGCTATTGTTTAGTTAAGAGAGTTCCACAGTTCTGAGACAGGGCTCCTTATCTTGTGTAGCCTGGAAAGCGATCTGTTATTCGTGTCAGAATGTGAGGTAAGGAGAATGCTACTTCAAAGGCCCCACTTGCCTAGTGGAAAGAGCTGAGCAGAAACAGCGAGCCGGATATAATTTCCTCCCAGCATAGCTACTCCATATGGCCCCAAGCAAGAATTTCAGACCCATCTGTGGGGAGAAAGAGACACACAAATAAGAAAGTTCACTTTTCCTGCTGGGGCATTTGGCAGCCATTTTCTAAACAGCCTCCAGAAGATGAATGAACTGACAGAAGAATGTTTTCTTCCCTGTGTGGCAGGCTTGTTAAGTTAGGAGCCTGTGTCTTTTTATCCAAGAAGAAAGTTCCAGCAACAAAAGAGGATTGTAAATGGGCATTAAGCCTGGGGAGTTCCTGCGCCGTTCCCCCTACACATTAAAGTACAAACGCTGGGGACGACCGCAAGATGCAGTAAAATGGCTCATCCACTCACAGCCAGCCAGGCAGCAGGAACACCCGCCCCCAAAGCTCCAGGACCCTCCACGAACAGGAAAGCTGTAAAGACAACAGCAAACACAACAGAACTACAAATCCACGCCACCCACACCCCACCTCCACCATCACCATTGCCTGTTAAGTGCACGCAGATTGATCTCTCTCTCTCTCTCTCTCTCTCTCTCTCTCTCTCTCTCTCTCTCTCTCTCTCTCTCTCTCTCTCCCCCTCTCTCCCCCTCCACCTCTAACTCCCAGGAAAGAGCCACGTTTCCCTAGCTTGCCCTGCTGAGGCTCCAAATCTGAGTTCCACACAGCCCAGTCCGTCAAAGAGCGCCCACCAAAATGCAGTCTTGTGAGTAAAGTGCTGTCAAATGCAAACTTTCTAAAACCCAGAGGGGATCCAGAGACGTGAGCTACAGCATGCTTGAAGAAACCCTTGTCTTCTGTCTACTTCTGGTCCACCCCACGGTTGCTCATCCCACACAGTAGCACCCCTACACTTGCTCAAACACCCAGTTTCCAGCCTCCCTCTCCCTGCACCCCACCTATCCAGCTCTTATTACAGAGCTGTGGTTGGACAAGAGTCAAAAGTTCCTTCACTTTTGGAGGGGAAACTGAGGCACACTGGGCTTGTCCACGGCAGAATAGGCTGATGGGTGGAGGGTGTCATGGTCACAAGATGTGGGGGGAAGGTTAAAGGGGCTTATGAGTTTTTTAGTTCTGACTGGGGAATCTGGGCCCCCAACCTCTGTCTCCTCTAATCGTTCAACCCAGGAGCAGTGACCACAGCAAAGCCTGGATTCTTCCTGAACATTCTGGGAAAGACGGTAGCAGTAACGAGGAAAGTCTTTAAAGACTTAGGGGATACTAGGGTCTAGAGAGATGTCTCAGTGTTTGAGAGCACTGGCTGCTCTTCCAGAGGGCCCAGGGTTCAGTTCCCAGCACCCACACGTAACTCTAATCCCAGGGGACCCAGCACCCTCTTCTGGTATCCTCAGACGCTAGGCAAACAGTGGTCCACAAACATAGATGTAGTCAAAACACTCCTCACATAAAATTTAAAAATTAAACTTTTTTCAAACAAACAAACAACAACATTTGAGTCCTAGGGAAAGTTCTCTTACTGCTTCTTCGTAGCCAGGATGGCCCTGAAGCTGCTGCTGAAATCTGCTTTTGCCTGAGCAAAACTCTGGCAAGGATGGGCAGCTTCTGCCAAGGGTGGATTTGTGCCAAGCCCAACCCACAACCCTGCCCCCTTCAGCACCATGGGGCCTGGATGGAGCGGAGGCCAGAGCTTCTGAAATCCATTTCACCCTTGATGGGGGTAAAACTGAAAATTCAGGGCAAAATTGGTGCTTTTATTTATTTATTTCTTCTGACTAAACCTTCCACAGGGACAGCTGTGTGCATCTGAGAATATTTGCTCTGCCCAGTAACCTCTGGTCCAAGGCCTTAGCCTTAGTCATTGCTTCCTGGGAAGGAGCTCAGAGTTCCAGAAAGTATTACCAAACTGGTGGTGCGGTTCTAAATCACAGGGGAAAGGGTGAGGAGGCAGCTGGCGCCCGCTTAAAGGTCACAGGGCATTACTTCTACTTTAGATCCCAGAGGACAAGTGGGAAAAAAAGGACAAAGTTAAGATCCAAGCTTATTTTCACAAAGTGGACTGAGGGCAGGGAGCCATGGAGCTCTCTGAGGTACATTTGGCGGAAAATGCCAAGCTCGCTGCTTGCTGTCACACGGGCAGCACTGCATGCACACAGGATACAACCAACAAAGAACAAGGACGTCTACGGTGATCATACAGGCAGGGGATATCCAGAGCAGTGGGCGGAAATTGCTACCTCCTGGACTCTGCAAACGGAGCAGATATGGGAGTTAAATATGAATCCACAGACCCCACTGCGTGCAAGCACAACCTCCATCTGTCAAGCCACTCCAGGGGACCAGGATCAAATATAACCATAAAATCCCACTGGCTCTGGGCCTCTTCCAGAAGAACCTTCAGCCCCCATTTTTCTAAAGGTCTCAGAGAGTTTGTGCCACGTCCCTGGTGACTTGTGCAAACTTCCTTTCCAGCCTTCCAGCCCTCTGCCTTGGCTTCAGTTACCAGCGGCCAGAGGCATGGCGCTGATTGCTCTCTCAACTGTTGACACTGCTTTTCCTGTTTTGTTTCCAGACAGAAAGGGTGCTTCTCCTGACCAGGCCTGAGGCGAAATGACAGGAACTTGCATTCTTGCATAGGGTGGAGTGCCCCCTGGAAAGGCTAGCTGCAGTGTTTCCAGGGCAACCGACACACTCCTTTCAACAATCACTTTAAGGACCAGGAGAGACAGTTAGCAGGCATCTGGAAGGCTGGTGGCTTGTGTAGACCATCTTGTTTCCTCTTCTTATCAGCCCCTGAGGCAGGTACCACCCGTGTCCCATTCCGAGGACACAGGGGTGTAGAGACCCACCACTCTTGAGTCAGGATGAGAGGATGAAACACTCTGGCCAGCTCTTACTTGGGGGGGGCGTGGGAGGGGGATGGGGGGGCGCCTTTCCATTGGTGCCATCAAGTGTCCAAAGCTACAACTCTCCAATGACTGCCATTTGCCATGAGCAGCCAAACATTACCTGGGTGGGCAGTCTTGGTTTTGTTTTGGGTTATAACGCATTTAAAACTATGAATAATGCCCCTAAGACATAAGAGAATGAACCGAACAAGAAAGATATCCAAGATGCTGATTACTTAGTGACGTCAGACTCTGCTTTGTGAAGGCTTGGTCCTGACAGCAGCCCTAGGGAGCAGGTACTGGTAGTAACCCCATGTTACAGGCACAGAGATGGCAAGTACCTGTTCTAGTTAAGGTTTCTATTGCTGCAGCAAAACACCAGGACCAAACAGCAGCTTGAGGAGGAAAGGATTTGTTTGGCTTACACTTCCACACTGTAGTCCATCACTGAAGGAAGCCAGGACAGGAACTCAAATCAAGCAGGGCAGGAACCTGGAGGCAGGAGCTGATGCAGAGGCCATGGAGGGTGCTGTTTACTGGCTTGCTCCCCATGGCTTGCTCAGCCTGCCTTCTTAATAGATCCCAGGACCACCAGCCCAGGGATGGCCCCACCCACAGTGGGCTGGGCTCTTGCCCATCAATCACTAATTAAGAAAAGGCTCTGCAGCTGAATCTTATGGAGGCGGTCTCTCAGTTGAGGCTGCCCCCGCCCCCCAGTCTCGGATGACTCTAGCATGAGTCAAGTTGACATAGACTAGTTAGCACAGAACTCATGAGAGTACATAGATACTAACAGCTGAAAAGGCTGTGTCATAACAAGCTTCGAGTGTCAACATGACACACTTAGATGAGGGAGGCCTCAGTGGAGGAATTGGCTTTTCAGATGGGCCTGTGGGTGTGCCTGTGGGGGCGTTTTCTCAGTAACTACTCGTTGGCTCAGGAGGGTCCACAAGACATCAGATTAAAAATAAGATGCAGGAGAAGTGGCTAACAGGATTTATGCATGTTCAAAGAAGACTGTGGAGTCCAGCTTTCAACCTGTTCCCTCCTCTCCATTAGTGAATATGATTCCACAAAAAAAAAAAAAAAAGACATACTGAAACAGAAAGAGGTGAGCACCTTAGGGAGGACCCATTGCCTCCCTGGAGGAGCTCAGGTGACAGGAGAGAGACTATTAAGTCACTGAGACGACTATGGGTGGAGATGGGAAAGGCACGTAGGAGCATTCTAGGTAGAAAGAGAGCTTTGGGGGGTGGAAAAGTGTCCTCAGGTGCAGAAGCAGCTTCAGATTAAAGTGGGTTGGGCCAACATGGTGCATGGGTGGCTCTAAGCATTAAACTGCCTGGATTTATCAGAACCAGTGGGAGGGAAAGTTCTCCAGCATTCTTGGCATAGGAGAAGCCTGGAAAGCTCTAGGTGGGATTAGGGGCAGAAGATTCTGTGCCTTTGTGCCAGGGAACGCTGCTTTACGCCTGCGCACTACCCACTCTCAGTATCCACCTCCTAGTTGGCAAGCGGAGAAGCAGGACCAGCCAGATGCGTCAGTGGACTGAAAGGCCTTTGGGGACCATGGTTTGTGGTAGGATGGCTCAGCGTGCCACCAAGCCTGGTGACCTGAGTTTGATCCCCAGAACCCACATGGTGGGAGGAGACAAGTGCCTGCGCATGTTGTCTTCTGACATCCGTAAATATGGGGGTGCCCTCTCCCCCAAAAAATTTAAGTGTAGTTTCTTTGTTGTTGTTGTTGTTGTTTGGTTTTTTTAGAGCATGCATTTCAACTTCACAGCGCAGTACCCAAGGGAGGGAGGAAGGAAGGCTCTTCATCGGCAGCTGTGTATGACCACAGCCACAGCTGGGTTTGGAGTCTAGACCCAGTTCTTCCTGCCTCACCCCATTTGGCCTGTGCCTAGGGTTATGAAAACCAAACAAACCATCACTAACAAAAATCCAGCTAGGTTTCACAAGGACACAGAGAAGGAGCCTGGCTTTCAATCAGCAGTCTCCATCTGCCTGCAGTCAGCGGACAGCAAGGAGAGAAGCTTAACACAGTGACACAAATCTACTGATAGGCTACTTCTTGTTGCTTTTGAGTTTCCAACATGAAGTCTTAAACCCAATAAAAAAGTTAAAAAGCAGAGTTAACAATGAATTTCAAAGTAAAACACAAAGTACTCTGAAACAGTGAGAGGGTCCAGCTCTGTGGTTGACCAGTTGTCCAGTTCTCTGCACGTCCTCTACCGGTTCTCTTTATGGACTGTTTTGTTTGGACGTGACCTAGCAGCTGTCCAGGGGTCACACAGTACTTGCAGAAGATGGAACTTGACAGAAAGGAAGCAGCTCAGATCGTGCTTTTAGATTGGACATGGACTTTGTCTCCCTAGGGTGGAGTGCAGCCTTTTTCACTTAGCAAAGTCTGACTTAGCCAACTGGTGCTGTTGCTACTGGCTTTTATTACTGAATACAGTTGAAAGGCCTGATGTTAACGCATCTTAAACTTCAAGGCCACAGTGCACATTTCATCTAAGCTTGGCCACGCAGCCCAGTGCTTCCTGACCAGCTATGCAAAGTATGCTTTGAGCATCACAGACAGAAAATTTGGTTTTTTTTTTCCTCTGTTTCTTTGCTGGTTATTCTGGCTTTCTCATTGGAAAACGCGGTAAATGATGATTAAATGTTGTTAATAAGGCTCTGCTCCCAGAAGCATGATTTTGAAAAGAATTTGGAAGAAAAACAGTGGAAATCAAGCAACTTGAAACAATTGTCACTATGATTAAGGGAGAAAAAACTTCGGACTCTTCCTGTTTATGGATTAGAGTCTCCAGGCATTTCATAAATCAAATACAGCCAGCTGCTCAAATTGCAAGGTACATACCATGTGAGTTACACACACAGGGAGAGGCTGTTATTCAAAGTCCCTGCCCGCAGAGTGAAGCTTGTTCTCGCTGCCTCTTCCAACCTTGCCAAACAAAACTGTTCCAGTTGGGAGGCTAGTGATAACGTCCTAGCGCACAGCTCTCAGCCTGTGGGTCAGAACCCCTTTGGGGGTTGAATGACATTTTCCCAGGGGTGGCATACCCGATATTTATATTATGATTCATAATGGTAGCAAAATTACAGTTATTAAGTAGCAAAGAAAATAATTTATGGTTAGGGTCACCACAACATGAGGGACTATGTTCATGTCTCACAGCATTGGGAAGGCTGAGGTCCACTGTCCTGGCACATTTTAACATGAAAACTTAAAATGTGTCCTTCTTTTACTCTCATTTAGAAATGTTACACTTGGCTGTGATTTTTGAAGATTTATTTTATTTTTTATGTATATGAGTGTTTTGCCTGCACGCATGTATGTACAGTGTCTGTGTGTGTGCGTGTGTGTGTGTGTGTGTGTGTCTGTGTGTGTGTGCGTGTGTTTGCGTGTGTGCGTGTGTGTGCATATGTGTGTGTGTGTGCGCTTGTGCGAGTGTGTGTGTGTGTGTGTGTGTGTGTGTCTGAGGCCTGTAGAGAAGAGGAGAGGAGAGGGCCCCTGACCACCTAGAACAGGAGCTACAGGTATTGGCTGCCATGTTGCTGCTGGGAATCCACCTGGAACCCTCCACAAAAACAACAAGTTTTCTTGAGCCATCTCTTCGCCCATACCCCCCCCCCCAATTTTGTTTCTAAAGAAATAAAAAGTATGTTGGCACAAACACGTGGAAATCACTGTCTTCATCACTGTTCTACTGCTGTGAAGAGACACCGTAACCAAACCAACTCTTACCAAAGAAAGCGTGCAATTGGGGCGCCTGGCTTCCTGTTTCAGAGGGCTAGCACACGGCCTCCACTGCAGGAAGCAAGCAGGCAGGCATGGTGCTGGAGCTTTAGCTGAGAGCTTCACGTTCTGATCCACAGGGAGCAAGGAGAGAGAGACAGAGTCAGAGAGAGAGAGAGACAGAGAGAGTCAGAGAGTCAAGACAGACAGACAGAGAGACAGAGACAGAGTCAGAGAGTCAGAGACAGAGAGAGAGAGAGACAGACAGAGACAGAGTGACAGAGGGAGAGACAGAGTCAGAGAGAGAGAGAGAGAGAGAGAGAGACAGACAGAGAGAGACAGAGAGTCAGAGACAGAGAGAGAGAGAGACAGACAGAGACAGAGTGACAGAGGGAGAGACAGAGTCAGAGAGAGAGAGAGAGAGAGACAGACAGAGAGAGACAGAGAGTCAGAGACAGAGAGAGAGACAGACAGAGTCAGAGAGTCAGAGAGAGAGAGAGAGAGAGACAGACAGACAGACAGACAGAGAGACAGAGACAGAGACACAGAGAGACAGAGTCAGAGACAGAGAGAGAGAGAGACAGAATCAGAGAGTCAGAGACAGAGACAGAGTCAGAGAGTGAGTGGGGGGGGGCAGGAAGGCGGGCAGGCAGACAGACAGATAGACTAGGCCTCCTGTGGGCTTTTAAAACCTCACAGCCCACCCGCAGTGACACACCTCCTCCAACAAGGCCACACCTCCTAACCCTTCGCAATCAGTTCTTCAAGCATGTAAACACATGAGCCTGTGGGCCGTGCTCATTCAAGGGACCCTAGACACTCTCGGAAATAAGGTCACATACATATAGTCACCTATACACACACACACACACAGGGATATCCTAAGTGTAATGGAACTCGTACATGAAAAGTTATCTCAGTCAAATCAGGTTACTTTCAGACCCTCAGGGTCTGAGAAGACTCAATTCACAGGAAGAAAAAGTCTGAAAAAAAATTTGTTGATGCCTGGGTAGTTCGGGCATCCTTAAAATGTGGTGATTTGAAACAATGGTACAAAATACATCAACAGAAACCTGGTGGGAGCTAAGAAAGTATTTACTTTAATTAATAGTTGCTATCTCCATATTGAAAGCAAAGATATAGAACCCTAGGATGAAGCAGATACACCTTTGGGCCCAAGTTTAAATTCAACCCAGCAGACCAAATGAACTATGACCACGTGACAGGCGCTGTTTACTTAGCTAGGACCGAAGAGCACTGCAGTGCCCTGGACCTCAGGAAAATGTGACACACGTTGAACCAGAGTCCTCTGTGAATCTGACGTCACTGGGGAAAGGAGGGGGTCTTTTTACACAAGTTGTATGGCATTAGACGAAGTGCCCTGGAGCATTAGTTACTTTTCTCATTGCTGTGACAAAATGCCTGATGAGAAGCAGCTTGGGCAAAGAAGAGGGTTTTATTTGGCTCACAGTTTGAGGGTGTACAGTCCATCCCCGGCGGCGAGAACAGCTCTGGCTACTGCAGCAGGAGCACGGGCAGCAGGCTACATTGTGTCAGGTAGCAGAGAGAGAGGCTGGTGCTCAACTCACTTTTTCTCTTTCCTCTTTCTGCGTAGCCCCGGACCACCATAGGATGATGCCACCCACGTTTTACGGTGTGTTTTCTCTCCACAGTCCAGCCTTCCTTGAAAGCATCCTCCAAATGTGCTCTGGGGCCTGTCCTTGAAGTAAACTGCAAATCCAGCAGAGGAGCCAAGGAAGATTACATTGGATTAGCTGGGAAGACCCTAAAGTCAGTGGCACACACAGGGGGTGGGGGGTGGGGGGGGTCTGTACAGGAGGGGAAAAAAAGGCTATGTAGGGATGGAGTCTGGGCTGGAGTTATGTAGCCATTGGCAACGAACCTCTGGAACGGTCAGAAGTTGAACAAAATTGGGAAGGATCCCCCTTGAGAGGCATCGGAAGAACACAGCTCTGTTGACACATTGGTTCCAAGCATCTGCCTTCCAGAAGGATGGGAGGTTAAATGTTTGTTATTTTAAGTCACCGCGTTTGTGTTAATTAGTTACAGCTGCCTCAGAGAGGACTACAAACAGTACCTGGGGGGCCTGAGGGATGTTGGGCAAGGCAGAGGAACTGGATAAAACTTGGACTGTGACCAATGGTGTGTGCAACCTTGGCTGTTGGTTTGTGAGACATGACTTAGTGCGTGGCCCAGGCTGGCACCGAATCCAGGATGGCCCGGCCTTAGGGTCCTGGGTGCTGGGATTGGAAGTGTGTATCACCAGCTTGTCTGTGTGATTTTTAAAAAGAACACAGGACTCCCACAAGTGTCTTTTTTTTAATGGGAGCTTTCTGTTACGGCTGCAGGAATCCTGGGCTATCTGGCTTGGCACGAAGCTGTCATATGCAGACCCTGTGTGGGGGACGGGGCGGCCTAAGCAGACAATCTTGCCTTTCCTGCATATACAGAAGTGTAGAGTATTGGAAATAACGCATGCATGTTCTTGGGGCCTCTGCTTGGCCTGGGCCACACCCACAGGGGACGTGTGTATGTCTGGGTGTGTCTAGCAGTGTGTGACTTGGCGTGGCCTGAAATACACAGCTGACGCTAGAGAAAGTTCTGGAGAGAAAAATTCCTTCTGAGGCAAGACTCTTCCTGGTAGGCCGTAACTCCCAAGTTTCTCTGTGAAATGGCTCCCATGTGTGCAGGTTTCTGAGAAAGGGGTGGAGACTTAACCCCTCTCAAAGGTTTTATGTCCTAAACTCTATGAGCAAGCTCACAGAGCTCCACCCATTAGAAAAACCTGCGTTGTCCGGGAGAAGCTTCTCCTGGCTGACTATCCTTGCACCTTGCGCTGGATTCCTGGAGCCATGTCTGACAGAAGAAGGCAACTTCGTGAGGTAAAAGTGAAAGGCTGGTGTAGGAAGGGAGAGCCAAGCAGCCTGCCTAAGGGCTGGCCCTCTCACAAATAGCAAGGCAAAGAAAGGCATCTTTCACACACACACACACACACACACACACACACACACACACACACAAGCATGCCCTATACAACAGAATATTGAGAGGCACCTCTAGGAACTCTGGGGGGGGGGTGGAAGTAGAGGTCTAGGGAACTGCCTGTCCTGTGTCCACCTGCGGGAATCAAACAACCAAAGGGGATTGGGAGCGCATTGCCACCCGAGGATGTGGGTGTATTGAAGCAATACACTATTCTAAATGATGCACAATTTATCTCTTCGGCAGATCATACAAAAATCCACATTTCATGTTTCACGGTAAACCGGTGACAATTTAGTTCCATTTGAAACACCCCTTAGATTTGTGCTAAGATTCTTGTGGCCAAAATGGTAATATTTGCACCCTATGTAGCATAAGATATTGGCCAGGGGTGGGGCTGGAGAGGTGGCTCAGCTGTTAGGAGCGCTGGCTGCACCTGCAGAGGACCTGGGCTCTGTTCCCACCACCTACACCTTGGCTCACAACTGTAACCCTAGATCCAGAGGATCCTACGCCCTCTTCTGGAATTCTCAGGCACTGCACAAGCGCAGCACACACCTGAATATGCAGGCAAACGCTCATACAGGTAAAACTAAAAATATGTGCAACAGTCGTGTGCAGCGTGTGACCCTTGAGCATGGTGTGTGATCGCAACGCAGCTCTCACTCCAAAGGGTGTTGTGGGTTTTCTTCTGAGCCAGGATTGAGCGACAGTGGCCCAGAAACACAGATCCAAGCTGCTCCAAAGGACACGTTGTTACACTGTGGAAGTGGCCATGTGAACTTTGTGGTTACGTAAAACTCTGTGGTCACCAAATGCATGGGTGAGCAGGTTACGACAGACAGTGACATATGGGCTGTGGGTCCCAAACCATGGCACCCTTGGCTTTGTGTTTGTGGAAGCTGGTGGCCTGCTGAGCTAACGCTTTACAAGTGTTTTCACCTGATAGTCAAAATAATGCTGGTCAGAGGGTGATGTTCAAAGACCTCACGTGAAGGCTGCAAAGACAGCATCTGACAGCAACCTGTGAGGCAAGAGGGCCGGCTGGAACCCTCCCTCCTCCAACACAGCACACTGTGCCATCCCAAACAAGCAGAACTAGCTGGAACACAGAGGTACCCCAGAGAGTGTGTGGAGGTGATCTGCAGTTCACACACACACACACACACACACACACACACACACACACACACACACACACACACACACCGCCCCTAGGTGGAGATTTAAATTGCTCATTCTAAATGCGTGGAGCATGCAGAACTGGTAAGTGAGCATTGGGAGAACCCCTGTGGGGTGCGAATGAGCCAACATAACCCTCCCCCCCAACCACCCCCCCCATTCTGCTACCCCTCCCCCCTCCCCATCCTTTGTACAGTGTTTACCCTGAGCTTCCACACTTTCCCCCCCAATGCCAACCCACTTCCTCCTTAGCTCCCACACTTGCCCTCCAATGCCAGCCTACTTCCTCCTGAGCTTCCACACTTGACCCCCACCCCAATGCTGGCCCACTTCCTCAGAGTTCTTTCTCAGAGAATGCCACCCACCATTGGCCACCATCTGTAGGTCTCCATCCAATCCTCCTGAGACACGAGTCCGTGGCAGCCCTTCAGAGCTCATCACAGAACCCTGGAACCCACCAGTACCTAAAGAATCCCGGCTTAGATACAGAGGTGGAAAACAGCGCCAGCCCATAGCTGGCTTTGCTACTTAGTGGGTTTTTTCCCACCTTTTATTTCCCTTCTCCTGCTTCACCCCCATCCCTAGATGGGGAAGAAATAAGGATAGAGGTGGGGGAGGGAGATACAAATCCTTGAATCTAATTTCTTTGTTTCTTCTTTGAGCACAACTGCTAACAAACCACAACCAGCGCCCCTGAATGACCAACAACCCACTGCCTATCAGAGGCACTAGCATTTCTACGCCCTCTGAAAAATTCCCAGTATTCCAAACGTCACACAACTACAAAAATTGTCTGCAGCTGGCAAGAATCACACCCCTGCTAGAGCACGAGGCAAATCATAGTCGGTTGCTGCGGACAATCTGAAGCAGCCCCATATCCCACACCTGGGATTAAAACAAAAACATAACCTTATAATATTTCTGTTTTTTTTTTTTTAAGAAAACAAAATTCTCAATACACCAGGAAGTTTGGCTTTTCATCTGCAGCACTCCAACCCTGCACAATCACTGGAGTCCTACTTGTCAGTCAGCCTGCAGGGTCTTCCACACAGGTGGGTGGCTCTTTAGGGAATTCTGGTTCCTCAAAGAATGATAAATCATGTTACCCTTTATGTTGACGCTTTATTACATTTTATGGTTATTTCACAGTACACTTCTTCTACTTATAAATAATACCCTTTTAAAAGTTTGCCATAAGAGGGACATGGTGGCTCACACCTTTAATCCTAGCACTTGGGAAGCAGAGGCAGGAGGATCACTGTGAGTTCGAGGCCAGCCTGGTCTACAAAGCAAGCCAAGGCTACACAGAGAAGCCCTGTTTCGAAAAACCAAAATAATAATAATAATAATAATAATAATAATAATAATAATAATAATAATAATAATAAAGTTACCATAAAGAGGGGCCATGTTACAATAGCAGTGACAACAGACTGTTACCACTATCCACGGACTGTGTGAAGAGACACTTACGGAATCTCGGTTTGCACAGGTACCCTCTCTGATGTTTGCACAGTGGCACCGACCAACAACGACTCTCCCAGTATACTGCAGGCAGACTTGTCTGTGAACCTGAATACTGGAGGTGTTGTAGGGATGGGGCAGCTCTTTCAGTGGGTCTGCCGAGCAAGAACAGGATGATCATAAGCTCTACTGCTGATGCAATGGTTGTTTGGACCATCTCCTGGGGGTGGCGGGTGGGGCTACAGGCATCTGCAAACAGGCTGTAGCAGTCCACCAGAGGCTGTACACAGAGGAAAACGGGAGAAGTACACGCCTTCCCTTCTTCAGACAGTTGTAAAGGAGAGAGAGAGAGAGAGAAAAAAAAAAGAGATCTTGCGTCTCAGGCTATGTGACACTCCGCTGAGGCGGGTAATGACACGTATATATTTACATCCAATGGGATTTTTTTTTTTTTTACAAAATAGTTAAGGGAGCTCCTATTTCATCATATTTCTAAAGCTCAATTTTTCAGCCACAGTCACGATTGAAAAAAAATAGACAAAAAAAATCAGAGAAGGGAACTTGTGGGAAAGTGCTGCTAGGGCCTCTCTCCCTCAGGCCCTCTCAGCTGTCACCATGGAGACGCTGCAGGGGCCAGGAATGACTCCCAGGATTCGCTGGCAGAGCCTTTGAAATGGAAGCAGCTAGAAGCACAAAGACAACTTAATGTGCAGTCCTTGAAGAAAGCGCCTTTGACTCCTGCCTGCCCTGAGCGCGCACCCGCAGCCCCTCTCTGTTCCCAGGCATCTTTATCTGAGGTGCTTTGCAGCAGCAAGTAGAGGTCCAGCTATGCCCTTGCCTCCTGTCACTGTTGAAGAAACACCCCCTGCAAGGTCCGGGGGTTGTGCATCCTGGAAAAGGGAGCCCGAGTCTCTGAGATTACTGGGAGAGCGTGTGAGAAGCATACTAGACCCATAAAAGGTGTGCAAGATGGTGCCCTGGCTCAAGGACACCAGAAAGCATTCCCCTGCCTGTTCCTCTTGCAGCACAAAGCCGTAGATCCCTTCAGAACTAGAGAAGGCAGGCCACCTGTGAAAGGGACTTTGGGTTTTATCTCATTGTGACAAGCATCCAAAGTCTGAGTGCCACTGGAAGAAGAGAAAAAAAAGGGGGGGCAGGCAGGTCCAGGGATGCCCAGAGCGGTACCCACAGAATCTCTCTGCAAGCATCACATGCCATGAGTGGCACTAAAACCCTTGGGCCTGGGCCTGAAATGGGGGCTGGCCCTGGGAACCCACACAGCACACCCTCTGTCCCGTCTGTGCCTCTGACTGCCTGGCTCCACAGAGATTGCGTCTCTCCTATGGGGTGGGGGGTGGGGCACACCAGACAATGGGATGGGAATCTCTCCCAGGGAGTCCCCACCGGGGCCACCATCGGCACCCAGAGTGCCAGTCAACACAGCTAACCCAGAGCACATGGTGCCTTCTCCGTCCAGGAGGGTGCCATCTCTCCTGGCCTCGGTCCTGGCTCTTTCCGCAGCCAGGAGGACGCTGCTGGGGATGTTTCCACACTTCCTTCCTTAAAAAGGAAGCTGGGACAGAATTCCCTAGTCCAAAATGCATGGGGTCTACCCCTTCCTTCCCCGCAAGGGCCAAGCTGGAGCAAAGGCTTGTGTTTTTTCCTTCTCTGGCCTGGCTACTGCAGACCTGCCTAACCTAGAAGAGGAAGGAGACGCACAGGCTGTTCTCGCAGCTCTTTATTCTGATTTCCCGACAACTGAGCTAATTGGATGGGCCCTGGCGACAGACATTCCGGGCTAAACTCATAGCTTCCTACCAAAACAGCATATTGCACGATACTCTGGGTCCACACTGGGACTTAGCGGCCCTGTGCGTCCAGAGCCACTGGACCCAGGAAATCAAGGCCATGGGCCACGCCCACTCAGAACACCCGGATCACCATGCCAGACAGCGTGGCGCCCACATCACTGTTGTTCGAAGGAAGCAGGGCTGGTCCCAAGTGCCCAGATGGAAAAGGCAAACACAGGGTGGGCCTTAGGCGCTCTCATTCACGACTCACCCAAGACGGTTCTGCTATTAAATATAAAATAGGCGGCACACAACATGCGTGGTATGAGATTTATTGTAGAAAAGTGGGAGAGAAGGAAACGGGAAAGGGGCACCCCCAGGGGGACAGAGTGGAAGACAGAGAAGCAGACAGAGAGAGCAAGAGAGCAACACACATGCACACGTGCGGTGGGCTGCCCTTTTATATCCTGGGCAGGGCACACGCCTGGTGGTGGGCGGCCCGTGGTGACATCATTGGCTGCTAGGCAGCCTGGAGGCAGGCTTGTGACGCTGCTTATATGCTAACTTCTGCACTGTTCCCTAGAAGGTTCCTTTTCAAACTTGCCACCACGCCATGAAGAAAGCCCGATTTCAACCGCAAACTTGGAGACAGAGACCCTCCAGTTTAGAACAACTAAGGTGTGCAAAGTCTCAAAAGAGGAAAGTGGTTCTCACTCAACAGGCAGGGCCTGCCTTCCCCAGGACAGGACTCCAGGGAGTGGGGACAGCCTACACTGAGTCACATTCAGTGCAAGAGGGACCTGACCTGGGCCATCCCTGCACACAACGACCTCTGAGGAAAAGGGCCCCAAGACAGATGGCGGGGCTTCCTCCTGGCAATGGCATTCCCATGACTTCAGGGTGGCGCGGAGCCATTTTGTTGCCGTTTTCATTTCCACTGACTCATTCCTATTGGTTGAACTTTTAAAAAGTGGTTTAAGCTGTAGCTAAGAAGGTTTTTAAGTTAGGATTTAAAAACAAACCAAGAAAACAACTAGGTCTGGGAAACTCCCTAGTTAAGGCTTCGGTTACTAAGGAAGTCTATGCAATCTTGCGATCTTTTTCTCCTCTCTCCCTGATAAAAGTCCTGCTATAGCCAGAATGAATTTGGAAGACTAAATGAAGGACCCTTGCCAGCCCGATGATTCCCAGCATATAGAATGGCGCTGAGCATGCTACGGTTCAAATTCCAGGTCACAAACAGGCTGTGTAGTCTGGGGTTTGCAGACTTAACTTGTTTTGGTGCACTTAATGTCTCTGATGAAAAAAAACCCGATTTTTGTTGAAGAAAATCAGTTGACACAACACCCCAGGGCTTCGTGGCCCAGGAGCCCACCCTGGAGCAGGTCTGCATCAGGTCTCTTTAGATAGTGCACGTGTGCCAGGGGTGGTGGCTCACACCTGGAATCTCAGCATTCCAGGAGGCAGAGGGATGTCTGTGAATTTGAGGCCAGCTTGGTCTACAAAGCATCCAGGAACAGCCAGGGCTACACAAACAAACAAACAATACTGCCTGCATGATCTGCCCCAGAAGTTTAGCCATCAATGTTATCTTCTGGTATCTTCTTTTAGAATATAAATTGGCAGGGGGGGGGGCTGGAGAGATGGCTCTGAGGTTCATAGCACTATCTGGTCTTCCAAAGGTCCTGAGTTCAATTCCTGGCAACCACATTGTGGCTCATAGCGATCTATAATGTGATCTAGTGCCCTCTTGTGGTGAAAAAAATATTTTTGTTTTGTTTTTGTTTTTGTTTTTTGTTTTGTTTTGTTTTTCGAGACAGGGCTTCTCTGTGTAGCCTTGGCTGTCCTGGACTCGCTTTGTAGCCCAGGCTGGCCTCAAACTCACAGCGGTCTGCCTGCCTCTGCCTCCCGGGTGCTGGAATTAAAGGCGTGCACCACCACGCCCGCCTAATAATAAATCTTAAAAAAAAAACAAAAACAAAAAACACCATGGGATGCTGCTGTCCAGTATCATCCTCTCAAGAGTTCCTCTTTCCATTGAGGGGAACTTGGAGGAGCCCTGACAAACGTCGTGAAGTGGCATCAAAGCACGGGCAGGGGACAAGCCTTGAAGGCTCTGATTCTCTCTGATTCTCACCGGCCTGGTTTATCTCTCTGTGAGGGCGCAGTCAAATCAAGTCTATTTCTTGTTCTCCTTCTTGGGGGGAGCCGGAAGCACTTGTCAGGTGCTGAAGTACAAATTTCCTTGATCCAATCGACAGCTCCCCTGTCCTGAGGAGGATGTTGATTTCTGCCTAACGAGAGCTCCAGCGCAGGGGGGCGTCTGCAAGACCGAGCCCAATCCGCTGTTTACTCTGGTGCTAATCACGAGGTGTTTACAGGAAATGCCCTCATCTGCTTTCCAGCGGCTCCAGCCACTCAGCCGTGTGAGAGCTGTCTGCAAAGTCAATTGCCTGTCATTTTACTGATTTATGTTGAACAACGCAAGGACCCCTCGAGGTATCTGTAGCCATCTTGACGAGCCCCGGCTTATAAAGTGGCACCAGGCAGCGTGTTTCAGTTCAAATTCTATCAAGACAGAATTTTAAATCCCCAACTCCGACACTGTGCGCAGGATGGGAAGGCTGAGATAGGCAGAGCCTTCAAACCCGAAATGGAGGAGGAAACACAGCCTGGAGTTCTTCAAACGGAGCCTGAGCCAGCATCTTCTTTCAGACCTGGGATGTGAAAGTGACTCACACAATGTTTAAAACAGCCACCGCATAAGATTTCCATGGCGCACACCTTTAATTCCAGCACCCGGGAGGCAGAGGCAGGCAGATCGCTCTGAGTTCGAGGCCAGCCTGGTCTACAGAGTGAGTCCAGGACAGCCAAGGCTACCCAGAGAAACCTTGTCTTGTAAAACAAAAATAAAAAATAAAAAATAAAAATAAAAAAGGAGAAATGGTCATGTTCATAGGTCAAGAGTAAGGAGCAAGGAGTGAGGCAGGAGCTCCAGAGGGGCCTGGGAAGAGGAGGGGCTCGTGGAGAGAAACCCTGTCTCGAAAAACCAAAACCCAAACAACAACAACTCCCCCAAAAAAACAAAAAACAAAAAACAAAAAAACACAAAGAAACAGAAGACAAAGAAAAAATTTCCCCCCCTGAAGTGCCCCCCATGAGTGACAAAGGACAAGAACCATCAGATAAGGTCGGGTGACCTGGGAATTTTCCTGACTCTGCGCCCAGAATCTTACATTTCAACTCAAAGTATTTGATTTCTTTGCAACCTTCTAACAAAATGTCCTTTAAATTTCCCTCACCGAAAAGCAACGGCTAACCCACCCGGTTCTGACTTCACTTCAGTGTTCATAGCGCCCTGCTGTACTTGAGTGCCATTTTTCTCCCAGCACCCGCAAGACCTCACAACCTTTGGTATTAGAAGCTTCCAGATGTCTGGGTGCTAGCTGGCTGTCGTCAGCTGATGCCCCAGAAGGGTTGGCAGCAGTTCCCAAGGGTTCCCACGTGCCAGAAGACTGCCTTTCACCCTTCTTTCAGGAGTCTTGACCTACAGAGTGCCGAGGACAGACAAGGTGGAAGTTTTTGTTGTTTTGTTTTGTTTTTAAGTTTCCCCTTAGAGCAACCAGAAGCCGCACAAATGAGTTCAGGATTGCCAACTGCATACACCTTGTTTCTTCATTTCTCATTTAACAGGTTCATACAATGTTTCAACTGAATACTTAGAGGTCAGACTCGATCCATAAAGCAGGGAAACTGAGGCACAGTGGCTTCCCGAGCTCAACAAAGTCCCGGGATCCTTAAGAATCCAGGCACAAGCCAGACTGAGCCATCCGAGTGGAGGCTGACTCCAAGCTCCTCTTGCTCACATCTCTCGCTCTCAGGAGAAACTGCTCTCGCCTACCCGTTCATTACTTTTAATTCCTCTCTTCACGCCCCAGCTCCCGCCCCTTTTTCCTGCAGCCTGCCCTATTTAGGCATTTCCAAACCCGGCCACTGTCCTCCTGCCTGATTTTTTGCTTCCCTCGCCTTTGAGCGGCTGCGGCTGGAGCCCCAGTGCCCTTGCTGTGTGCTGTCGTTCCTCGTCCCGCCACTGGGTGGCAGTGTTTCAGAGCAGTCCTGAGCCCTGCAACGTGGCTCTGGGCTGGGCTCTGGTTCTTTCCAGCACAAACAACAGTGGGCGAGCAGGCAAAGCATAGATTCCTTGTCATGCTCGGGAAAGGATGAGGGTTCAATATTATGGTAACAGAGGTCTGTATCCTGCCTGCATGCTTTCAGAGCCTGCTAAGGCTGACATCAGCGGTCACCTTAACAAAGGACTCTCAAATAGGGAACGCTGTCTGGGAGACGTCCTTCTGCCCTCCTCGTTTTTTTTTTTTATTTTTCAACCCACCATTGGGCCCTGGCTTCACACACACACACACACACACACACACACACACACACACACACACACACACACACACATCAAGCAAAGAGGAAGAAAGGCAATCCCTGGAGCATTATATGTGAGCTGGACAGGATGGTAATGGAGCAATCCTTCTAATGGCTTTGGTCACTGCAGGATGCTAGCTATTAGAAGGGTCTGTTTTAAGAGGGGAGGAGGGAGAGGGGGAAGGTAGGGCTATCTGCTGATTGCAGCACGGCCAGGAACAGAAAGTACATTTAAAGGGACACAGTCCATAGGTGTGTGAACAAAAGGAAGCTGCTTGTGGGTTTAAGGCAGATTTAGGGTTTGCATTGTAGCATCTGAATATTTAGCATAGTTCAGATTCTAAATGAGTCGTCTGGGGTGGGAACTACTTGGCTCCGCCCCCTTGACAAGAAGTCCCCACGGGAACTATCAGGACCGTGGCCTGAAATCCTTCACCTTGGTCAGTCCCAAGGAAGACAAGCCAAATTTTTTTTTCCCTTTGAAATAGGTTAGAGCCGAACCAAAACTGTGAGGGACGCGTGATTGATTGCCTGGCTTAGGCTCCAGCCTTCCAACCCCAACCTCCACTCAAGAGGCAGTCCTCAAATCCCAGTGATGGGTCAAGCCTTCCAACATCCACCCCCCCCACACCCCCCACAAAAGCCACCCACCCACATCTCTTCCTCGGTACTTTGCCTCCTCTTCCAGGCCTGCCAGTGAAATGAAGAAACGGAAATCTTTGCCCAAGTGTGAACCATTAGGAAATGAACGAAGCTCTCTCCGCTTAGGGAAGCTGAGCGCTGGCCTTCCCAATGCTCGGAATGGAGATAAGATGGGGCTCCCCCATCCCCACCCCCACCCCACCCCCAGCCAAGCTTGGGCTCAATAGGCAGTAACTGTTGCTTCATGCGGGGATTTTATAACCTAGCTTGATTAGAAGGAAGAAGTCAATTGCTTAGATATCGACACATCGTATCACCAAGCAAAACACCAAACATCTGTTCCCTGAGTACAGAAAGCCTTGAGGAGAGAGAGAGAGAGAGCCTGAACACAAAGCAGGGAATGCCACGGAATGTTCTCTGCTGCGATCAGCCCACACACACAGGTGATGCTGATGTGAAGAGAAGACACATGAGGCCACAGAAGCCGTCACGGGGAAGCTGAATGTGAGATCTTGAAGAGAGAGCAGTTTTAGCCACGGGGAGGGCAGGAGTTTGTCTGAAAGATGCCCCCACGTTGATCAGGGACAGGCGACAAGAATATAAGGCTATTTATGAAGAAAGCCCATAGGCTTGCAGGTGAAGGGCATGCCCGAGGCAACTGGCAAAGACCTCATGTAAAGAAGCAATTACAATCCCGCTGAAGTGAGACAGAGCGCATTTAGTGTATTTACCTCTGCTAAGGCAGGAGGAGCCCCAGCCCGGCGTCCAAGAGCCTGGCGACAACCACACAGCCAGACTCCACAGAGACGGGCATGTCCTATGGATTCTGCGCATTCTAAAAACGAGGCATAAGAAAGCAAGAAAGCCAACAGGCCATGATAGTTCATTCCGGTGCCAAGAGGAAGGAGCATGCTGTGCCACAGGGGCCACAAGGGTAGCAACTGGTTAGGAGGGGAGGAGGGGAGTGCGAGGCTTTATCTATCGGGCATTGTGGGGGCAATGGGCCGGGATTAGGAGATCTAGGGACTGTCTCCCTTGGGACTAGAGGGGGTCAAGGCAGGTGGAGAGCACCCAGGAAAGTGAGAGCGCGCGCGCACACACACACACACACACACACACACACACACACACACAAAGCCTAGGGTGGAGGCTTTGGCTGATTTGCATCTGAAAGTCAAGTCAGGCTCCAGTGGGAGTTGGGGGAGCAATTGATTACTACCCCTAGGACTTTCCCCTCCAGAGCCAGCAAGGCCGATGTCAAGACACCAGAATACAGAAAATAAAAGGCATAGTCAGTGCCCCCCTCCTCCATCCCCCGCCCCTACCCCGTGAGATCACTCAGGAGAGCATCATTATCTCGTGGTCCCTAGGCAGCGCTCTGGATTGGGTGATTCTTCCTCAGCCCCTGGCTGACTCTTCCCTGCTGATCCCTTCAGGAAAGAGGCTCCCAGGAGAGGTTCAAATTGATTTGGTGGCCTGAGTCCAGCACTGGCTGCTCGGCATGGGCGGCTCTTTATGTCAGGCTGCCCATGAATCAAGTGCCTACTCTCAGTCTGATCCATTTACTAGTGGGGCTCGGGGCTTGGCAAGCTCCACGGAGAGGCCCTGCTCGGTAGGGTGGGGTGTCCTGGGCATTCGGAGAAGAAAACATAAGGCGCCAGCACTTGGCTTTTTCTCCTACAACGGTTATAGGAGCCAGGAAATGAGTTCATGTCACATCAGCGAATGTGTCCGAGAGCTCTAAGCTGTGGAATCGCCATTGCTTGTGAAATAGGATGGACAGGAAAGTACCTGGGAACCGGAAGATTCGTGGGTATGTGATGATTGGTCCTCATGGATCTGGAGGAGATCCCGGCTGGGGAGGCAGAAATGAAAGGGCAAGTCCCAGAGGCCAGCTGAGGAGTGTCCTCCCCAAGGAGGGAGACAGAGACAGACAGAGACACAGACACACACAGAGAGAGGGAGAGAGACAGAGACAGACATCGACAGAGACACAGAGACAGACAGACAGACAGAGAGACACAGAGACAGACAGACAGAGACACAGAGAGATAGACAGACACACACACACACAGAGAGAGAGAGAGGGGGGGGGGGAGACCCAGCTAAGTGCAGAAAGAGGACAGACACTGAAGGATTCGATTTAAATGTGTGTGTGTGACTGCTTACTTTTGCACCTTGGTAACCAAAATATTTGAGGACACCATTGACTTGGGCTGGTGGTTTTAGAGGTGTTGCTGGTCACGGTGGGGAAGGTGCGATGACGCCAGCAGAACAAACAGCTCAACAATATCATGGAGGACAGGATGCAGAGAGGAAACACCGAGAGTATCTAGTTCGGGAACTAGCCCCTAAAACCATACCTCTAGGCACCCACTTCCTCCAATCAGGCAGGCAGTTCCAACATCTTCCAACCACCTACTCCAACTTGAATCCGCCTGTGGATCTGAGCGTTTGTTCTTTAATTCAGAGCCTTCGCTGGCTGACAGTCTCTAGAAACAGGCTTGCCCACAGGTGTCCCTCACCAGTCCCCTAGGCAGCTCAGTCCAGTCAGACCAACAGTCTGGATTGAAGGTGGCACTCAGCTACTGCTGGGCGGGAAGCCAGCCACATGACGCTGCCAGTGACGCTCTGCTAAGCTGTCAAAGAGTGGCTCTCACTTTCCACCCATGTTTGCAGCAACTCTGCAAACACAGGTACCACATCCCTGGGTTGTCCTCAGAGCCCTCCAAAGGTGAGATCCTGCTGGTAACACTTCCTCGGCGATCTCCCCCACCTCTGTCTTGGTGTAGATGTCAAAGGATGAAAACATGGCTCCTGGGCCCCTGCTGAAGGCTTGCCTCCCTCACTGCAACCCGAGCCGGAAGGATGGAGACACAGGCTGAGAGAGCTTGTGTGGCAGCAGCTTTTATGTGCATCCTCGGGGAAGAACGGTGGATTGATGTGTTTGCTAAGCTGGATGCACACAAGTTGGCCTCTTGGCTTTTCTTTTTGTTCTTAGTGTCTTAATTTTTACTTTATGCTTGTATGTGTTTTGCCTGTATTTATATGTGTGCATGCAGTACCCTCAGAGGCCAGAAGGTGGCCCCTGCAGCTGGAGTTACAGATGGTTGTGAGCTGCCTTGTCAGTGCTGGGAATTGAACACAGATGCTCTCTCTGTAAGAGCAACCGTCCTAACCACTGAGCCATCTCTCCAGCCCCTAAGTTAGCTTTTCTACTGAACAGAAGGTTTTGTCACCCTAATAGATAAAAATAACAACAATCATAACTTGCAATTTAGCAATATTCTATGAGTTAACACCTAATGTCCCAGTTATACAACTAATTGATAGTTGCTAGTAGGTCAAACGCAATAGGGAATCGGGTCATGTCTGCATGGACTTCTTCGATGATGCCGTAATGTGTGGCCCTGAAAAGTCAGCCACCGCCCTTTAAGCTTTGGATAACGTCTAACTGCTGCCTTGCCTTAAAGAAGTCAGAGCTCAGCTCAAGCATCATTTCCTCCAGACACTGTCCTAATTACTTTCTGTTGCTATGACAAAACACAGGAGGCCAGATTATTTATAAAGAAAAGAAGGGGGTCCTTTAGCTTACGGTTCTGAAGGTGGGAAGTTCAAAACCCAGGCCTCATCTGATGAGTGTCACGTGAACATCAAGGGAGAGATGAAAGCCCCGAGGAGGCTACTTTACAACAGTCCACTTTCACACTGCTAGGCCCACCTCTTCATGTTGCTGTGCCAACAACCAATGAGAGAATTACAACATGAGTTTTTTTTTAAAGATTTATTTATTTATTATGCATACAATGTTCTGCCTGCATGTGTGCCTGCCCACCAGAAGAGGGCACCAGATCTCATTATAAGATGGTTGTGAGACACCATGTGGTTGCTGGGAATTGAACTCAGGACCTCTGGAAGAACAGTGCTTTTAACCTCTGAGCCATCTCTCCAGCACCCATGAGTTTTATTTTAACATGGACAAAACACATGAAACTCTCACACCAGCCTTTCCTGGCCTTCCAGACACCATTACTTCCAAGAAATCAGATATTTTCCTTTCACGGCAGTAAACAAGAAAGACTCTGCTCAAGAGAGTTGCAGTAGACATTATGGCGCATGCCAGGCCCGCCTGCGTCGTAGGGATGTCACCGCCCACAGCGAGCTCGGGCCTTTCTCCTCATGGTGGCAGCTCTTCAGTTGAGGTTCCCAAGTCCCAAGTGTGTCAAGTTGACAACCAAGATCACCCCTCACAAATGGGGGATACCTGGTTAATAATCACAGTAATAGAGCCTTGTGGTTGAAAATGACCGAGAAGAGAGATGAAGCTAAGCTTCTTGCTCGCCACTTGTATTACCCTACTTTCCATCTCTGTGGTAAACTACTCCATCCTCTTAAAGGTCCCAATGCCCCTCAGTAGTGCCACGCTGGAGCTCATGCCTTTAACACACGGGCTACGGGAGATGCCCAGACCCAACTACACACTGCTGTGCAATAATTTTGCTGAAGGCAGGCTGAGGGTAATCAGAGATTGGTGGCTGGGGTCGGGGGATGGGGAGTGATCAATTGCCCTATCAAGCATGAGAGTTTTCTTCCTAAACTTCCTAAAAAGTTAGGAATCGTGCTAACTCTTAATGGTGCACACCCTGTAAGGACAACCATCAAGGCTGAGACCTACGTCCAAACTCTTCTCCAGAAGAGGGCTCAGCTGAACCTAACCAAAGCTTGTCTAAGGAGAGGCGGCCTGCCTCCTCTGCTCCGCACGAGGCCATGTCTGGCTGCTCTTCTGGACTGACAGCTCTTAGAAGGCAAGGCCGTGCTGTCTCTGCTTATTATCCCACCAGCACTGCTCCGTGGCTTGAGGCCCAGGGGCGTGGCTCATTGGTAGAGCGCATGGGCTCTAGGGCATATATTTTTCTGCTATGAATGTACATAATAACGTATTTCGTGCACATACACATAGCGAATGAAAGAAAGAACAGCCATGCTCTGAGCCAGGCTAAAGCCCCGGAAGACAGGAGGCAGCCGACACGTAGTACGCATGCGTTCACGGTCTGGCCGTGGTTACGCTACTCTTTGGTTCTATTTGCTTCATTGCGCTTCTTCTCTGTTGGCCGCCCGGCTGGGAATTTATCTCCAGAGAATGGGAGAGCAACGTGAGATGGGAGATTCCAGCCGGACAGCAGGCTGCTGGCTCAGCACTCTGCCTACAGAGCCCTAGGAAGCATGTGCGGGGAGCAGCTCTCTCTCTCTCTCTTTCTCTCTCTCTCTCTCTCTCTCTCTCTCTCTCTCTCTCTCTCTCTCTCTCCCCACCCCCCCCCTTCAATCCTCTGGACACGATGACTACTTAAGGGGAAATTTGTTGGGCAGGGGTTGGGTAGGGGCTGCAGGAAGGCTCTTGCTGAGCTCTGAGACCCGATGCGTTCATCTTGGGGAACATCTCGGGGGGCAGTCTTGTTGAGAACGGACATGGACCACGACCCTGCGCTCTTGACCACTTCACTTCCGCTTCCGCGTCCCCAGCTTCCGCGGCATCGGTCTCGCCCATACCGTATGCCAGATCTTGATGGCTTCCTTTTCATATTGTTTCTTATTAGATTCTGCTCTCTAAAGGGAGGAGAGCTTAAGCAAGGCCAGGGCTCAGTGTCCCTCTCTGCAGACACTGTCTCCCAGTGTCTGTTTCTCTACAGTGGTCCTGACTTAGCGGTCCAGTGGCTGTCTGCTCAGCGCCCCCTTCCCCCCAGGGCACCAGGCTTATAGACTGTATTAGGTGGCTCTCGAAATGAGGTCCCTGTGATAGGTGTCACCCGGCTTCTCCAGCGTGGATTGCTAAGGCAAGACCTCCATCTGCCTAGCACTCTCTTACTCTATGAAAATCAGAAATGGTACTATTACGCCCTGTGGCCCAGCGTGGTGGACAGTCTTCAGACTGAGCTTCTGAGGCCCTCAGCCCATGCAAGAGCTCTGAAACAGACCCCCTCCAGCAAACCTTCAGACCTCGGTGGGACACAGGAGTAGGCAGGTCCAGCCTTGCCCTAAATAAACAAACTAAGAAGTCAGGTCGGGTTTTGTCTGGGGAAGAGGCCAGGTCAAGCCCTCAGCAGCCACCTCAGAGTCCTATGAGAGAGACTGAAAACATGCTGTTCCAAGCCGCCGCATCTAGGGACGATTCATGACGTCATGGGAGGCAGCTGGCTCGACGCTTGTTCTGCCTGGAAGCCTAGAGGACACTCTGTACTTAATTCTGCTAACCTAATTCTTCATTTCCTGTCCTAAGACCACAGGGACCGATCAGAAACACAGGCACACACACACAAACACAGTGTCACAGCTGACATCAAGGGCTCAGAACCCCACCCCCCCACCTCCCGCCTGGCTGAGAAGCCTCAGAGGAGCAAGCAGCCCATCCCCCTCCACCCCGGTTCAGGAGAAACTTAGCCCACAGACGTCCTTGGGGCTTGGGGCTCTGGGTTTGGGGGGCAACTAAGCCAGACTTCGTCTGCTTACCATCATCCTGTGCAATTGTGTGGACTGACTGCAAGAACTAACTGTGTCTCCTGTCGTGGACACTGTCCACTGGACACAGACATCCCAGGCAGAGAAGGCGGGGGTGGGGGGCGGTATGTGTTTGTGGGGTATCACCTCTGAGACAAAGAGCCACAGAAACAACACCAGCTCCATATCTTCTCAGCATCCTAGGGGACATCCAGAGGCATGTCTCTAATGAAGATTATCCCTTGTGGGTGCCCAGTGAAAAGAAGCCATAGGGAATAGACGAGAAGCTTCCAGAACTACGCCAAACACAGCAAGACTCCGCCAAGCCACAGACACAGAGTTTCTGAGGCAACCCTGACTCGGCCCCTGGGGAGATTCCTGGGGAACCTTAATCATAAAGGGGTTATCAGGATGGTCCAGAAACATCTGTGCATCTTCAACCTCCCCTGTAGTGGGGCTTTTGGTTTCTTTAAAAACTCAGTAATGTTATGTGAGCATGTTTTTGCTTTAATCCCAGGTGTGGGGTATGGGGCTGCTGCAGATTGCGCACAGCAGCACATGACCTGCCTCGTGCTCTAGCAGGGGCGTGATCTTTACCAGCTGCAGATCGCTTCATTCTTAGGATTCTTGAGAGGGAATAAATGCCAGGGGGGACAGGGGAGGGGGAGGGGAGGGGATGGGGGATGGGGAGGGGGGAGGGGAAGGGGAGGGGGAGGGGGAAGGGGGGACACCTCCAAGGAAGAAGGAGGAGGCTTGTGCTGCTGCTGCTCCTGGCTGCTGTTGTTGCTGTGTGATAAGAAGTCAGAGATATCCTGAAGTGAGGATTGGATTTGCTCCCAAAGAACCCAGCCACCCCAGCTAAAGCGAACGACGCCCCCTGTCCCCACTAACCTTCTTTTCTCTCCTACCTGGTGTTGGGGTGTTGGAAAGGATTGAGGTGGAGAAGGGGAGAAAGAGATATAAGAACCCCAATAAAATAGATTCTTAAAAACACATGCCTGCTCCCCCGCAAGCAAAAGAGATTCAGTTTAATCCTTCATGATCCTGCGTCAGGCCAGGTCACTCAGGCCCCGGAGAGTCCCCTAACTGTGGCCAGGTGTTACCCTGTCACCTTCCTTCCTTCCTGAGCCCCACACACAGCTCTCCCCTGTGACCCAGAGGGCTTTATCTAAATACCAGCTTCTGCGTATCCTCAGATGTTTACAGAGTCTAAAAGAATGCTCCTTTTTCTAAATCTTTGCTCTCCCAACTCGTGAAATGACAGGTCCCTAAAAATCCATCTGCAGATTACCTCCCGGTTCCTGTACCGACCACCCAGGAGCGTCCTGACCTTTCCTGCCTGTGCCTGGGAGCTCCTCCCCAGTGAGGCAAGATGGTCAATACACATTTATGTATAAATATCCTATATGTATATATGCTACATAGCATATATTTATCATCTTGTTATGACATATGCCGAGTTCCTTGACTGGCAGCGGAGACCCGTTCTGTAGTCCCTCAGCCATTAGCTCCAGTAGCCCCTTTTCTGCCGAGCTAAGAAAAATGTCAGGACATGAAACAAGCTCATATCACAGAAGCTAGTGGAGACATCGCTGTGCCGGGCGTGACTGCCTTCCACACAGGCCCGTGACACAGACCGCATGGCAAGGATGGAGTGCCCCGCTTACAGCTCACAGTGAGTGACATCAATTCAGGGCCTGTCCTTCCATTGAAAATGCACTGGAAACAGACTGATGAGCTAGAATGAAGTCTCTAGTGGCAGCTGGTCATAATCCTGAAAAACAAAATGTCAGATGAAAATAATATCAAATGTTGCAATCCTGACCGAACTAAGACCCTAAAGTCTAAATCTCCAGAGGTCCAAAGATAGAATTATTGACATCAAAGAAACTGCGATTTGAATTTTAGAAAAAGACTCCACAAGGGGGAGGCGCCATGCATGAAGAGATGAGTGCATTTGTAGCTGCACTCAGGACAGTGGCTTGATATTCCACTAGAGGAATGCTGTAAATATGGTAAATATTGTGAGGTGTGTCTGCTTCTATGAGCCAGGTCCTCCTGAGGTACACCTGCTCACGGCCTGTCCCTGAGAAACACCTGCTCACAGCCTGTCCCTGAGGTACACCTGCTCACAGCCTGTCCCTGAGGTGCACCTGCTCACGGCCTGTCCCTGAGGCAAACTCCCTCACAGCCTGTCTCTGAGGTACAACTCCTCACGGCCTGTCCCTGAGACACACCTGCTCACGGCCTGTCTCAGAGGTACACCTGCTCACAGTCTGTCCCTGAGGTACACCTGCTCACAGCCTGTCCCTGAGGTACACCTGCTCACGGCCTGTCCCTGAGGTGCACCTGCTCACAGCCTGTCCCTGAGACACACCTGCTCACAGTCTGTCCCTGAGGTACACCTGCTCACAGCCTGTCCCTGAGACACACCTGCTCACGGCCTGTCTCTGAGGTACACCTGCTCACGGCCTGTCCCTGAGACACACCTGCTCACGGCCTGTCCCTGAGGTACACCTGCTCAGTCTGTCCCTGAGGTGCACCTGCTCACGGCCTGTCCCTGAGGTACACCTGCTCAGTCTGTCCCTGAGGTACACCTGCTCACGGCCTGTCCCTGAGACACATCTGCTCACGGCCTGTCTCTGAGGTACACCTGCTCACAGCCTGTCCCTGAGGTACACCTGCTCACGGCCTGTCCCTGAGGTACACCTGCTCACGGCC
The DNA here is from genome assembly GCF_964271855.1 of Acomys minous. NCBI lineage: Eukaryota > Metazoa > Chordata > Mammalia > Rodentia > Muridae > Acomys > Acomys minous. The sequence continues at coordinate 55,865,534 of NC_140498.1, forward strand.
TGTCCCTGAGGTGCACCTGCTCACGGCCTGTCCCTGAGGTGCACCTGCTCAGTCGCCTGCACCTGCTCACGGCCTGTCCCTGAGGTACACCTGCTCACGGCCTGTCCCTGAGGTGCACCTGCTCACGGCCTGTCCCTGAGGTGCACCTGCTCACGGCCTGTCCCTGAGGTGCACCTGCTCACGGCCTGTCCCTGAGACACACCTGCTCACAGCCTGTCCCTGAGGTACACCTGCTCACAGCCTGTCTCTGAAGTGTACCTGCTCACGGCCTGTCCCTGAAACACACTTGCTCACAGCCTGTCTCTGAGGTGCACCTGCTCACAGCCTGTCCCTGAGGTACACCTGCTCATGGCCTGTCCCTGAGACACACCTGCTCACAGCCTGTATCTGAGGTACACCTGCTCATGGCCTGTCCCTGAGACACACCTGCTCACGGCCTGTCCCTGAGACACACCTGTTCACAGCCTGTCCCTGAGACACGCCTGCTCACAGCCTGTCCCTAAGACACACCTGCTTATGGTCTGTCCCTGAGGCAAACCCCCTCACAGCCTGTCTCTGAGGTACAACTCCTCACAGCCTGTCCCCAAGGTGCACCTGCTCACAACCTGTCCCTGAGGTGCACCTGCTCACAGCCTGCCCCTGAGGTACACCCCCTCACACTCTGCTCCAGTGACTCAGCTTCTCACACACCAAATTTTCTTCTTAACGTTTTTTGTTTTTATTTTTTGTTAAATTCATGTAGGCAGCCTAGTTTCTTAGAAATCACTATGTTGTTCATTTTCTCTTTCTCTTCCTTCTAACACTGGAGACATAAATTGTGTGAAGACTTACAGAGAGTTCTTATTTCATGTCTTTTGTGAAGTTGACGCATTAAAGTGCATTACCACGGCATTGGCTTTGCTTTGTGCCTATGAGTGAAAAGTTTGACTTTCTCAATAAATGAAGACATCCTTTTTGTGTGCCCACATTTGTGAAAGACAGAATTTTCAGAAATATTTGCTCCTCCGTCGGCTGCATAAGCAATTGTTACCCTTCGCGGGTTTTGTTCCATCTCATCAGAAGACTTGGGGTGTCTTTTACAGTAATTAAAGTTATTATTGCACTGTTGGGTACCCGGAACTGACAGCCCCAGAAATATGCATTTAGCATTTCGTTTCTTGACAGATCTCGTGATGAGCATGATTTATCTGTTTACAACCATGTGCGTCATGTCACTGTCATTGTAAAGCTGAGGGCTTAGGCGTGTAAACATATGCTCTGATTGCCCGTTTGATTGTGTGAAGTTGCCAATAACTGCTCTGTCACTGTCTCGTGTGTTCCTCAAATAAATTTCCCTTTAAAGGATAAATAAATGGCTTTTTAAGTATGCTTGGTTTTCCCGATACTGTATTTTTGTGTACGTGTGTATGTGTGTGTGTGTGTGTGTGTGTGTACACGCAGATACCATGGTATGCACACAGAGATCAGGGGACAACTTTTGTTGGTCCTAGCAGTGTCTTGCTGGAGGGGGGGTTTCTTGCTGTACAGAGCTGTCTATACAAGCTAGGCAACCGGCAGATTTGCATTGCTTTGCAGTCTCTGCCTCTCCTCTCGCCCCAGGAGCAATGGAGTCACAGATGCGCAGCCTTGCACTGTGCTGAGGATCCAGACTCAGGCCCTCAACAGCTGCATGGAAAACACTTTCCTCCTGAACTACCTCTCCAGTCCTGTCTGTCCATCTGGCTGCCTGTCTGCCTGTCTGTCTGTTATAAAGAGGCTTTGATCCAGCACTATCCAAGAACAAAATTAAAATACTAATGTTTTGATGATTCTTCCTTTCTTAAGCAGATCCCCTTGCCATTGCGCTTTTTAATTTTAATTTTAATTTTTAGATTTTATTTAATCTGATGTATATGAATGCTCTGCTCCTATGTATGTCTGTGTGCCGTATGGGAATTGAACCCAGGTCTTCTGCAAGAACAAGCACTTTTAACCGTTGAGCCATCTCCCCAGTCCCTGATGACAGTAGGTGGGCTTAGAAAGAAGGGCAGGGACCAGGCAGGGGTGAGGGTAAAGACCACGGGAAGGCTGAGGGTTCTGTGCTAGGACATTGGGCCATCAGTGTCAGCATCCTCTGCGAGCTTGAGAAAAATGGAAAACTCAGGCGAGCCTGCGGGGCGCTGATAGGCCTGAGCGACCCACGCTTAAGTCTTTTCTATCTACCTGAGCAATGGGGCCAGATGCCAGTGCAGGGATCTGAGGTCCCGACCCGTGTGAGAAGTGGACAGCAAGACGCGTCCCCTTTCATTTCCCAACTCTGCCTGAGCCGCCCGAGCAGCATGGGGACCGCTGGGATAGTGACCGCAATAGCTGCCCCCTCCTCAGCTTCATCTCTGGAGAGAGCAGATCAGCCTCGCCCCCCCCCCCACCCCTGCGCGGGACTTGTCTTCTTAAAAATCATGCGGTTCTAGCCGGGCGTGGTGGTGCACGCCTTTAATCCCAGCACTCGGGAGGCAGAGGCTGGCGGATCGCTATGAGTTCGAGGCCAGCCTGGTCTACAAAGTGAGTCCAGGACAGCCAAGGCCACACAGAGAAACCCTGTCTCGAAAAACCAAAAAATAAAAAAATTTTAAAAAAAGTAAATCATGCGGTTCTAAGAAATGTGAGCAACGCGCAGCTAAGCACAGGTGCTGGGGCTAAAATTGAACACAGGTGTGATGGCGCCGTCCGTGAAGGCAGAAAGAGAGGGATGAACCAGGCTGATCTGCCCGCTGCAGTCCCTGCTGCAGTTACGCTGTCAGGCCAAGGAGACCCCGGGCAGGAAGCCTGCAGGGCTATGCACCCATCACACCTAGTTGCTGCACCCTCCAACACCTACCCAGAGAATGCAGGCGGCGTGGGGTTGGGTTGGGAGAGCTACAGACGCAGGGATAGACACTGACTGTCCAGCCGGCTTCCAAATGAATTCCCAGGGAGACAGCCGCCATTGCAAATGTCAGTCTCCACCCCGGGAAAATCACTCACGCACTGTCAAGTAACTAAATTCTCCTTTCCGGTGGTTGACTTCTTGTCACTGCCAGCGGCAGCTGATTCTTCTTCTTCTTCTTCTTCTTCTTCTTCTTCTTCTTCTTCTTCTTCTTCTTCTTCTTCTTCTCATCCTCCTCTTCATCCTCCTCCCCCTCCTTTCAAACAAATCATCACTGATTTACCAGAAACAAGAAATGCTAACAGGTGGGGTTGTTTTCTCCACATTTGATTCTTTCTTTAAGTGAATGTCATCACACGGGAAGAGTCAGCGCTCTAAGGTGCAAGCTAAAATAGAAGCTGGCCTCCTCTGGGTAGCAGGAAGCCCCAGTCTCACCCAGGAAGGATCCAGGTCCTCCTGCTCCATGGATGGATGGATGGGTGTGTCCTAATAACACTACTTACATTTAAATGCAGCCACCTGTGTTCTTACATCGTGACCTATGGTGGAGCTGAGCTTGCACGGCACCTATGAGCCACTGGCGTCCACAGATGCCAGCACCAGCCTCAAGCCGGAATCTGTGGTACTCGCACTGCGCCAAGTCCCAGGGCACAGTAGCCTCACCCAGGTGAGTCCTACGCACCCTCTGAGAGTTACAGCCTCCTGAAACCCAGTGTCAAGAGCCAACGACCCCTGGACACCGTGGACACCTTGTTTTCTCAGATGTCTGTGTGACCAGCTCAGATACCGCTAGGCATCGGGAAAAGGCCAGTGCCAGAGTCAGCACATGCAGTAAGCACCGGCAGGATGTTCAGGTGCCCACCCTGTGGCACCTCCATCTCCCAGCGCTCTCCTCGGCAGTCGGTCCATTGCATGAGAACGCTGCTTTAAAGCCAACTGAAAATCTGACCTGTATCTGTATCTCCCAGGCAACCCATCTCTCTCTTAGGGAAAAAAAGCACGTCTTGGGAGAGCAAACTCAAATTAAAGACAAAGCCAAGGCTTGTTCTTGTCATTGCTGTGTGTTCTACTTATAACCATCGAGGTCGGCATAGGTGGCTGCTCTGGCGGTTGGGGGAAGGGGAGTGAGGTTTTTTTGTACACTTTTGACATTTTGGAGTTTGATAACCATGCAGGGACAGACCCTTCAGGTATCTCCCTGTCTCAGAGAGAGAGAACAAGCAAAAACAAAAACAAAAAAAACAAAAATGAAAAACTACTAACCCAGCTGCTTTGCAAAAACAAAGCTAGCTGTCATGAAGACGCAGCCCACCTGAGGTCCAACCTCCGCGATTCACCTGCCTTAGTTACCTCAGCATCCAAGATTAGACAAATAGTAGTGACCTCTGCATATCAGGGCTGCTAAAACTATGGCAAGAGGCCACAGGAGGGACAGAGACACAAGGGAAGGTGTGCAGGGTCACTGTCATCACCGTCTCTCCTCAGCAGGGACATGCTCCTCAGTGGGTTTGACGTAAGACTGAGGAGGCGGTGGGCACCAAAAGCAGCACCCGTCCTGGCCCAGGACTAATGTCCCCGCCTCCATGTGCGTGTTGAAAAGCTCCCTAGAGCCGCTTTCCCTGGGCACTTGTGTGAAGGGGACACGTCCTCCACGGCAGGAAGAAGCCATCCTAGACCCAATGGTGCTTTGAGAAGTGGCTTTGCTCACTGACTAATATGACAGCGTCAATGCTTCCTGACACTTGCAGGACCATCTTTCAAACTGCCACCAGCTTCATCAGATCCGCCGAGCCTTCTTATGAAAGAGGGTCATCACATCTGGCCTTGCTGACTGTTGATATTTCTTCACAGAAGGGTGTGTGTGTGTGTGCGGCAGGTACGAGGGTTTGAATAAGAATGGCCCTCACAGGCTCATACATTTGGATGCTCAGTCACCAGAGAGTGGCGCTATTTGAAAGGATCAGAAGGATTAGGAAGAGTGGCCTTGTTAGAGGAAGTGTGTCACTGGGTTTCAAAAGCTCATAGCATTGGCTGGAGAGATGGCTCAGAGGATAAGAGCACTGTCTGCTTTTCCAAAGGTCCTGAGTTCAATTCCCAGCAACCACATGGTGGCTCACAGCCATCTATAATGTGATCTGGTGCCCTCTTCTGGCGTGTTGGCAAAGCACTGTATATGTAATAAATACATAAATATGTTTTTTTATTTTAAAAAGCTCATAGCAGACCCATTCTCTCTCTCTCTCTCTCTCTCTCTCTCTCTCTCTCTCTCTCTCTCTCTCTGACTTTGTATCAGGACGTAGCTGTCAGCTCCTTCTCCAGCACCATGCCTACCGCCACATTCCCTCTCATGATGGTAATGGGCTGATGTCCCCATGGTATAGGCAATGTCCCCAGTTACATTAGTTCATTTATATAAGAGTTGCCTTAGTCATGGTGTCTCCTCACAGCAACGAACAGTGACTAAGACCGGGAAGAGGGGGCAGAGAAGCTCATGGGACCCCCACATGGATCCAGCCACCCCTCTCCACCCACACCCTGAACAAGTTCTTGAGGAGGAAGAAGAGGAAGAAGAGTATATAGGTTGGGGAGCGGCTAGAGGAGCGAGGGCTCTGTCCATGTGGCCACGAGGGCGTCATCGTCCACGCTGGGTCCACCTTCCAGCATGGCTGCTTTAAGACCCCCAATGTGCTTGCTCACAACCCCTCGCTCAGTGCACTATGGGTAAAGCCTAATAAACTCACTGGCTTCCCAGAGTAAACTCCATCTGTCACTGGGACCTTAGAAGGTGTAGATGTCACTTATGCATCCATCAGGGAAGGAATTTTAGCAACTGCAACTGTACAGCCATGTAAAAGGCGGGCACATGTGTTGAGAATCAGAGCCCAGGCTCCCTTCCCAGTGTTCTCTCGGCAGGCTTGGGATTCTTGTGGCTGCCCCGTGCACATACCTCGTGCAGATGCTGACAGCTGGGGACCACTCACAGGGGCCGGAGTGCCAAGAATGTTGGGAGTTGTCAGATCCATTGGGGCCCATTTTAAGGGGGCTACGTGCAGATGGCATACTCAAAGTGCTCTAGAGGAAGACATGACACCCCATAAAACACCAAGAGGGCCCTCATCCTAGCTCATTCTGTCCTGCTTATCCTGGGGTGAACCTTGCTGAGAGAAAGAAAACTGAACTGAAGAATTAGTGGACTTACTGAAGTATAAAGGAATCATACACACACACACACACCACACCACACACACACACACCACACCACACACACACCACACACACACACACACCACACACACCACACCACACCACACATACACCACACACACACACACCACACACAGCACACCACACCACACACACACACCTTACCATAACACACTGCACACATATCACACTACATACACATGCCACACCACACACACACACACAAATACACCACACACACACCACACACATACACACAAATACACCACACACACACACCACACACATAAATACACCACACCACACACATACCATACCATACACACACACACACCACACACATACCATACCATACACACACACACCTTACCATACCACACCACAGACACAGAAACACCATACACAGACATACACCACACACACATACCACACAGAGATATAGCACACATACACACAAATATACCACACACATACATCCACACACACACACATGCACAACACTCACACATGTACACACATGCACACACACACCACACACACACACACACACACACACACGCCTCTTTTGACCAACCCCTGGTTGCACTCCCACAGAACACACTGCTCACAGCATCTGCTCTGAGGACCCTGGGGACAAGGCATCAGTGACTACAATGGCAGATCTGGCTGACGGTTCTACTAGACATTGTCTCAGTGGTTAGTGTCTTTGGCTCAGCACACCTTACACTGTCAACCTCAGAAAGCCACGCGCTTCCTGTCAACACCTGTTTCTTGTTGAAGAGAAGTGTCAGCATCCCCAGACTTGTGTTCCTGGCTGCCCTGTTGAGGTGCTTAGCTTCCACTCTTGTGAGCTGGGCCCCGGGCAGGGATGTGCGTGGAAGGGTGTTTCCTCCATGGTGGGAGCTGCCTCACTCTCCACTTAATCTCTGGAGCCACACTATCCTTACAGCCCTGGGTTACTGTGGGGAAACAGATCCAGTTTTATACACTGTTACACCTGCAGGGTAGATGCTGTGTCCTGTGTTTATATCATGGTGTGTGTGTGTGTGTGTGTGTGTGTGTGTGGTATGTGTGTGTGTGTGTGGTGTGGTGTGTGTGTGTGTGTGTGTGGTATGTGGTATGTGTGTGTATGTGTAGTGTGTATGTGGTGTATGTGGTATGTATGTAGTGTGTGTGTGTGGTGTATATGTGTATGTGTGGTGTGTATGTAGTATGTGTGTGTGTGATATGGTATAGTACGTGTGTGGGGTGTGTGTGTGTGTGTGTTGTGTATGTGGTATGTGTGGGTATGTGTGTGTGTTGAAGTGAAGTTTTCTCCTTGGCCTGAAGTCCACCAATTGGGCAACGCTGTCTGGCTAGCAACTCACCACAGCAATCCTCCCGCTCCACCTCCCAGCTCTGCGGTTACAAGCAGGGGGCACTATATCCAACCTTTCACATTGGTTCTGAGATCAAATTCAAGTCCTCATGACTGTAAGGAAAGTATTTCACCTGCCCGGTGGGAGGCTGGAGAGATGGTTTATCGATTAAAAGCACTTGCTGCTCTGGAAAATGACCCACCTTCTGTTCCCAGCATCCACTTAGAGGCTCACAACCATCCTGTAACTCCAGCTCCAGAGGACCAGCGCCCTCTTCTGTCCTCACCGGGCACTGCATGCACACGATGCACACAAATACATGAAGGCAACACATAATCACAAAAAGACAAATAATAACACTGGCCTCCCACAGCCTGAGATACAAAAGACACAGGACCCTGGAAATACCAGCTGCATCTCTGACAGTCTTCTGAGAAGTGACACATAGCAACCTACCCCCCTACACACACACACACACACACACACACACACACACACACACACACACACAGTGACCTTTTCCACTTTAGCTATGAGGACACAATGGTCAGAGCAAGATGGAAGACACAAGGCTGATAACATTTCAGAGGAAGCAGGGAAGGGGGCACAGAGAAGTTCATACTGTGTCTTCTTTTCAAACCCTTCAGCCACATCAAAACTCTGATGCTATACAAGGGTCCTGGTAGCAAAGCCACACGGGAGACAGGTATGGCCTCCAGAGATCCCAAATCCAATAGGACAGATCTAAGAGATAATTATGCAATAACAGCCAGAACATGACGGTGTCAAACTGCTAAAATAGTTCATAGGGGGGAAAGGTCTGCAGAGAGGGCTGCCAGGGAAAACAAATGGGTGGCATTTGAATGTCAGATAACCACTGCATTGAGATCTACTGCCTGGATGCCACAAATATTGCTTGGGATACAGTGACTGCCATGGGGACTGGCTTCAGGACCGCCCGCCCCCCGGCCCCCAGGGTTCCAAAGCCACAGAGACTGCAGCCTACACACGTCAGCTGCAAGACTCTCTGTAGATGGCTGTAATGCCTTGTGCTGTAAGGTATGCTGCAAATGGTTGTGCTGTTCACAAAAACGATGACTAGAAATAAAAAACGCTGCCCATGCTCCATGCAGACACAACTGGAGGGCATTTTCTGTCTGTGTCTGTCTGGCCCCTGGCACACTGAACCCACAGATACGCTGAGCAACTATTTTTATACCCCCCCCCAAAATTATAGATTGTTCATACTGTTAGTGTGAGATTCAAATTAAGGCAGATGTCCCAGGGTTTTACAGGCTAGGTCTGTTTACCCTGTTTACGGAGGATTCGGGGCACAAATACTATTTCATCTAGAAATAGCTACACTAGGCAGAGACAGGGGAGCTAGGATTCCAAGCATCCAGGACACCACTCTGACCTGCCTCAGACACTACCCCCCCTGCCCGTGGGCCGACACCCCTTTGGGGGGGGTCACATATCAGAAACCTTGCATATTTATATTTCATAACAGTAGCAAGATTGCAGCTATGAAGTAGCAACGAAATCGCTTTATGGCTGGGGGTCACCGCAACATGAGGAACTGCAATAAAGGGTCACATTGTTAGGAACATTGGGAACCACTGCTCTAGAGCGCTGCCCATTACCATGGCAAAGGGAGAGGATGTTGTAAAGCAAAGCTTCGAGTACAGACTTAGAGGAAACAGCCATTCCCCTTCATCACAGGTCTCCTGCCATGGTCAGCTAAACTAGAAAACTGAGTCCTGCTGCAGCCTTGGGATAGTGGAAATACAGTCTGAAGCCACCTCAGGCATCTCCCACATCTGGTTGTACCAACAACCCATCTTTTAGACTGTCAGAGATGCCCGGGGGCCAGGGCCTTCCCCAGTGCTAGCGGCGCCTCAATGCCAGGAATCCCCAATGTTAGGGACCCTCAGTGGTAGCCCTCATACCAAAGGTCCCAGGGTTCTAGAGACCCCTTAGCAACAGATACCCCAAATATAGGTTCCCCCAATAGGAAGCGCTCCCTAATACCAGGACTTTCTTAGCACAAGAGCTCCAGTTGGAGACCCACCCTGTGCTGTGCTCTGGGCTTCTGAGACCGACTACTCCTGGGAAGTTGGACAAGCACGGTGGCTGCTTGTGTGTCTTCCATAGCTCCACCCCCCCCCCAACCCGGCTTCCCTCTACACAGCATTCTGCATTCTAAAACAGGTAGTGAAGAGTAGCGGGGGCCCTAAACACCTTCCAGCACCCACTGATGTCACAAGCTTCCAAGACAGAACACAGCCGTTGCCCGGGGACTCTGGTAAGAGCCCTTGTGGTGGAACGCTCTGGCCAGCAGCTCACACAGGTAGCTGCCTGCGTGTTTAGTCCTGCTGGGCCAGCATGGACTGACCTGACCCAGAGGGGCCCTGGGACCAAAAAGCAGACAGCTGTTGTTTAAAAAAAAAAAAACAAACCAACATGGAGAGGAAATGAAAACCCATCCACCTGGGCCTCCCAGGGTCACCCTGCCCCTTGCTGTGGAAGAGGTGGTTTCTGGAGGAGGCGCTGCTGAAAGTGCCCTGGTCTAGCACCAGCAGCACCGTCAGCACTCAGCCTCCGCAGCAGTCAGGTGTGGCTGGGAGATCAAGGGTCCTTCTGTGTGCTGTGGGGACTGGGACACAGCGGCAATGGTGTCACGGAGCCCTCAGAGGGGCTGGAACTCATGGATGGGAGGAAGACCTGGAGGGGTAAGGCCTGCCAAGGGTCACTCACGCCTTGCCAGCAGGAGAGGCACAGCCCTTAGGTACATAGGTACTCAGGCCTGTCCCCTGGGGGCTGGTAAGGTCCGCTCTGAAGTACCCTCTATGAAAGACAGTTTTATTTCAACTCAATTTAGACAAGTCATCAGAGAGGAGGGAGCCTCGGCTGAGAAAATGTCTCCATAAGATTGGACCGTGGACAAGCAGGTAGAGAGTTTTCTTAATTGACAGGGTGAGCCCCGCCCATTGTGGGTGGAGCCATCCCTGGACCTGTGGTCTTGGTTCTTTAAGAAAGCCCCCTGGGCAAGGCAGTGGGAGCAAGCCAGTAAGCAGCACCTCTCCGTGGCCTCTGCATCAGCTCCGGGTTCCTGCCCTGACTTCCCTCAGTGATGATCAGCGGTATAGAAGTCCAGTAAACCCTTTCCTCCCCAACTTGGCATTGGTATTTCACGGCAGCCATAGCAACCCTGACTAAAACGGTCTCCGTCCTCTCTGCCTTTGCTCCTTATCCACATGTGGATTTGTCTCTCTCCCTCTGATTCTTCTTAGTCACATCTAAGCCCCTTTTGCTCTTTTTTGACATCCATTTTCTACCTAAAAGATACAGGATTTGAGATGAAGGGCCTGCCGCGACGTTTCCTGAGATTCCCGCTTCCCTGAGCAGCACTTATGGTCTATGGAATGGAACCTCCAAAGCCCTAATTACTTAGCACTTGAAATCTCTGGAGGCTGCTTCTCTCACGATCTGGGTGTTCATGGAAAAGTTACCACAAGCGAGGGTAGCTGAAGCCCCGGTCTCACCGGAGAGCGGCATTGCCTTAGGGTGGCACGCCTACTGCTGCCCTCGGGGTACGCACAAAAGAGGGAGGGACGGTGAAATACCTGGAAGGACAGACAGACCGACCACACTTTAAAATTTAAAGTTGCTGTGACTTCTGAAGGGTTCATTTCTACAGGAAGAACGCTGGTACTCTGTGGGAGCAAACAGCCAGGTTCTGGATACGCGCAGGGTATAGGGCCTGGAAGGTGGTCTCGAATTCTTGGTTTCCGGAGCTCTTCCGTTGAGAAGATGTCAAAAGCGAGCAAGAGCCCGCAGGCTAAACACGCCTCATCTGGTTCTCACTTCCAAAGAGTTAAGCTTTCCCTATGAAAGGCGTTCAAGAGCCTGGGCATGCTGGTAGCTCACGTCTGTAATCCCAACAGTCAGGAGGCAGAGGCGGGAGGATTACAAGTTTAAGGAAGCGGGGATGCGTAGTAAAGCCCCATCTCAGATATGTGTATGTGCGCACACGTCTATCCAAAATTTAAATAACCGGCAATGCCCACTTTATAGAGGTTTTTAGAACCCTAAAACTGTGGAGAGGAAAGCCCTGGGCCGTGGGAGGGAGCATGCTCACCCTCCTCTTGGTTCCTTTTCACAAACTACGGTATTACAAACCTCGGCAGACACTACATCTTTCTAGGCTGTAGTCTTTACGAGAGTGATGTCTGTCCTGTTTGCCACTGCCTAAGACTTGGAATACCAACTCAACTCTCAAATACATTTGATTCTCTTTTCCTTCTTTCGAAATTTACATTTATCGTGGTGCTAAAGAACATTCACAGTGGTGTTTCCAGTTTTCCAGAAGAGCGCACACCCAACGGAGGCTCTTAGTCCCCGAGTGCTGAACACTGGTCAGAGGGAACAGAAGGCGCTGGTCATTTGTTTCCGGGTGTGATTTTTTTTTCTGGTCAAACGCTCCACTGCTCGCTCTGTCAACAAATTCATTAATTCAACTAATATTCGTGGAGAGCCGATTTCATGCCAGGCTGGACCTCTGAGGCCGCAATGGTGAACCAGGCAAGCAACTAGCCCTATTGAAAACACTGTGAGGGAGCCATGGCCTCCACCCTTGGGCTGCTTATAATAGGGTGAGGGAACAAAACAGACCAGAGGCAATTAGAAAACAATTAAGTATTAAATTATACGGCTCTGACTAACCCGGGCGATTCTCGGGGGGAGACGCTGCTAATGTCACCAAAGTTTTCATGGAAAAAGATGATGCTGGCTGGGAGGATGCCCTGGATTGGAAGGGCAGCATAAAGTGGGAGAGGGGAACATTCCAGAAGGGGCAGCTACTCAGAACCAAAACCAAAGCTGTAGATGCTGGCCTCACACTGGACCAGAAACGCTCTCAAGGGAAGGGTGCGAGCTAGAGTTTGAGTTAGCCCTGGAGATAATACTTAACTGCTACCAGGAGGGTGGGGCGCCCCTCCTACAAAAAGTGAACCTTGATGGCTCCCTCCTTTACACCCCGGTTTTTGGGGAGAAGCTGCTCTTCCAGTTTTGGGGAGAAGCTGCTCTTCCAGTTTTGTCCACAGTGGGAAGGCCCCCGGATCACCTGGGACCGCTTTCCTGGCCCTGCCTCCAGAGTCTTGGATTCAGTAGACATGGGATGGAGATGTCCATGTTTGAGAGCATCTCCTGAGCTCTCCAGTGGGTGATGCTGTTCATCTGACTGCTTTAAGGCCATTCTGTATTGTATTCCTGGGTGGAGACGGAAGGGACGTAGCTAGCGGGTAGGTCTGTAACCTCAACAACACGCAGCCTGGGGAAGTCACAGGAGAAAGTATTATGACCTCCTCCTTAATGCACACTATAGTCAAGACTGGACCAAATTAAGTAGAGTCCACCTTTACAGCATAGGCACAGCCTGGTAGGTGAGGAGAGATTAACCTTTCTTCCAAATAGTAGAGAGATGACACTCAGGAGGCAGAGGCAGGTGGATCACTGTGAGTTTGAGGCCGGCCTGGTCTACAAAGTGAGTCCAGGACAGCCAAAGCTACACAGAGAAACCCTGTCTCAGAAAAACAAAACAAAACAAAAAATAATAATAACAATAATAAAATAAAATAAAATAAAAAGTAGAGAGATGAAGCTGGTAGTGACTTGCAGCTAAATTTGACAAACAAGCTATTTTTCCATCCTTAGCTGGGGTGGATGACTATGTGTCTCCAATTCCAGAAAAGAAGAAAAAAAACTCCAGTACTAAGTAAAATATTCTGTATTTAAAAATCAGAAAGAGCATGCTCTTTGGTCACCTGTGTTGCCTCAAGAATGCCACCCAGCCACCAGCAGGAGGCCAGAGAGGAGCTGTGACCTGCGCGTCCCAGGCTTTGTACCTCAGTCTCTCCTGCTTAGCAGGGAGCACCTCTTTTTAAAATCTATTTTCTCTTCATTTATGTGCATGTATGTGTCTGCGATGCAGTCACAGGCAAGAAGAGGGCATCAGATCCCTTGGAGCTGACGTCACAGTTATGAGGTACCCAATGTAGGTGCTGGGAACTGAACCTGAGTCCTCTGGAAGAGCAGCCGGTGCTCTAATCACTGAGCATCTCTCCAGCCCCAGGCCCTAGTTCTTGACACTGTGACTTGCTTTTTCATTCCTAGTGAGTCCTGGGCCCTTTTCTTTTCCACAGCTGATTGCACTCTGTGCTGGGCGTTGGTTCGTGGTCCGCTGTTTGCCTGGATGTTCTACTTCTGCCATTGTCTCTGGAAGTTCTATTTGAACTGAAACGCTACAAGCCACTCATAAAATCTTCCTTGGTTAACACACATATACAAACATACATACACTGCACATATACATACACATGAATGTGCCAGCATGCAGCTAGACACATATATTAATAAACATATACAGTATATATAAACATACAAGCAAGTGCCTGTATACATACATATACAATGTGTGTATACACACACACACACATCCCTGTTTCTCACTGCAACCTTGACTCTTGCTTAATACAAGACACCAAAGTTAAGTTATATTTGTGATCTGTCTGTGGTCTGGTGTAAAAGTAACTTTTATTCTCCTGGTTCAATTGTTGTCTGGGAGGCTTGCTGCCTCCTTCTGCTAACCTAGGCCTAGTTCTGGAAGTTTCTAGCCTCTGTACAATTTAATCTAGGTCTAGAAATTTTTCAGCCTCTGAGACTCACTGCTGAATAAGCTCACCCTTTCTAGCTCTTTCTGAGCTCTGGGCTGCTTGGTTCAACTCAGCTGTTCTGCCTCAAACTCTTCTCCCAGCTGACTGACTCAATCTGGCTTCTCTCTCGGCCTGGAATTGCTCTGCTTGGCCTCAAACTAACTCAGCAATCTGCTCTAATCTTCTGGCTCCTTCTCACTTCTGGCTTGTTCCGTCTTCACCTGAGTTTTCTCTCTGCAACCCATCTCTCTATTACTGACCTGGTAAAACTGCCTCTTCTCTCTGTAAAACTGCCTCTTAAGTAGTTTCCCTCTCCTCTCTCTTCTCATGAGAGTTGGGCATGTTCTATTCTGCCAAGCCTTCTCTGATTTGTCACCTTTTCTGCCACTCAATTCAACCTCACTTTCAAACATGAGCACTTCCTTCTACAAACTAACTTTACCTTCATTGTTTGGGATTAAAGGCATGACCTCCATGCCTGGAGCTATGCCTTTCTCCACCTGACACTTGCTTTGTACCAGGCTGGCCTTGAACTCAGATCTGTTTGTCTCTGTCTCCTGGAGTAAAGGCGTGTCTGTATTCCAGCTGGATCACACAGACCTAGAAGGTCTTTGGATGTGACCTCCTGCCAGAGCAGCGTGTTCTGATGTCCTTCTACAGTCTGGCTGAGTCCCCTGAGGTGACCACCAAGTGTGAGAACCGGTTCATTTCTCCCCCTCTGCGGCAGCAATGGCATCTGAGGCCTTACTGATGTAGGTGGTGGTCTGTGGACATCACTGATGACCCGGCTTCTCATTCATTGGGGATTCGTTCTGAATGGCTGGGGGCAGATTGCAACACATTCATCAGGCTCTGCTTGGGAAATGTTCTTATCTGATGACACTGAATCCCCTCCTCACATTTCCTGTGCCTGTCATTTAAACAAATGGCCATCCAGCAACTGCCATGGAGTCCCAGTAATGCTGTAGAGAGCAGAGATTGTCCCTTGTGCAGGGCTGGAAAAAGTTCCTCCTGAAGAATGCATCTCAGAATTTCATGACGTCATTGCCGTTTCAGAACTCGCTTTGAGGGCAGCTGTAGGGGTCCGGATTTACTTCAGTGAAAACTGTCAGGTGTTTGAGGTGAGACGGGAAGACCGTGGCTGAGTACACTTACAGTCCCGCTACATAAGCCCCCTGATCCTGCAGGAAAAGACGCAGAGCTGTGCACCAAACTGATGAGCTATTCATCCGGGACCACGTCTTCCTGCTCTGTGTGTCTCAGGAGATCTGGGATGCTCTCGGAACGCTCTCTTTTTGGTCCTAGAGCTTCCTGTTTTAAAGCACTCTGGTGAGCTGGTGGACACACTGAAGGTTCTTTCTATAGGTGAGCCAAACGACTCTTTCACCCACCAGTGTGTACCACGCTACACGTCATGAATACGCTACGCATTCCACTCAACAGTCTCTGATCTCAGGAAGGTCCAGACTAGTGCTCAGGACAAAAGGCAACCGGGGTGATGACATCAACAGGTATGTGATCCACAAACCCAGGCTGAGCATCTGCACACAAGGAAGCAGGCGGCCAGACACCAGACCCTCAACTGAGGGTCGGAGACGCCGTGACCAACACGGGGAAGTCCCGGTACCTGACCCTGCGATGTGCTGGACAAAGGAAAAAAAAAAAAACATTCATAGCAAACAGCCTCCAGAGAGGCGGAAATGGGAGTCCTGACATGACAGCTTGGAAGCCCGTCCTCAGGATCCAGGTCTGTATCCAAAAGGCATCTGGGACTTACTCATAAGTTGTAAAGATGAATGGCTGATTTTCAGAGGAAAAAAAAAGATGATGGAGAAGAGTTCAAGATGCCTGGAAGGCAAGGAGAACCATGAGGAAGCTGAGTTAGCCCAAGAGGGCGGGGCAAGAGACTGGGGTGTGGGTGGAGCAACTTTGGGAATAAGAGGAGGGATGCAAAGGATGACATCAAAGGTGGAAAAAAAAAACAGGTACCGGAAGTGAGGGAGCTACCGCCAACTAGAGCGTGTGGGGTTGAGACTGTTTCTTATTTTTGGCTTGACCTAAGTTAATGAAGCTAAGCCTTTCACCAGAAGCGAACCAGGGCACTGGAGGGGGACAGTGAGATACTCAGGCGGCAGTGTTGATCAGGCCTTCGGGGACATGCAGAGGGGGGAGCATGGGCTGGGGATACAAATGTGGAATTCGTCATTGTCGTCGGTGTCCCCCCCACATCGACCAAGAAGTCCATGGAGAAAACTGAACAGGCCTTGGGCTCCTGGAACGTGGGGTTGACAGGAGTCACGCAGCTCCATTCAAGCTCCCAGTGCCATTTCCAAACTCAGCTATTGCGCTGTGCAAGCCATGCGCGCTGTCACAACTTGGGACCACTGTCCTGCGGGTGGGACGCAGGAGGGAAGAAGGCTTTGCTGAAGAACACCGGGCCCCAGTGTTCTGGAAGCCGTTTATCACAGGCTCAGTCAAACACGCTTTCATGTGCCCAGCTGGTCCCTCCCCGTCCCCTTCTTGAACATTTGAGAGAGGCACCGCGCTGACCCTGTGTCGTGGGAGGCAAGCTTGCTTTCTGATGTAAGTTGAAATGGTCCCAGAGCCGTGCTGGCTCTCTTGCACAAATCAAAGCCATTTGCTCAAACGGCTCTGCTCGTTTCTCTTAATTTTTCTGACCCCTCCCAGGCAAGTCAGGGTATATTTCATCTCAGAGCAAAGAGCTGGATTTCCGTTTGCCAGCACCCTAATTCCCTGTTGATGGAGAAGGAACTCATCAATCCATTAACTAGCCCGCAGCTGTTTGCTATAGCGAACAAATGAGAATTCAGCTTCTCCAACACTCTCAGACGTTATTTCTTCCTTCCTCTGTCTTCCGGGAGGCAGGCCCAAAATTCAGTGTTTTTGATAATCAAATCACCTTCCGATGTTTTCATATTCAGCACATGTCTAGGTGGCCTTTAGGTGGCGAGGTCACCGTCACAATACTGACCAGCAGGAACTAGCACTGCTGGGAGGGCAAGTTCAGAGGTGGGCATGTCCCTCCTGATGCCTGGCGTGTTCTAGGCCAGGGGTCCAGTGTGACAAAGAGGGCACCCCACAGAGCATGGCCAGGGGTCCTGTGTGATAAACGGGACACCCCACAGAGCATGGCCAGGGGTCCTGTGTGATAAAGAGGGCACGCCATGGAGCATACTTTAGAAGTATATTTTCTACAGTTTTGATTATAGTCCATGAAGCCCAGTGCACTCCACAGACTCAACTTCTTCATGCCCCGTGGGGACTGTTTTGCCTCCAGATGCTTGGATCTGCTTTGTTCTGGAGTCCTCTTTCCCAATGGCCGCCTACATGGGTCCATGTTTCACTCTCAGGTCTCAGTTCAGTGACCACATCTTCCAGAAAACCCCCCTGATTTCTCCTCCCTTTTAAGCGTCACCTCTATACCTACCCAGCACCCACGGGCCACTGTCATACCTGCGGGTCGTAGTCAATGTCTGAGCACTGAGTAGCCTCCCTCTGGGCAAAGCTCTGGAGTGGTTCACACAGGGTCACACGGATGTTCTTACTGCGGAGGCTCCAGCCAAGTGCCATTGGTAAGAAAAAAAAAGTAGTCATAGGAGGAGGAAGAGGAGGAAGGAGAGGAGGAGGAGGAAGACGAGACTACAATGACAAATGGACAAGCTCTCCCCCTCAGACTGTGAGAAAGGTGAACGGAGCTGGAAAATCAAAACCAAGGCCAGAAAGTGGAAGGCTACACTGGAGACAGCCAAGGCAGGACTCTGGGTCTTGCCCTAGCGTCCTCTAGAGCTGAGCTTGGGACTGGCACACAGTGAAACCGGTTCCTGCAGTTTGCAGGACACTTCAGCTCCAGTGAGCCTCGTTTTCCCTGTCCGTCTCAGCTTGTTTGCTCTTGTCTAACAAGATACCTGTGGCCAAGTACTTTATAAACTAAAGGAAAAAAATGTTTATTTGGGTTGTGTGTTTGGAGATGGGGAAGTTGAGGAACATGGCGCCCCCATCTTCTCAGTTTGTTTTAAGGGCTTTGCCGATCTTCGGCTCACAGTGGGAAGCAGCTAAGCGCGTGCCCAACACCGGAAGCAGGAAAGACCCAAGGGAGCTGAACTCAACACTGTTGCTTCAAGGACAAAGCTCTGACATGCGCTTTAGTGGGGGCAAATCCCATTCAAGGTGCGTTGTGACTTACGAAGAGGAGGCTGGAATCTTACCTGAGGACTCAGTTGCCAAGACAAAGGACATATGTTTTAAACATGGCCAAAGGTAGAAACAAGCCTTCGGGGTCTCGCTTTCTAGTAAAATGCAAAATGGTTGTCTTGTTTGCTTTTCTGCTGCAGCGATTAAACTCCATGGCCAAAAGCCACTTAGGGAGGAGAAAGTTGATTTGGACTCACAGTCCCAGAGAGATGACAGTCCATCACACAAGGGGGCGTGACAGCTGGCAGCAGGCGCCACGGCAGAAGCAGGAAGCTGAGCGCTCACATCTCAACCAGAAACTCCAAGACAGAGAGAACTAAAAGTAGGGCAAGACAATGAACCCTCAAAGCCCCGGCACTTCCTTTATTGAGGCTGCACTTCCTGTAAGGGCTTTGCTTCAGCCCCTACCTGTGATGTCATTGCCTACGCGCCACTGGGCGGGACCCTGTCCAGTGTATAAAAAACAATAGACCTCCCTCACCTCTCTCTCTCTCCCCCGTCCCGCCTCTCCCCCTCCCCCTCTTTCCTCTCTCTTCCTCTGTTGCCTCTGTCTCTCTCTGGGGCACCCCTCCCCCTTTCCCGCCTCTCCCCCTCCCCCTCCTTCCTCTCTCTTCCTCTGTTGTCTCTGTCTCTCTCTGGGGCACCCCCCCCCCCTTTCCTTCTCCTCCCATGCTCATACCATAAAACTTCTCCAACCAGTATTTGTTGCCTGGCATCTTATGTCTTAATCTCTTATTTTATTCTTAATTACTAAACTTCCTCCCCAAACAGCAATGCCAGCTGAGGAGCAAATGTTCAAATGTCTGAGCCTAGGGGTGGGGGGGTGGGGGGGGTTGGGGGGCAGTGGGGGGTGGAGTGGGGGCTCATTCAAACCACAACCCCTTTTGAGGGGTTTAGAAGCAACAAGCAAAGTCACACATGCATTGACCCTTCAAAGATGAGTGACCAAAAAATTATCAGAGAGACAAATAGGTGTCGAAACCCAAACGAAACAAGCCAGTTTAGTTGTGTTATCTTCCAGGTGGCCGGGCTAAGACCATACCAGGGACTTAAACAAAAATCTGGGGGTGGAGGTTGGTCCTTTTTGAGTCAGAGTTTCTCTGTGAGGCCCTGGCTGTCCTGGAACACACTCTTATAGACCAGGCTAGCCTTGAACTCACAGAGATCTGCCTGCCTCTGCTTCCTGAGTGCTAGGATTAAAGGCGTGCGCCACCACCTCCCAGCAACAAAATGTTTTTTAGATTTACACGTACGGATGTTTTGCCTGCAGGCACGTATGTGCACCAGATACATACACTGCCCACAGAGGCTAGAAGGGGGCATCAGACCCCCTTAAACTGTGGTCATAGATAGCTATGAGCTGTCACATGGGTCCAAGAAACAAACCCAGGTCCTCTGCAGAAGCAGTAAATGATCTTTACCTCGGAACCATCTCTCCAGTCCCTTAAAAATGACTTTTTTTTTGTAATAATAATTATTAGTCCGGTTTCTCTAGAGGAACAGAACTTATAGACTGGATCTGTACAGGTAACAGAAAGGGGATTTATTATAGTGGCTTACGGGCTGTGGTCCAGCTGGTTCAACAATGGCTATGCACCAATGGAAAGTCAAAGAATCCAGTAGCTGCTCAGTCCGTGAGGCTGGCCGTCTACACCGGAATCCCACAGAATTCAGTTCCCACGCCAGTGGCTCTGAATGAGAGAGCAAGCCGACAGAGAGAGCAGCTTCCTTCTTCTATGACCTTCCCATAGGCTGCCACCAGAAGGTGTGGCCCAGGTTAGAGCTGGCTCCTCCCACCTTAGAAGATTCTGATGAGAGACAGAGACAGACAGAGAGACAGACAGAGAGGGAAAGAGAGAGAGAGGGAGGGAGAGAGAGAGGGAGGGAGGGAGGGAGGGAGAGAGAGAGAGAGAGAGAGAGAGAGAGAGAGAGAGAGAGAGAGAGAGAGAGAGAGAGAGAGAGGAAGGAGCCCTCACTGTCTGGAGGTGGTTTTACGCTGCAACAGCGGACTTCCTTTGGTCTGAGAAAACTAAACGATTTACTCTCTGGCGCCCCACAGAGGAGGTTGACCATCTCTCTACTAGGAGCGCTCTCTCTAATAACTGCTCCTTGGCTCACGCGACCCTGATAAAAACCACCTTAAACTGACCATAGTGACAGGTAGAAGCCGTGTTGAAGTCACCTGCCCTCACACGGGCCAGGTCTACGTTGCAGGGCCTTGGTGCGCCTCCTTGTGGTCAGTCAGTAAACTGGGGCCCACAGGTGCCGCCACTGCCCAGTGTCGCACCGTGATGGCCAGGGCAGAAGATCTGAGTTCAAATTTCCAAGCATGGTTTCCACTAGTGTGTATTATTCCCACAGCATCGTAAAGGCAAAAATAAATAAGTAAATAAGCTAGAAGTTGGGCTATAGGAAATATCTGACATTTTCTATAATAAAACGGGCTTTAGGGGGGGTGGGAAACAACTTATTTCTCAAATTTGCCAAAATACATGCAGCCTACCAACAAAGATTTTTTTTCCTATGTACAAGGGAAAATTACGATCTCTCAGCTCACAGCGCCTTCAGCCATGTGGGCCATCCGCACCCCACGTTCGCTCCCCCCCCCCCCGCCCCCAGAACTCTCCACAGCCCGACTCGGAAGGCATCCATTACACTGCAGAATAATATTTTTCACTAAACCAATCTTGGCCTTAAGTCCAAGGTTGAAATTGCCACATTAGCACATATATGGCTTGCCAGCCCTGGCTGGATTCCCACATTAAATTCCTACCTCCAACCATCCTTTCATTACCTGCAAGCCCGCTCGCAGTCAAGGCACTAAAGTGTATATTAAAGCCTCAGACCCCTCGCATGGCCCCTGGCAGCCACACCTCCAAGACTGACAGGACTCAAGTGAAAGCGCTTCAACCCTCAGACTTTAGGCCCCTAAATTCCCATGCTGAATTCTTCTCTCTGTTGACGCTGGCAGCGAGGGTTCAGCCAAGTACTGACCCACTGGGCTAGTGGTCCTCAACCTTCCTAATGCTGCAACCCTTTAATTCGGTTCCTCGTGTTATGGTAAACTCCCCTGTGCGCCCCTCAAGCCATAAAAATTATTTTCATTGCTACTTCATGATTGTAATTTTTGAGGCTGTTATGAATGGCAGTGTAAGTAACTTTTGGAGATAAAGGGTTAATAAAGGGGTCACAACCCGCAGGTTGAGAAACACCCCCACTAGGTAGTGGTACCTTGGCTGTGTCCCTGCGGCCAAAACCCCAGACAACCCCCAGAATCCTTTTGTCAGTTTCCAGTTTCTTGGGGAAGTTCTTCTGATAGGAAGAAAAGTGATGTTATGTCTTAAGAAAAAGGCCTGGGAATTATGTCCTCTGCACCTGCCCAGTGGTCTGTGGTGCCTGTCTGCGGTGGCCTGCCGTATAATATGGCTTAAGCCTGTGCACAAGGTGTGCCCTCTGCCTAGAAGGCTGATGCTCCCTTCTCGACTCCACTTGGA
This sequence comes from Acomys minous, assembly GCF_964271855.1. Lineage (NCBI taxonomy): Eukaryota > Metazoa > Chordata > Mammalia > Rodentia > Muridae > Acomys > Acomys minous. The sequence goes on from NC_140498.1 coordinate 55,887,420, forward strand.
CTCTACTCCACAGCACTTAGTCCACCCTTTCCCTCCCCTTGGGCCCTGGGAAAGGACTAACCACTCGGCTCCCTGACAAAGCAGACCCCTTGATCGTCTATTTGTCAGCTCCTTCATGGCCCCTTGTGTATTCTTGGGTTTGATTGATTGCAGATCTATGGCATGACTGAGAGGCAGTGATGTGATGATTTAAAAATGAGATGCCAGGCAACAGATATGACAGGGAGAAGTTTATTTGTAAAGGCACGGGAGAGCTGGAAAGTGGACGGGGCACCCCAAGAGAAAAACAGAGAGAGAGAGAGAGAGAGAGAGAGAGAGAGAGAGAGAGAACCAGAGAGACAGGAGAGAGAGAGACAGAGACAGAGACAGAGACAGAGACAGAGACAGAGACAGAGAGAAGGTAGGTTTGCCCTTTCATATAATCCTGGGCAGGGGTCCACCTAGTGGCAGGCAGGTAATGACGTCATAGGTTGCTAGGCAGAATGGGGTGGGCTGCTAATAATAGATGAATTGAGGTATAGCCTGGGAAGAGAGGCTGAGTCTCCCACCTGTCCTGCCCGCCCCACCCTTTCTCTCTCTTTTCTTGGCTGCAGAGGAGCGAGCGTCTTTGCTCAGTAGGGTTTTCCTGTCTGTCATGTAGGTCAAAGCAGCAGGGACCAACTGAAGCCAAAGGCAAAACAAACTTTTCCTCCTTGCATGTTGTTTATCTCAGGCACTCCTCGGCTCAGTGGCAGAAAACTGGCTAGGAGCCCTGATCCAACGCGAAGCGGCCCAGCAGACGGATTTCTACGCTCGCTCCCAGAGCTGCCTTGCGCACTGGTTCCTCGCGCTCCCGCCTGTGCCGCCTGTGGGAAGAAGCTCGGTGAGTGAGCGGATGACTGACTCAGAGGTCACGGGGAGATTTTACTTCCTGTGTTCCCTCTCCCTCTGCCCCACCCCCTTTCTCTCTGCCCAAGGTCTCAGTGCCCAACAGCCCTTCACACTCTAGTCCTCCTGGGGGCTCACATGCTGGGGTCACAGGTGTGTACCCCCAGAGCTAGAGTTTAGCTTCTTTCCTCATCCCCTCTGCAGGTTCTCTGAGCCTGGTGTCAGGGCTTGGGCTTGGAGGCATGTGCAAGGTCAAGGCTCTTCAGGCTCCTCTTCCTCACTCTGCTGTCAGCTTGTCATTGGGACACTAACTCATTATGGGGCCGCCAGACTCCAGCCTTTACTCCTCCCTCCGTGTTCTCACGTGAGACTCGGTCTAGCCAGGGTTCAAATGGATATACGGACATTTAGGTACCATGTATTATATCAGTTACCCCAACGGCTTCTGTCTGCCTAGAGCCTGTTGCTGGGACCAAAAAAAAAAATGTTCCTGGCTCCCGTTACCCTCCCTCCCCCCGCCCCGTGGGAAAAACAGCCTCTTCTTGGAACAAGAGCTATTTAAACCTTTGGGGAGTAGGAAGAGGCTTTTGGGCTGAGTGTGCGTCCTTGGCCAGGGCCACAGTGCTGGGAAGGCCTTATGTGCCTGAGGAGGAATTCCAGGTTGCTTGCTGGATACGACCTTATAAGAAGAGAGGAAGTTTAACCCGTAACCTGGCAGCCAGACTGCGTGACCACCTCAAGGGTGGCAGAGGTGGGGGCTGTAAGGCTACGTGCAGGCCCAGGGCAGGAAGGGAGCAGCCCTACTCCTGAGGGTCTGGAGAAGAGATTTCCCGGCAGGGGGTGGGACAGGGAGGGGGTTGGGCAAGCCTCACTCTTGCCCCAGGCGCTCTTCCCAGCCCCACACCCTCCAATGAAGGCTTAATTCTCACTCAGTCAAAGAGCAGAGTGAACTAACGTTCTATACCGCTCAGACCTCCACGGAGGGGGTGACTCAAAGGTCCTCCTGTCGTGTGACTTCAGTATCCCTGCTGTGAACGCATCCCAAATTAAAACATGATTAATTCACTCTCTCAGGTTACCAAGCCAGTCAACACAGTTGAGCAGATGCCCAGCCGTCCTACCTAGCAGAAATGACGACACCGTGACTGTGCCTTTCTCAGGCATCCTTACTGTTATTTTACCCCTCCCTCCTTCTCCTGTATTTACCATATTTTTCAAACTATAAGACGCACCCAGTTTTTAGAGCAGTAAGACAGTAAAAACAGCAATTGGACCATAAGGTGCACCCTAATCCCACACACACATTTTTTGGGGAAAGTGCATCTTATGGTCCGAAAAATACGGTCCCTCCCTCCCCTTCCCCAGTAGCCCCCTGCCCCCATTTCCCTATCAGATCGCTAGCATTCCAGCTTTTCCCCTTAACCGCTTCCTGCCTTCCTCTGTGTTTATCTGACGTTATTATTTTTGCAGCAAGTCCTTGGCAATAAGGATCCTGTAAAACACAAATCGTTGCCTTCCTTACAAGCCTGCAGCACAGTCCCAGGGCATCACCCACAAACCCTGCCTTTCCCCCAGCACTCGCAGCCCCTCTGGCTTGGTCCCTTGCAGCACTGCCTCATCCTCCCCCTAGGCGCCCTTCTGCTCCCAAGGCTCATTAAGGACTCGCTTACCTCAGGGCCTGCGCATCTGCTGTGTTGCTACCAGCCCAAACTAACCTACAGATTACGTGAGTGGCTCTGACAGGGCAGTGCCAGCTCAGCTCCTATGTCCTATTACCCATCACCACCACCACCACCCCCAGCCACTTCCTACCTCATCTCTGAAAGCTGCTCTGCAGGCTCCTTAAGAAGGGGATTGGGCTGGAGAGATGGCTGAGAGGTTAAGAGCACTGACTGCTCTGCCAAAGGTCCTGGGTTCAATTCCCAGCAACCACATGGTGGCTCACAACCATCTATAATGAGATCTGGTGCCCTCTTCTGGCCTGCAGGTGAATATGCAGGCAGAATACTGTATACATAATAATATAATAAATCTTAGAAGAGAAGAAGAGGAAGAGGAGGAGGAGGAAGAAGAAGAAGGGGCTTGTTCTGACCTCAAAAGCAGAAACTTTGTAACATCTTTTTTGGTTTTATTTTCTTTTTTCCTGGGCTAACCTCATGATGGGTACTGGCATAGAATAAACACATGATTAGCAACAACAACACAAATCTGGGGGTGGGGGGCTGGGGACATAACTTAGTATGGTAAACTGCTTGCTGAGTTCAGGCCCAAAGAACTCATGTAAAAACCCAGAAAAAAAAACAAACAAACAAACAGAAAATGCTCCTGTAATTGGAGCTTGGAACTATGGAGATAAGCGAACCCCCAGGGTCACTGAGCAGCCAGTCCAGAGCACCTAGTGAGCTCCAGGTTCAGTGTGTGACCCTGCTGCCAAAAGTAAGGTTGTGGGGGCTGGAGAGATGGCCCCAGCGGCTAAGAGCATTTGTTGCTTCTCCAGAGGGTGCGGGTTAGATTCCCGGTACCCACAGGGCTGCTCACAACTGTCTGTAACTTCACCTCGGTAATCTCCGCACACACTGCGTGCACCTCCATCGCCTCTCCCAGGTGCAGAAGTTCTCAGACCCTGGACAGCAAATAAAACAGCCTGCTCTTCCTGGACCCGGCCAACAGTTCAGCCTTTTAACCCCCTGTTTGCCATCCTACTGTCAGCAGGAAGTAGTTAGGACGATTACTTTGCCCCTTATCCATTTACAAAAGGCTGAACAGCTCCAGGTTCCCCCAGCACTCCTCGGTCCCTACCTGCTGCAGGACATGGCTGACATATCCTGCCCTCTACCCTGAACTTTCAGGACAGACCTTTTCCTTCCCCTTCACCATATAATCTGGACATCTTGTTGCACTCTCTCTGTCTCTCTCTGTCTCTGTCTCTCTTTTTCTCTCTCTCTCTCTTCCCCCTTACATGATAGCCAAAAGCTGCTTCCAATGAACCTACATTTATATGCTTTAACTTACCTTACATGAAAAACAATTTATTGTCCACATTTTTTTTAATTATAGGAAAAGGGAGGAATGTTAGGATTCTGCCCCAGTCTGCCTAGCAACCTGTGATGTCATTGCCTACCTGCCCCTGGGCGTGGCCCTACCCAGTATATCAAAGGACAGGCCCACCTTGCCCCTCTCTCCTAGCTCTTACCTCTCTCTCTCTTCCCCTCTCTTCCCCTCTTCTGTTTCTGTCTCTTCCTCTCTTGCTGGGGTGCCCCCTTCCTTCTCACCCATGCTCATTTAATAGACATATCCATATAATATCTGTTGCCTGTCATCTTATTTTTTAATCATTAAAAACATATCAGAGCATGCAGGCATAAAAATACTCATGCTCATAAAATAAAACAAAAAATAATAATAAAGTGGGAAGTGATGGGAGAAAATGCTCTACACAAACACACTCTGGCCTCTACACACACACACACACACATACACACACACACACACACACACACACACACACGCACGCACACACTCAACTTCCTTGTCGCATTTACAGTAGTGCTTGCTGAGGGGGGTTGTAATTTAAGATTTTATGTTTGGGGAAAATGTAGCCTTGTGTGTAAAGACACGCTTCCATGTGAGTTCTTAAGTGACACAAGCTCTGGTTCCACAAACAAAGAGGGGAGTCACCAATGCCAGGCTAGTTTTAGTCCTTAGCAGTGGCTCAGGACTCCAGCTGAGGTGTAAGCCCCTGGACTTGTAGCTTAAGTCTGTTAGCAGGAGCAGACAGGAGCTGGGTGTAGCTTGGCTGAAAAGCCCTTGCCTGGGACTCCAGGTGGTCCTGGGTCAACCCCATGCCCTCCCCAGTACAAGAAGGGCACAGCAGGGCACTCCAGAAAAACAACTCTCTGAAGACAAGAAACCTAATGACTTCAGGATGAGAAGCGAAAGAAAAGCTTAGGTTTGTAAAAGACCCACGAAAGACCCCTGAGCCCTCTATGGACCTCATGCTGTAAGTGAAAAATACCTAGTATTTTAGATCATGTTCTAAGACAAACTGTGGACCCAACCAGGCCCCATTCCCACCCTCAGTCCTTCATTCTTTCCCTGATCATCTTCCGCTCTTTTTTGTTTGTTTGTTTGGTTTGGTTTGGGTTGGGTTTTTTTTTTTTTTTTTTTTTTTTTGAGACAGGGTTTCTCTGTGTAGCCTTGACTGTCCTGGACTCGCTCTGTAGACCAGGCTGGCCTCGAACTCACAGCGATCCACTTGCCTCTGCCTCTTGAGTGCTGGGATTAAAGGCGTGCGCCACCACTGCCCCCCCCCCACCCCCGCTCATCTTCCACTCTTTGGAGAAAGATTTTCCTGGGTCTGTCCTTCAGTATCTCTGAATGCAAGTGCGTATTGCTTTACACAAACAAAACTGGCAGCAGAAAGTTTCGTGTTGAATAAAGGTGCATTTATCCGACGCTTTAGCCCACGTGAAGGGCATCTTTTTGCAAAGTCAGGCTGCCCTCATCATTATTTGCTGAGCATCCTTCGTCGGCTGATACAAAGCAAGAGGTAAGTGGTACCCAGGCCACATCCTCCCCAACATGGGCCTCTCCCTCTCACAGGCCTGGTCTCCAGATGCCGCCTTCAGCCTCCTCACCACCACCACCACCCCTCCAGGCCCACCCACATCAGTGAGACCCTGGCAGGACTGCGCAGGCCCAGCAGGCTGGAGCTACAACCAGGCCCTTCATCTTCAGAGTAGAGAATGGGGCAGCCTGACGTACTAGAAGGAAGGGCTTGAGCTGAGCTGGCAAGGAAGCGACAAGCAAAATGTTCTCACGGCTTTTCCACAGCACCACAAGCTGGACACAAGCCTCCTGCCCAAGGCCGGATGAGGCTTCATCCACTGAGCCACTGGACCGCGCAGCAGAAATTTCTTTTTCTTTCTTTCTTTCTTTCTTCCTTCCTTTCTTTCTTTCCTTCTTTCTTTTATCAATTTATTCAGATTACAACTCAATTGTTATCCCATCACTTGCATCCTCCCGTTCCTCCCTCCCTCCAGCAGCAGAAATTTCTTTGAAGAAGCCACATAAAGTCCATGGCAGGGTGAGTGTTTTTCTGCGTGCCAACAAAACCTGTGATGCCGTCAGCTCACGAAACCCAGCTGTGTCTGGTAGGATAGAGTGGATTTCTTTCACTCGCAACTAAGGAAACTGAACCCCAACGGAGATCACACAGATAATAGGAGGCGACTCTGGGGATGCAGCTGGAGCTATCGGACCCCAGTGTTCAAACTCCTGGCTGCTTCCAAGGACCAGGAGTAGAGCCGTCCCAGGACCAGATAGAGAGCACCTGTCTTCCTGCCGTGTGACTTTGGCTGGCTGCTAAACATTTCTGTGTGTCATTGCCTTTGCGTCTAAGAGGAGAATACACAGAAGAAGACCTAGGCTGTGGATGAAATCAGCCTGCATACACGAGTGTTGGGGACTGTCGCTTGCTTCTCTCTTCTGCATGACCAAGTCCTGCCCGCTGTAGTCACTGCGTATCTGACCTTTTCAAGCCACCTCAGATGATTTCGGGAGTAGAGTTTCCACAGCAGAGAGGCCCGCCCTTCTCGCTGATGTCTGCTTTCTCCTCCAGCTGGGCATAGTTAGGTGATGCCCTTGCTCAGATCCACTCCTTGCAAGGGGGCCAGAACGCCTGTACGAACTGTGACAAGTCTCCAGATGGCGTGGTGTCTACCAGCCTCTACCAGATGGGGGATGGGCACCTACTGATGCCACCAGGGTGACTGAGGCAGAGTCACTCTGTCGTCCACTGAAGTGCCACAGCCACGTGGGGCTGAGCGGGCAACACGCACACGGCACCTTCCAGGAGTTGTCTTACTCAGTCTTGAACTCATGGGAGGGTGGGTAGGAGGACAGATCTGAGGTAGACGTTAGAGGGGGTCCCCCCAAAATACTCTCAAGTTTCTATTGCTGTCCCATCACCTACCTCGCCCACCCGCACCTGAGAAACCTGCTCTCTTTGCCTCTCTCTAGTCTGAGGCTTTAACCGGACACAAAGGCTCTCAGGGCAGCCATGAGGCCTACACTCTGTGATTAGATGGGCACAGACCCTGGGGCTTTGCAAGGTTGGGGGTGCACAGTCTACATGCCCCTGGGTTTGCAGGCATGGGAGCGGGGAGGGAGCGGTGCCAATCACGCCCTTCTCAGGTTTGATGTTTTCCGGGTTTGGACATGTCGCCAACCTCCCCTCCTGCCTGTTTCCCCTTCCCACCCCACCCCCACCCCTCAGCCTGTGCCTCACAAGCACCCACCGATTTTTCAACTGGTTTGTACATGAAATTGCCTGGAGAGCCAAATCCTTCAGGGGCACAATCTCAGCCAAGCTGGGACTTTCAGCCCCAGCTCAGAACAGGTGCTCTTACCCCCATGGCTGGCGTTCTGTTTGATAAGGAAACGGTAATTACAAGGTCCTGCCAGGCAGAATTGGACTGTAGACTAGGGAGGATCAAGGGGAGCTAAATCAGAAGAGGCAGCGCAGGAAGATTAAGAGAGAGTTCCAGGACAGCCAGGGCTAAAACAGAGAAACCTTGTCTCAAAAAAAAAAAAAAGAAAGAAAGAAATAAAAGAAAGAAAGAAAGAAAAAAGGCAACAACAACAACAAAAGGGTAGGCCTACTGTGGGGGTCTTTTGGACATTAGGTGGCATTGTGTCACCTGTCAGCTGAGTTTCTTGCCTAAATTGACGCTTCATTCACACGGACCCTTACAATCACCCTCACAGAACGCTTAGCCAGGTTGGACACAGGGAACCAGAGGTGGCTCCGGACAAGCTCCCCCCCCCCCCCCCCCCCGCAAACCCGGGTCCTTAGAGCCGCATATGAATATTCTGGGAGTGGCCACTAGATGGCGCATCCGCCCTGCCAACCCTGGAGCACTGTGCATTGGAGTCCGAGCCCTTCCCCTTTATTAAGCTCCCTAACGTCCTCAGGCAGAGAAAGCCCCAGGCTCCCATCAAAGGTTTCCGGTTTGACTACCTCTAGCGTGAGAACCACTCCACAGCACCATCTGACAGGAGTAAGAACCAGCGGAGTACCTAGGGGCTACAGTGCGTGTGCAGGTAACCCGCCTACGGCTTGATGGGTGTCAAGCTTACAAAAACTGGAGAGGCTAAGGGTTGGAGGCTGAAGCAGGCACGGTGTGGAAGGTTGGGGTGATGCTTCTGGATAGTGATGACACCCCCAGCACTGACAAGAAGAAAAGAGGTAGCTGTACCGCACCCAGCACATGACAAGCCCATCTTCTCTCGTGCAGTTTTGCTTTCTCGGTCTCACACGGAACCTCACACTTGTCAAAATGTGAGTTTAGAAAATAATATCCAGTCTGATCGTCTTTCATTGGTCCATAAGGCAGATTCTGAAAGGTTTACACTTCCTCCCATAGGACCCAAGTTCAATTCCCAGCACCAGTATGGCGGCTCACGACCATCTGTGACTCCAGTCCCATGAGATGCAGTGCCTTCTTCTGGCCTCTTTGGACAATGCATGTGGGTGGCGCTGCTACATAAAAGTAGACAAAAAACATTCAGATATAATAAAATAGCAACAAAGTAAAAACACTAGAAGAATGTGCCTCACTCAGACTGTTCTGGAACAGACTGAGCTGGACCCGCGCTTGTATCTCAGGGCTACAGGAAGCCTCAGCAGAAGCAGGATGCTGCTAGCATGCGGCTTTCCTACATCACACAGATGGTCCTGGGCTCCAAAAATACTGCTCCCCTGAGCAACTGAGCTCCTTTTATATGACGCAGTCATCTGCCTCCCGTGCTCTGATGATTCCCAGGGCTGGCAGCCCACTGGCGAAAGTGTCTAAGCCGGCACATGGGTCTTGCATTATGACCAGCGCCTCCTCCCAGCTCCGTGCTGCGCCACACAGGCTCGCCCTTTTCTCCTGGCTCCATTCGTTTTAGCACACATTAAACTTGTGCTGTGTGTCCTCTTAATACGCTACCTCAGGTCCTCTCTGGAACAGAACAGAACATACTTAAACCAAAACAGGCCACGGAGACCTTTTCAAGGCGTCTGTCCTTAGGTTACCTTCCCAGGAAAATCTTCAGAATTTCTGCCAGCCTTCCAAGGCAGTGACATCTTCTACAGCGCCTCTCCTATGAGTCCCTGCTCACTTAGACGGCTCCACACGGTAATGCCTCCATACACGGTTTGATGTTGCTTGTGATACACAAAGCCCTCGTCTTCTGATTTTTTCAAAAGGCAGGATGTATCTTTGAATTTCCCTCCAAGGACTTATGCAGCTGGCTGCTCGAAGAGGCTCACACATTTCAATTTGGAGCACTGGGAGGCTTAAGGAGCCGTGTGACCATTTGGATCACAAATGACTCACGAGTGCCAGGTTTGGACCTGTGAGGAGACGCTGGGACCTTCTGGAGAGTGAGCCCTAGCAGGGTTAGGTCACTGTGGCTGTGCCCTAGAAGGGGACACTGAGGCTGCAGCCTCCGCCCCACCCTCTCTCCTCTCTTTCCCGGTTACAGTGGACAGCCTCCTCTACGACTCTGTGACAGGCCACAAAGTGACTGGACCAACCACGAGCTAAAAGCTTGGAAAACCACGAGTCAACATAAATCATTTTTCCTCTGCATTGATTTTCTCACGCGTTTTGTCATAGCAACAGAAATCCAGTGTACATGGGCACCAGCAACGGCAGATGCTTTTAAACACGTATCAGTAGACAAGAGAAGGTCACAGCGGCAAGACTTGACACTCGTGTATCCCTGCTCCTCCTCCAAGCAACACCCCGGAGCTGTTGCTTCAAATATTAAGACACACTAAAAAGATCTTAATTTCTGGGCCTGGAGAGACCGGCTCGGCATTGAGGAGCGCTGACGGGCAGCTCACGCAGAGGGCCAGGGTTCCGTTCCCAGCTGTCACGTGACGCATCAATCAAGCCATAACTCTAGTTTCAGAGGCCTCTTCCGACCTCTGAGGGCGCCAGACATGCACGCGGTACATATAAAAACATACAAGCAAAAGGCTTGTGCGCACAAGATTAAAAACCTCAATTCCAGGCTCAGAGGTTAAGAGCACTGCCTGTTCTTTGAAAGGTCCTGAGTTCAATTCCCAGCAACCACATGGTGGCTCACAACCATCTACAATGGGATTTGGTGTCGTCTTCTGGCCTGCAGGCATACATGCAGACAGACTATTGTGTAAATAACGAATGCATAGAACTTTTAAAACAAAAAAAACCTCAGTTCCTGAATCTCAAAGATCCAGCCTCAAAATCGAGACACAGTCAGCAGTCAGCACTGTTTGTCGACTGACTGCATGAGCTAGTGCAGCCAACCCAAAACACTGGGGAGAATGAATGGAGCCATGGAATCAGCCAGCAGCGGTTACACAGCAGGTCCCCCGTCCCCCCAAGCATCAGAGTTGAGGGTCCATAGTGCGCAAGCTGTGGAGATGGGGATCTGTGGCTGTGGCCCTCTCAGGGACCAAGGAGCTGAGAAGATACTGTCTGACCTCTGAAAAAGAGGCAGGTGTTTGCCTGTGTCTGTCTGTGGGGAAAGCATCTTGCTATGGCTAGCATACAGCCCTAGTGGGCCTTAAAGTCAAGATTCTCCTGCCCCAGCCTGGGAGCAGAGACTGCAGCTGTGCACCACGCCTGCCCACTTGAAGGACAAAGAGTCAATGGATGATGACATCATAGGGACACCCGTGAAAATGCCCTGACTTTATGATGGATGCGCCTTCCTTCCTCCTCCACTCGTGCATCTTATGTCTCTGAGTATCTGTCTCCTTAGTTATTTATTTCCAGGCAGGTTTCTTACCATCCAAGTCTAAAAAGCTCCAAAGAATTAAGTGACTCAGCGACCCGGGAGCTCTGGTGACAGAACCAGGGCACTGTCTTCATTCACCACCAAACCTGGACCTCGCGGCCACCTACAGTTGTACAGTTTATCGTTAGGGACTGCACTAGTTTTTAGTTTGCTTATGTTTGCTGTTGTCTGTTTTGAGACAGTGTCTCACACTGTAGCCCATGTAGCCCAGGCTGGCCTCAATCCTCCTGCCTCCCTCCCAAGCACTGGCATTGCAGGTGTGCACGCCACGCCTGGATGTTGTCTGTGCTCCGTGGCACTGTTTCCCTCTTCCTGGCTCACGACTTTGCTGTGCCCTGTCTCTTTTTTTGGCTCCCTTCCTTCTCAGGCTATTTGGGCACCAAGTATCCTGGGACGCAGCTTTTAGAAAAGCAGCCAAAGTGACTGACCAAGTGCCGCTATACTGGCAGGCTGGTGACAGTTCCTTCCAGCCAGCCTGCCCCCAGCCTGGGGAGATGCTTTCTCTGTCATGTGGACGAAGCACTAAATTTACAAAGTCATTAATTCTCTCCGTAAAGGCTCTAATGGAGCTTCCTATTAGTCGGTGAGATCATGGCTGCAATCAGGAGATTGGGAGAGCAATAAGGAGTGGAAGTGGGGAGGTGGGGCTGAGGGGTGGGAGGGTGGGGGATGGGGGCTGGGTGGTAGGAGAGTGGGGGTGGGGGGTGATGGGTGAGGAGAGTGGGAGGCTGGGGTGGGGGATGGGGGGATGGGGGCTTAGGGGGTAGGGGTGGGATAGTGGGGGGATGGGGAGTGGGAGGGTGAGGGGGTAGAGGGTGGGGGGGTAGGGCGCCCATCTTTGTCCTTGCTCCTCTTTAGCTGTCAGGCTTTTGTGTAAAACAGACGTTTGTTAAATCAACACCTTATGTTTGTTTATTAAGATTATTTTCCTTCGCAGAACATTTAACAATAGTTCCCATACACACAGTGCCCCAACTGATTATATACATACATGTATATGCGCACATGCATATATATCCCATATGGGCCTATACTGCCCTGACTTAGAAACTGCTCCAAGATGGTGTGAAAAAAAAAAAGCCAGGCCCAGGGCTACAGGCCCCAGAGCCTGACTTACAGCCCTAAAGCCTGATTTAAAAGACTTTGTTTTTTCAAATAACTCCTTGGAATTCAGACTTCCATGGAGACCCTTAGCCCTGTCGGGTTCACAGAACTGCTCTGAGCCCTTGCTGCTTGTCCTCGTACAGCCCACGGCCTCCTCAGACCCTGGGGTCAGGAGACAGTGTGGGGCTCGGGGCTGAAAAACGGTTCCCCAAGGCAGAGCCCACGATGGCCCTGGCCTGCCCTCCACAGCAGTGTGACCATCAACTTCACTGTCTTCTAGAACATACCCTGAGACCCTCAAAGGACTCTCAGAAATGTTGCTGGGGCCAAATGAGAAATTCAAGAAAGCTGTGTTGGGAGGGAAAATTGCCAAAAACAGTCCCAGATCTCTGGCTCCCAAAGCCTCAAGAAATCTAAATGTCTTGATGGAGAAGCTGTCATCTGGCACAGCCGCGGCACCTTCAAGAGCGCAATGCCTAATGGTCACAGCGGTGGTGGCATAGCGTAAACTCCTGGAGAGGCTTCCAAGTTAAACCCATCTCCTGGCTCTGTCTCCAGGGGTGGGCAGCAGCCACCCAGGGCCCCTGGGCTTTTAGAACCAACTAGAATACGTTTGCACACAGATTTGGATAGCCTGGCCCCTGGAGTTGCAAGGGACCCCAGGAGGTCTCTTCCCAGGAGCAGTGAGCACCTCTCTGGTGAGGAAATGGGGTGTGTGTGTGTGTGTGTGTGTGTGTGTGTGTGTGTGTGTGTGTGTGTGTTGGTGGTGGTGGTGGTGGTGGTGGTGGTGGTGGTGCTGTTCTTCCCTGGGCACCCTGAGAGAAAGGTCAGTCCCTCCACAGAGTTGTTCCGTGTCCTCAGGAAACAGAGGCCGCCCTACCCCAGCTCCCTGTTTAGCACTTCGAACAGCTGACCTCTGACCCTGTGCAGCAGAGTTCAGTGGAAGCAGCCAGGGGCAAGCACTGGGCTGCCTTAATTGTGACGACATCCCATGCTCCATCAAGTAAAGCCAGGGTAGCTGGGCTACTGTGGCACCTTTAGGGACCTATATTGTGCCAAGAGCCTTTGCGTAGGACCTGCCGCATCCTTTACGCCTTGCTGCTAGAACCAGAGGCACATCCGGGAGCCTCTTCTAGCTGTGTGCCCCTGGTATTATTAACTCGTGTGGTTCTCTGAGACACAGGTGTCCTTATCTATCAAAAAAATAATGGCGGTGGAGATAGTGATGGCAGTGACTATGAAGCTGAACTGAATGCCCCCTCCCACCTTCGCCCTGTGGTGGATGCAGGGACCGACTCATGGGGAATCGGCAGATGGGAACTACTCAGACTTCTCAGCTTGACCAGGGACCAGGCATTTCTGAGTCCATCCCAGTCTGAGTGGAGATCATTACTGCTATGGTTTTGTTTTTTTTTTTTTAAAGCAACAGGCTGGTGAGTCTGTCAAGGCTACATCCCATCAACGGCATATGTTCCAGCAGGCTAGGAGCAGAGGATGCCAAAGATGCCATTTCTCAGGTTTTCTTCCTCACCCTGCCACACTGGGGTGGCTCTGAGCAAGGTAAATATTTAAGCAAGCGTCTTGCATAACTGTCACCGATTCGGCTGTACAGGGAGCTATGGAGCAGCAAGCTGGCACCTGCCTGAATGGCCCGGCTTCTAGAGACAGTGTTTTTGCCAACATGGGGGAGTCTGTTGGCCACCAGTGCCTGAGAGGTAACAGAACCCTCCGGTCTGTTAATTGTTTGGAAGCAAACCCTGGAATCTAGAGAGAGGGAAAGAGCCTACAATTAAAGCTCCCCTTGGGCAGAGTGTCCCAGCTACGGCAGCTGGCAGCTGAGCACTCGGCGCGCCGGGCTTGGAACCTCACATCCTCTGGCTCCTCAAACCCTCGCCCCAGCCAGAGAAGAGTCTATTATCGCCACTCAGAAAGGGAACGTCAGAAAGGTTAAATGGTTTGCCCAGTTCTACAGCTACTTGGGATGCAACCAGAGCCGGGAAACGCATCTGCCTTCTGACCCTGGAGCCCTGGCGGGCAGCGATGCTGGGATGCTGACTCAAGACGCAGGGCTGGAGGCATGAGCGCTAGGGAGAAGGCGGGCTGTGCTGAGATGGTACCACATGTGCTCAGCCGCCTCCCAGCGCCTTACAGATGCTCCGTGGGAAACACGTCCCATCTTATTTCCAATGGTGTGTTTATTAAGACCTGAGGGCCGGTAATCTCAGCACTCAGGAGGCAGATGCAGGACGCTCACACGTTTGCGCCCCACTGAGGCTATGTCACAAGTTCTAGGTCAGCTGAACCTATCTAATGAGAGCCAACAGAAAGCCTTCGAACCCAGAGGCAGACGGAAACAGAGGCCTGCGGGGCAAAGGAGCTGTGCTGTCTCTGAGGAGAATAACCCTTCCCTTCCCATGATCCTGCCCAGCTGGCCATCTTCCTCTGTTCTCTAAACTTGACCAGCTTCAAGCTCAGCACAGCCAGGTCTTCCACCCTGTGTGTCCTGGGGTATCTTGATGCCCTACAAGCTCTTCAATTATGTTTCTGTCCAAATGTGCTCGTCAGAGGTGAAATGACCTATTCAGAGTCTTTCCAGTTCATGCCCCTCTCCTCTCTCCACGCCTCCTGACAGTTAAGGACAATTGTATATATTTGTGTGTTTGGGGCTTCTGTGACTCTCAGGCCCGTCAAGAGGTTCAGCTCTGCTTTTCTAGCATGTGCCCAGTATGCACACAAAGGATGTGCTGGGTGACTGCGGGACTAGAGGGAGCTAGGAAGGAAAGCACTGCACACCAACTCCACATTCTACGACAGGGAGCATGCTCAATTCCATCCTCTGTGACACGGTTTGCTCAAACAATAGCTCTTGAAGAGCTCTCCTAAGGAACAAGCCAGCCAGTCTGGGACAACCCAGTGTTCGTGAGCTCTTTAGAAAGTGGCAATCAAGAGACACCAGAATTGATAAATTTCCAGTGACCTCAGAGAATGATCCCCAAGTCTCCAGGGAGACTGCTCCTACGGCTGGAGCAATTCATCTGGCTTTTAAAGATCCACTTTAGCCCAGAAGCATTAATTGAGCATCTACAAAGAGTTGTCGACCACCCAAGTTCTTCGTGTCTTCTTATCTTGGTTTCTTCATTACAGGAAACAGAATAATGCCCCACCCACCCTTAGATGGCGTCATGAATGTTCCAGGTAGTACAGTGTAGACTATTCCACAGCACTACCACAAAGATGCCAAGATACCAATCCCAGGAACCAGAGAGCATGATGCCTTACACGGTAAAAGAGACTTGGCACATAGGGTTCAGTTATAGACCTTCAGGTAGATAAAGTTTGCTGGGCTATCTGGTAGACCTACAGTAGGCATTGAAGACCTTCAGGTAGATAAAGGAGATAGCAAACATGGCCACGGCTCTAACTGCCCCTTAAGCAAAGGCTTGTGTGTTAGGGCTTGACTTCAGGGTTGGCGGCATTAGGAGGTGGGGTCTAACGGCAGGTTTCCAGGTCACTGTGGGACCCTTGCCTCCCTCTCTTTTGACTTGGCCATAATGGAGCATTTCTGGTCTTCCACAGACTCCAGCTGTGACGTGTCACCCAGGCCAGAGGTAATACAGTATCTCTGTCTATGAGCTGATTGCCTCAGGTGTCCTATAGTGACAGGAAGCTAACGCCACTGTCCAAGCATCTAGCTCCTCCCCAACCCCAGGACAGTTGACGCAGATCTCAAAGAGGGGCCGTGGCTGGCAGTGGCAGATGAGGTACCCTCGTCTAGGGAACTGAGAGCAAGGAAGCTGAGATGTGGGGGATGCCAGCATCCAGGAGACCACCCACCTGGAGTCAAGGGACCAAACACATGCGCACAAAAGCAGGGGCTCGGCTAGAACGCAGGAGAAGTCTGGCAGCATTGGTGACAGTAAGTCCTGAAGGGTCTGCCCCTTCCTGAGTGTCTGTGTCAGATCCTTGTCTTGTTGCTGTGACAGGAACAGAACAAAAACATCTGAAAGAAGGGAGGATTTGCTTGGGCCCGAGGCTTGAGGGTGCACACCATCATGGCCAGGGAGGCGGGACAGCTGCCGTGAGGTTTCTGCAGGAAGCAGGTCCTTTTAGTCAGCACCAGTCCATGCGCTGGCGCCGCCCACTGCAGAGTGGGTCATCCCACCTCAGCTAAACCTTTCTGAAAATACTCTCACGGGAGGGAAGTTGGGTCCAAGGTAAACTCCATCTCCGAATTCCAAAAGGCAAAAGGGACAAATGACTACCTATGGTGCCTGTTAGCACACTAAAGTGCGTGCTGGCGTCGAGGGTGCCTTGGTATCACAAGTGTTACATGTTTGTTGACAATTTTCATCCTTGTCTCCAGCCATACCATCCTGAATGCCCCTTACCTCATCTGCTGTGCTCCTCTTTGTGTCTGTCTGTCTGTCTGTCTCCCCCCCCCCCCCTGTTCCTCTCCCTCTGTTCTGCTCTCCTGGTCATGTTTAGTCTATCTGCTATTTTCTCTCTCTATTCTGGACTCTTCCACATGCCTCTGGGTGCTCTCTCTCTCTCTCTCTCTCTCTCTCTCTCTCTCTCTCTCTCTCATCTACAGTAAACCTCTTCCCGCACCATGAAGCAGTCATGTCATCTGCTTGTACAGCCAACATGTTGTGAGGTATGGTTTGCATGACGATTCTCAACGCAGACAAGCTGACAATAAAGACTCACCCATCACAACATCCCTGCCCGGTTTCTGGGATCTGCCTTGTGCTGCTTCTGATCCCTGACTACAAACAGCTTTCCCTTCCCCTCGCTAAGTAATTTCTCACCCCCTCCCCTCTCTGCTGGGTCCTCTGAAGTCACAGATGCCTGCAGTTAAAAATTAGACCATTCCTCGGGGCGAACACCATGTCAGGCAGACACAACAATGCGAGCTGATGAGAGGAGTGCGTAGAGACCGGCCGTCCTTGTCAGTCAGAGGAAAAATGTAAAGGACTGGGAAAAATCAGACTGGGTCAGATTCAAATGCTCATCAGAAGTTGACTGGTGCGTCAGTCACTGGCCGGCCATCCCTGGTGGTCCAGCCTCGGCCCTGAGTAATCCTGTCTGCTGAGAACGGGCATTGGTCCTGGGTAGAACACTGACCTCTGGACGCGGCCAGTGCGATGTTCTGTGTGTTGAGGTTTCCACTGTGGGAACCAGCAGGGCCTGCCATAGCAGAGCTACTATTTAATCCTTTGGCACCACCAACTCTCCAGTTGAGCCCAGATTCTTAACCGCCAGGGCCCGGCTAGCTCAGCACTGGCCCCAGCTGCAGCGTGCTGACTCCAGCCTTCCACACCCGGACAACCTCGAGGCTGAAGCTGGTCTCTTCTCTATGGAGCTGTTCCACAGGGAGAGTCTTTAATTTTCTGGCTACCTGACCAATAGAAATCCAGCCACAGCGGAACTGTCAGACAGTGCTGCCTTCTTTACAAGGCTACAATCTCGAGAGATGCTGACGCTTTTGTTCAAAGACAGCCTGGACTTTTGTCCAGACTACCTCTCCATCTTAGGCAGGTGACTTTGAAAGTCACCCCGACGTGGATAGGCAGCGCTGAACTCACTGGTGAAAAGTCCCTGGTATGACATCATCTTGATGTATATAGGCCCCTGTATCCAAGAAGTAGCCCTAATCTCTCCAGGCCAGACTAGCTCCAAGTAGGCTGGGTTTTGGAAAACCATGTTTGGTGTAGGGCTGCAAGCAGAAATATGGTCCAAGAACCCTTCTCCACAGCCCGGAGGAACATTTAAAGCCCAGCACTAAAACCGCAGGAGGCCTTGAGGGCAGCAGTTTTATTGGGTGTTTCCAGTAAAGACGCAGAGTCCCAGGACTCCCTGGCGGCCCTCCACCACAAACACTGCAGCACACATTCATCTGGCTGGCTGCGTTTGCACTTTTCAGCTCTGAGGCAGATCCTCACTGGGGGAGTGGGAGGGTGGGGAGTGGGGGTGGGGCCGGCCCTCCCGCATCCTGCCTGCCTCTGAAATCAAAGCTAAGCACGCAGCCAGATACAGACAGGGGGGAGGAGCGCAGAGAGAGAGCGCCTCAGAACTGTGCAGAGCGCGCCTCCGCTGCAGGCAGAAGTATGCTTTTCTCTTAAGCCACGGGCCAGGAATGTGCCCTCGGATGATGACAACAGGTCAAATCGACAGCCAAGTGATAGAAAACAGACCCGTGCCGAGGCCAGGCTACAGGCAGCGGCGGCTTAATGAGATCCAGAGTCCTTGCAGGGCTCTCTGGCAGGCCCCGGGGGACGCAAGCGGGGCCAGGCTCTGTTCTGAAGGGCTCCCTGCCCCAGCCTGGAGGTTTGGCACCCCTCCCCGCTTCATCTGACCCTAGGGCTCCGTAGGTATGCACCAGAGTAAGTTTGATTCTCATACATAAGCTTTGCTTGTGTGAAAGAAAGGGGTAGAGCATCTAAATAGACGAAGATTTTCCCAGGGTTCTTTCCCAGCCCAAACAACGACTTTTCCCATCGTCCCCCAGGGCCGTCCTTTCTCGGCACTGCCGACATCCACTGCCAACGCCCCATTTGGCCGTATTCTCTTTGCACTTGGTAAATGCTGAAGCCCCTGACAGCGTAACATGGCTGGATGGAAAGTGAGTCGGGCGCCGATCCCTGCCGATCCTGGACAAACTTGCTGGAACCTTCCATTTGCCCTGCTGCTTAGCAGAAGTTCAGTCTTCTGGAGACCGTGATGGTTTTGGCTTCTGTTTTGGAATGCGCAATATTTACTAACCACTTGAATAGAGAGCGACACCCCCCCCACCCCCGGGTGAGATGGAATTCTGAGGAGACATTTCAGGCATAAGGAGTGCAGATTTTAGAGGCCAATGGTCTATTGACCTCAAAGCAGAGGGAGGCAGTTAGGGGGATGCATGATTCCCCAGGTGGTAGCATCCTCTTCCCTGTGAGGTGAATGGGAGAAAAAGGAAGTAGAGGCAGCATGTTCATTGTAGGGCCCACAGGACGGCAGCCCAGGCCTGCTCTCCTCACGCATCTTCACAGAGCAAACTGGGTGGCTGGCTACTCACACACTGGAGGGTCCTCCCAGGCAAACAACCACCTTCAGGAATTCAGCTCTCTCTGTTTGCAAAAGACCATCTGAGCCTGCTGAGTTGTGTGTCCAGCCACTCTGTACCTGCTCTGGGTAATTTTCATTGCAGGGGGGGGGGCTGACGAGGGGATGGAGTGTGTGGGCTGGGGAAAACTAGGGGCAGGGTAGCAGGGCTCCATCTCTGTAGCTCTGGGAAGACCATGATCCTTCCTGGGAAAGACTGTGCAGTGCAACCTTTTGGGAGGGAAGCATCCACACCTATACCCTCCCCTCCCCCCCACCCCACCCCCACCCCCATTTATGCTCTGTAGGTAAGGCTGATGAAGTCATTGGTTCCCCCAGAGTGAGCTGTGGTGGAATCTGCCTTAGTTCACCTTTGGGGCCTTAGGAGGAAGGGTAGACATTGTTTTCGTTTCCCCAGGGAAGGACCTTTAGCGACACTAAGCCTACCTGTTCACTAAAGCATAGATCTACCTGGAGGCCTGCCTGCACATGCACTCCTGCCCTGCCCCATAGAAGGAGCCACTGGTCCTGGGGGACCGCGGTGCCCTGAGGGACCCTGGCCCTTCCTGTCACTCCGCATGCTCAGTGTCACCCTCAGTGCTGTGAACTCTGCACATAAGGCTTGCTTCTAGGCAACCTTGTCATGAGCAAGAAGTTGACCAATTGTAATTCATGAGCGCAAAAGCAAAGCCTTTCCCACAGTCACAGCCCCACGGGACACCTCACCATGCAAGGAAAAGGAGAGGAGTCCTGACTTCTCCGTGAAGACGTTCAGACTTTCCACGGAAGAATTCAAAGAGTTGCCATGCTAGCCGGGCGGTGGTGGCGCACGCTTTTAATCCCAGCACTCGGGAGGCAGAGGCTGGCGGATCGCTGTGAGTTCAAGGCCAGCCTGGTCTACAAAGTGAGTCCAGGACAGCCAAGGCTACACAGAGAAACCCTGTCTCAGAAAAACAAAAACAAAAACAAACAAACAAAAAAGAGTGGCCATGCTCCCTGTGTGGGAGTAACTTCCTTTACCAGGAGCCTGCACCTCTTTGGTGGCATGAGCACTGGGGGTGGGGGTGGATTTGGGGGGGCTGTCCAAGACCAGTTCTTTACAGTGAGAATCCTGTCCCTGTACTGTCCCCTGACCCCTGGACCTACATTACAGAGCCGGCTAGACTACTTCTGAACTCCCTAAGAACTCAGGAGTGTCTACACGGAGTTTCCTATCGGCCGGCCAGCTGTCTCCTCCACATTCAGCCTTCGGAACCTCCTACTCTTTCTTCGTTGAGCTGGACTGGCATTCTCAAGCCAGACAGACTTTCGGTAAAGTCCCCCCCTCAGCCGTTGCTGCTTCCTTTGGTGTTATTCACGACCCACAGCACATGAGGAGGCAGGGAGCCCTGCGTGGGAGCAGTTGTAAGGTGCCTCCTGGCTGTCCGGCCTCTGGGACCTCAGAATTGGCTATAAAAAAAACATTGTAGAGCTTTCGACAATTATATCACGACCGTTGAAATGCCCACCCAGAGGAAATACCTACCATCGATTGGGCGCTTCCTATGTGAAAGGATTTATATTCATTTCAATTCCGTAAGACAGGCATTATTTTCACTATAACAGGCAAAGAAACAGTGTATGTATCCTCAGCCAATCACAGGCATCAAGGCTCGCCTAGCCAAGCCTGGAGGTACCTGTCCTACGTTTGCTATTTAATGGATGTGCATCCTGGAAGGCTGAGCTTTCAATCCTAAAACAGGACACAACAGGCCAGGCCTTGAAGGAACATGGACTCAGCCGTGGAGGCCTTGAAGAGCACGCCACACTGCGCTTCTGGCTCCAGAAAGGAGCAGGAAAGAGAGTCAAAGGGGAATTTATTTCCTCACATACCGTGAGGAAGGTAAATATAAAGTTTTCCCAACCTCTGAAAAAGCTAGCTTTGGTGTCCTAGCCAGGACAGAGGGCAGGTCATGTTCTACTAGACAGGATCAGCTGCGGGGCGGAATCTGTCACTAGAGATCAGAGGGATACCCCGAGTTTTTCTTCTTTCTGTAAGCCCAATAAATCTAAAACTAGACAAATGATTTGACTATATTTCTATAGGTCCACGGGACTCAGCTTCTGAACATGGCCATCTCTGAGAATGTTTCAAGTCCCACATCTCCCCAGCGATGGGGCCAGCCGTTGATCAGACCTGCCTACACCACCCGGAAGCCATTCAGAGGATAAAGAATGGATCTCTCTTCCATGTTCTTCTGCCTGCTTTGGAGGTCTCACTCTTCTCCAGCTAACTGGCATGTGTTCCAACAGCGCATGTCCTAGCTGGCCGCTTCTAACTACTCCACAGAAGAGGCTGAAACTGGGGAACTCCACGCTCTAGAGGCCCAGCCCCCACTGCGTGGCCATCCTCCACCCACCCCACCCCCACACACACACGCCCCCAATCCCCAACGGGACTCTCTCCACCCGGCGGACTGTGGGCTAGATGGAGATGCTTAACATTTCAGTGGTTCCCATGGCAGCATCTGAGAAGACGCTCGGCTAGCCGCGGCAGCTGTGGCAGAGTTCAGGGGACCCGAGAGAAGAACACTTTGTGAGTGGCTGGTTCCCATGGCAACTGCAGAGTGCCTCTGAGCAGCCGCGAACCCATAACCAAGGCTAGGTCAACCTTGGAAATCTAGAGTGCCTGTGCCTGCAGCCTGGAACGGAACAGCCTTCCAAGGGTGGTATTTTTAGTACGGGCATGTCTTAAATAGCTGTGCGTCCCATTTCCTGCAAATGGTCATCTTTCAAACATCTGCATCAAATCCTAGGAAAAAGGCGTGTCACCCTGGCAGGACTCCCAGACTAGCGCTATGCATTGGTCTATGATGGAGGGATTAGGGTCGGCTGTGGTTTGAATGATAAAGGCCCCTCACAGGCTCGGGTTTTTGAACACTCGGTCCCCAGATGGTGGCGCTGTTTGCGAAGGTGGTACAACCTTGCTGGCGGTAGTACAAAACTGGGGGTGGGCGCTGAGAGTTCCTGACTTTCCCCTACTTCCACCCCCAAAATCCTCCGCCGCTCCCTATGCAAATGAAACATGACACAGCCAGCTTTCTACCCCCCCACCCCCACCCCTCATTTTATGCGATCCCTTCGCCACCCTGAGGACTCTGGAGCCATAAACTAAAATAAAAACTTTCTTCATTAAATTAGTTTGGGTCATGGTGTTTTACCTCAGGAGCAGAAAAGTAGCTAATAAGGTTTCTGGTTTGTTGTTTTTGTTTTGTTTTGTTTGTTTTTGGTTGTTGTTGTTTGGTTGTTGTTGTTGTTGTTTTTATATATCAGTGAAGAGACACCATGACCACAGCATGACCAAAAACATTCGCTAGGGGTTGGCTTAGAGCTTCAGAGTTTAGCCCTCTATCTTCATGGCGGGAAGCATGGCGGCGTGCAGACAGACATGGTGCTGAGAAGGAGCTGAGAGGGCTACGTCTGGATCCTTAGTCAGCAGAAGGAGACTGTGGAGACTGTGTGCCACACCCGACACAATTTGAGCATAGGAGACCTCAAAGCCCGCCCCCACAGTGACGCACTTCCTCCAAGAAGGTCACGCCCCCTAACAGTGCCACGCCCTTTGGCCAAGCTCTCACACACACGTGAGTCTACAGGGATCATATGTCTACAAACCACCACAGTCTCCATCTTACCCAAAAAATGAGGAAGGAGGATGAGGAGGGCTCAGGCTTTTCCCAACTGCCTTGAGATGCTATCAGTAGCACACTTCACAAATAAAGGAAACTGAGGCTCAATTAGTTACCCAAATCCACCATCATGGGTTAGCCTGGGAACACGTAGCCGGTCTCCTCACCACTAGGGGGCGCTCTGTGGTTAGCCACTTGGATAATGTAACTTCTCTAGTAGAGAGCTGCCTGCTAACTCTCTAGTAAGAGGAATCCGTTCAGGCCGCTTCCACGCCCGGGCTTGATCGCCTCACACGACCATAGTCACATCTCTGGCCGAAACAGCTCTGGGTACCCTAGAAGTAACCTGGCGGAGATGGTGGAATCCCTTCCAATCCGCTTCCCTTGTGTGCTTTTGATGGGAAGGATTGCCCTGTTCTCCTCCCTGGCTGTGACCTCAGTAGGAAATAAACTTCCGGTGTGGTTACACGCATTGTCTTGCTGTGTTTGTTTCCACAGTCAGCCCTCTGTGGCTTTCAGCTTCGCTGCGCTTCATTTCAGAGTATGGAGCTGGTTCCTAGGCAACAGGTAACGTCTAAGGTATGTGGTGAAGTTGGGCAGATCCCCCAAATCCAAAGGTATCGGAGATGCTCTGTCCATTATGACAGTGGCTTCCTTCCTGTGGTCTGGAGACATGTGGCTAGCGTTACCGTCTCGTCAGCAAGAACGACGCTGCACACACAAACAGGATCCTTCTGCAGTAAAGCTTTACTGCCTCTTGAGAGGAAGGGCATAAGCTTACAACACGAAAAACGGAGACAGAGAGAGCAAACAGCAGAAACCCCTCCCTTATATAGGAAACTGTCCTCCGCTTAGGATGTCAGTCCCTGATTGGCTGTTGCTCATCGGGCGAGATGATGCCACGGGAGAGGCAGAGCACAACGAGTGGAAAATCCCTTCGCACATGCACAGATTAGTTGTTTGTCAGCATGGGACACAGGGTGTCAGCGCCATCTTGTAATGGCGAATGTGGGCGCGGCTTCCCACATCTCCCCCTTTTCATTTTATTAAGAAGCAATAAGACACCCAATAGGGAGAGTGGAGACAGAGGTCAAATCCCCAAACAAAATATCAGGCCTGCATACACAACTCACCCCTAAGCTCTTCACCCGGAGAGGTCATAGCCTGGCCCTGTGCCGTTTTTTCTGGGGGAAGGACACTGGGACACGCAACCTTCATGCAAGATGACATGCCTCCCTAGAATTAGCTCATATATGCCGCAGAGCCATTCTACTGCAATGCTTCGCTATGCAACTCTCCAGGGCTGCTGAAGCTTACTCACTCTACCTCGTGCAATGAGATGAGACTCTGAGGGTGCAAGAGCTGAGCAGCCAGCGACTTATTGCTTAAGCATGGTTAACCATATATCAGGGGAGGTCCCAGACTCTAAAGCAGCAAGTGCTTGGGTGATAACCACCTTGTCTCTTTTTGTTTGAGCCCTGAGTTTACAGACCAACCATAGGGTCAACACTAATCCACAGCAGATTACAGCTCCAAACAATCCAACCCCAACCCATCCTTTAAAGAAGGAGAAGGCTGAGGATATCCACGACGAGAATCCCTCAGTAAGTGACAGATCCAGCCGTGTGGAATTGACTTGAATGATAGCAGTCCGCAATTCTCTTAAGGTCTGTTCAAACTCCGCTGTCCAATTCTGTAAAATAAACTGAGAGAGACTCTTTGACAGATTAGCTGCTTTAGTGAAATTTTCATATTGAACCGAGGTAACACATAGTCCAGGGAGTTTTTGTTCACAGCCCAGTTGGGCCAGTTAAAACCACTTGTCGGTGCCGGACCGTCCAGCGGAAATAAGAAGCCAACAACCAGACTTCTCCTCGAGATCTTTACTCAGGATTAAGCTCAGTGGGAATGGCCCCGAAGAAGGGAAGGGCCAAGCTTAAGTACAACTCAAGGGCCAATCAGCTCATGCCAGGTGTCACCTCCTCATAGGTCTGCGTCAGAGCAGGACTGCTCGTCATCAGATCACCAGTTACCCTTGCACAGCCTTTTGCCACATAAGGACTTGTTTCTTAGAGAGCGCTCGCCGTCGGGATGGCAGAAGGCGGAAGCCTGCGCCTTGTTAAGGCATGGCACATCGCAGCTCTCCACAGTCCCCCCTGTTTTATTTTGTAAGAACAGGACGAAACGGGTGAGAGTAGAGGTCTGATCTCCAGAGGGCACTGATGTATGACCACCCATAACCCAGGATATTCACCTTGATCATGTGTGAAACCCGCCCTGAAGTTTGGCCACTGATGTACAACAGAACTCAGCTAGGGGCTCGGCCCCAGCCTAGCTCTGGACCCGACCGACACCTTTTTCTGGAGGTGGGATTTTGGGTGTCAGCCCACATGCAATCAGACGTGCTCTCCAGGAAGCCATTAACTGCAAACAATGTACCTCCTGTGCAGTGCTTTGCCTTGCACCCCGAACGTGACGAGGATCAGGACTTAAAGGCCGCCAGCCAAGCCTGAGGGGACTGTCCAGCCTCAATAGCATAGAAGGCTTGTGCAATTAGGGCACGGTCTCTGTTTCGGGATATGACCAAGCGCCGAAGAAACACAAGGCAGAGGAAGCTGATAATCAGAAGGGCCATAGCTAAAGCCCCGATACCTGCCCACTCCTTAAGATGATGCATAGCTTGTTGAATCCAAGAGGCAAGGCCATCAGCTGCAGATACATCCACCAGTGTAACAATGGCGGTGCACAGATCTCTTCAAACTTTGCGGACCAGTTCCCCTGGAGATAAGCTGAAAGACTCTTAGACAAATTAGCAGCACATGTAAAATTGTTATATGGCACAGATGTATAACCCTGACATTTCCATTTGCATCCGAGCTGAACCACCTGTTAGAAGTTTTAAAAAGATCAGATGTATTCCAGCTGAGAGTAGCATTACCAAATGCTCCTCCATTAATCATGGCCATTGGTGTTGGCATCCTCAAACACTGGGAAGGTGGCACGAGCCTGCTTCCAAACCTCTGGGCACAGAGAATGATAGTTCCCCTGTGGTGCTGATAAAGGTGAAGTGTCCGCATAAGGCGGCGGTGCCAGTTCCGAGGCACGCCAAGATGTCGGATTATCTCGTTCGGGCGTGGCCTCTTTCACCTTTTTCCTCCTCCTACCCTCCTCGTGCTGTTTTTGTGCGAGCGACTCCATTTTTAGCATGAGTCTCTCAAGTCTTTAGTTTTCAGCAGCCCTTTCTGAGCCGCCCTGATCAGACATGACGAAGAGTTTCCCACTTTTAAAGGGTCTCTGACCGTCGCCCGCTTTACCGCGGACTGAAAAACTTGTCTCAACAACCTGAGAACCCTCCCCCACTCTACCGCAGACTGAAAAACTTGTCTCAGCCTGTTCAATATCTCCAAAAATGCGCCCTGCAGCTTTTGTCATTCTGGCCACAAAATCGGAGACCGACTCCTCAGGGCCTTGAATAATCTTTGTGAGGCGCCTATTAGCTTCCCCTTTTTTAGGGAGTGCTTTCCAGGCTTTAATTGCAGTTTGTAAAATCTGAGCATAAGCTCCCCAATGGTAATTTACCTGATTTGCAGTAAATTGACCTTGACCTGTTAGCAAATCAAAGGTCCAATCCCTCTGTTCAGGGGTAAGTGCAAGGACATTGGCCCGAGCCTGTGTTTGAGCGGCCTCAAACCACAGGGCTCTCCATTTCATATATTGGCCCATATCTGGAAGTGCGGCCTTGGCCACCATCTGCCAATCAGAAGGGGTTAGGGTACCAGTGCCAATTTTTTTCTAACATTACCAGGGTGAAATTTGCATTAACCCCATATTTGCGAACAGATTCAGCCAAGTCCTTTATTAGATTGAACTCTACTGGCGCATGGACTCGACCCCCGTTCTCTGTTTCAAACACAGGAAAAAAATTATGTAATTTTTTACGAATCTTTTCCGGCCAGAAGGAAAATCCAGACTGCAGTTCGTAGGGTGGAGGAGCAGTGGGCACCACCCTGCGAGATAAATTGAGGGAGGGTTGTTTATTACCCTCTCGTTCGTCTAGGTGGTATCTCTCTTCCTCATACCTGACTGACTCTTCCTCTAATTCGGCTTCTTCCTCCGAATCAGGAGTCTCATTGTCAGAGGTATTAAAGCTTGTAGAGCTATCAATATTTAATGCCTTGAGATCCTTTAAAGGATAAAACCTTTTCGATATTTTTCTCGGCGGTAAACTAGGTCCTGAGGGGGGTTGCACTCCTTTTACAGGAGGGTCCTGAGCTTTTTTCTTTTTACGGGCATTCTTCTTCCCGCCCGCTTTTTTCTTTTTACGGGCATTCTTCTTCCCGCCCGCTTTTTCCTTTTTACGGGCATTCTTCTTCCCGCCCGCACCCAGCCTCTCACTACGTTCGGTTTCTGACATGCTATCCTGAACTTCTAGGGTGACCTGTCCTTCATCTACTGCCCTCTTAACAATTACGGCAGCAAATATTACAGCTAGAATCAGCCCAAGAATTTCAGAAATATGCATACCTCTCCGAACTTACCAACCCTGCAGTTCTGAATCCTCCCTGTAGTCAGGGGCTCTCTGAAGGTGCTGACGATGGTGTAGTCCTCCCGGGTTTCGGCACCATATGTGGCTAGCGTTACCGTCTCGTCAGCAAGAACGACGCTGCACACACAAACAGGATCCTTCTGCAGTAAAGCTTTACTGCCTCTTGAGAGGAAGGGCATAAGCTTACAACACGAAAAACGGAGACAGAGAGAGCAAACAGCAGAAACCCCTCCCTTATATAGGAAACTGTCCTCCGCTTAGGATGTCAGTCCCTGATTGGCTGTTGCTCATCGGGCGAGATGATGCCACGGGAGAGGCAGAGCACAACGAGTGGAAAATCCCTTCGCACATGCACAGATTAGTTGTTTGTCAGCATGGGACACAGGGTGTCAGCGCCATCTTGTAATGGCGAATGTGGGCGCGGCTTCCCACAGAGACACATCCAAAAATTTGGCTCCAATATAGATTATGAGTCATATTCTCGTGACACACTCTCAAGGAGGCTGTGTATTTACTATGGAGTGTTATATAAATACTTGTCTGTGGATGAAAAGGTGGGTGAGTAGATGTTTGGTGGGATGGTTTGATAAATAGGTAGATTCATGGATGTCTAAGTTGAGGGTTGGAGGATTGGATGGATAGGTGGGTGGGTGCATGGATGGATGGGTGGATGGATGGATGGATAGATGGATGGATGGATGGGTGGATAGGTGGGTGGGTGCATGGATGAGTGGGTGTGTGGATGGATGGATGGATGGATAGGTGGGTTGATGGGTAGGTACATGGATGTATTTATGAATGGGTGGGTGGGTGTATGATGGGTTTGTGGATGGTTGGGTGAGTGAGTAGGTGGGTGAATAAATCAATGGCTGGGTGGGTGGGTGGGTGATGGCTGGGTGGGTGGGGCGGATGGATGGATAAATGAATGGATAGGTGGTGACTCTGAGTAGATAGGAGGAAGGTCTAGTTGGCAAATGAGTGAGTGGATAGCTAGGTGGATAACCACTTCTACTACAAGGCAAGAAAAGGACAGCGTGTTCTAAATGGTCCTGAGAGTCAAGATGCTAATGGAGTAGATAAGGCTAGAAAGCGGCTCATCTCAGCAGCATCGTCCTCTTCCGACATGCTGGCAAGCACAGCCTTGTAGAGGAGTTAGGACAGCAGAAAAGGGAAGGAGAGAGAAGATTCGGGGTTTAAGTGGCCTTTGCAGATGGAATGCTCTCACTTCTCCCCGTCAGAGCTAGGATGGCCACCTTAATAAATAAATACAAATATTATGTGAATATCTATCCATGTAATAATAGGGACATGTTTTATTGCAATCGCTTTATTGTAATAAAGTCACAAACGACAGCATCACACAGCTAGACTAAGGCACGGACACTAGCATGTTGTCACCCAGGGCAACTGCTGTTGAAACGCATGCCCTATTGTCCAGTGTGGTTTGCCTCTTAACCTCCAGGAGGGATGAATCCTCCAGAAACCACAGATGGCCTCTTTCCTGCATTATGGAAAGCATTCTAAGAGCAGATCATGGCGAGCCCGTAAATAGTGATGATCATTAGAGCCACAAAAACCAACCTTTGCCTTTTAGCCCACCGAGTCAAAAAAAAAAAAAAAGATGTTCATCCAAGCTGGCAACTGTTGCTTTACTGTGAAGCATACAATTGCATTTATAGTACAATTTACATAATGGCACCCAGGTGGTCTTCTCTGCTTCCACCTCTGAAGGATGTCTATGTGTTCTTCCCAAGATCCTTCAAAAGCCAGCGTCATGGGTAGTCCTTGTCACTACGGAAAAGCTGATGGAAAATAGTCTGTTGTCAGCATGGAGCCTGGTTCGTGTGGGCTTGGGCGTGTGCTGGTCCTCACATGCTCACGAGTGAGTATACGGTGGGTGGAACTGTTTGGCAAGGATTAGGAGGTGTGCCCTTGTCGAGGAGATGTGTCACAACAGAGCCGTTGTCACTCGCCCGCTTCTCACATGGACCACTTGCCATGAACCCCTGTTGCATCGCTGTGGTACAAGCTCCCCAGCTCAGCTTCTCAGACCTACGGCATCCCGACCCTATAGTAACCAACTAAATACGGAGGCTGCGAACATGTTAGCGATGGCAAAAGGTTTCTGAACACGAAAAAGGAGTTCAAAATCAGTCATGTGATGGATCACAGGTGTTCCCAGCAGTCCATGAACCTATGTGGCATCTCAAAATGTCACTGCAGCCCCGGGCCTGAATACACAGCTTGGCCATGTTGCAGTGTGCATGCCATCACGCACCGTGTCCACAGACCTGCCCAAAACACCCCAGCTCATGTTCAAGACTACTGTATATTATGGATTTTTTTTTGTGGTTTATGAGGCTTTCTGGTTTTATAGACACATGATGGTTTAACTACAGAAAGCTAAGACTTTAGACATTTCCCTGTCATCCCCTAGCATGTAAATATGAAATTAGCATATCCTTAGATTGGGTTGTGTTAAAATTTATGAATCGCTGTTGGAGTTGCTGGCTTGAGCCTCATAAAATTCTGTCAATGAATCTTGGCTTGAGGCGGGGACAGAATTGCCAACGGTGTCAGAAGTGGCCCCACACGCACGCCTGCCATGTGAACTACACACTAGTGCAAAGCGCCATTCTCAGGATTGCCAATTATAGAAATCAAAATATTGAAGATGCTCCTACGCCGCCCCAGGGCCCCCCCCACTCCCCCCACCCTTGAGGTACCAAATACTCAGCCAAGATTTAATTCTTTATGTCAAAACAAACAAGCACACCCACCTCGTTGCTGTGCAAGTTCACTTTGTATTTTACACGTTGTAAAAGCATACGTCTACCAAAGAATTCTTTCTAAACAAATTTCAGTCTGGGGTATCCATACCCGTAAATGTTTGGCTCTCATACCTATGTGCCTGGGATCATACAAAAATGTCTTGATCAAAAAGAGATTCTGAGTGGAAAAAGTTTAAGCAACCCTGGTGTGAAATAAATGTCCTTGGTGTTTAAAAAAAACCAAGGAAGCTATCAGATGTGATGGCACACACCTACATGTAACGCCAGCCCTGAAGAAGGGGAGTGGGGAGACGGGGGAAGAAATAGGGAGGAGCACAAACTCCAAGCCAGGCGAGGGAGACCCTGATGCAAAACAGGCGGGGGGGGGGGGGGACATAAAAAGAGGGGACCATTAATGTTCCAAGGTGCCTACCGCTGCCGCCTTTGCTGTGGTCTGCAGGTGTGGGTGAAACATGGGCGTCCCAAGGACATGGAAGACTCTCCGAAAGTAGGAAAATGAGTCACGGGACTGAGGACTGCCCCCGGGGCATGCTGGGGAGCTTGCTGGCTGCAGAGAAGGCTTTGCCCGGATGCTCAGTGAAGTAAGAGCCGGCGTGGAGATCACCTCACCTTCCCACCCGCTAGCCCCTCCCACTGTGGCTTCCCCGGAAGTAACCAGATCAAACAGGGTTTTGGCATTTAAATGTCAAGGCTTTGGGAAAACCAGCTTCCACAGGAATTTCTCCCTGGGTCCTGACTGAGAAACCGGAAGGGCTTCAGGGCTGTGCCCAGTGGGCAGCTCGTAAGCCTCCGTGGAACACAGCCACACCATCACATGAGTGCGGCCTCGGTGCTCAAAGGCACTCTGTCCCGAAAAGGCCACAGTAAAGCAGCAGCTCGTTCTAACCTAAAGTACGTGCTGGGCAGGACTTCAAGTGAATTCCTGGGTACGTGGGTGCAAATCTGTTGCAACTTGTTGCAGTAGAGAGAACATACGTCTATGCCTTTTCTATAGAAATCTCTGGCAATGCTTAAGATGTACGCAAATGGGCTGAAGATAAAAGAAACCATACGCTTCTTTTTCCTGTGCTAACTCTAAAAATACTAGTAACAGGCAGGCCTTTACCAGGGTTGGAGTGACGAGTGACAGCTCGTCAGTTAAAGAGTACTGGGTGCTCTCTCAAAGGACCCGGATTCAGTTCCCAGAATCTTATCAGGCGGTTCACAAGCATCTGTGACTCCAGCCACAGGTGATACAACACCCTCTTATGGCCTCCTGTGTGGCACCTGTGTGCACATGGTGCACACACAGCCAAACAGGAGTGCACGTATGCACACACAACACAACACACAGCACATACATGCACAACACACACACACCATACAACCACACACATATACACACACACCATATACACACATACACACACACTATAAACACACATACACACACCCCACACACATACACACACCCCACAAACACAACACATATATATACACAGTACAAAATACCATAAGAATTCAGGATATCATGCGATAGCAGACAATGTATTTTAAGAAAATGACAGCATGCCAAAGCTCTCATTTTGCGCGGGCAAACATCAAATGGAGCTTGATTGCTTTTTCAGTTAGGAAAGAACCATAGAGCTGGAACTTACTGCCAAGTCCTGGAGGGCTTGTAATAGAGTTCTCTGGGAAATTCCTTAAAGTCTGATTTGCTTAACAGACAAGAAGAAAAAAAGAACATGCTTTTATCTGTCAGAGAAGGGAGCCATCTTACTCTCTTTGGGCTCTGTTATGAACTGGAAAATCATTTAAAAAATGAATAAAAAACATG
The DNA here is from genome assembly GCF_964271855.1 of Acomys minous. Taxonomy (NCBI): domain Eukaryota; kingdom Metazoa; phylum Chordata; class Mammalia; order Rodentia; family Muridae; genus Acomys; species Acomys minous. The sequence goes on from NC_140498.1 coordinate 55,919,133, forward strand.
CATGATCAATTCATTTCTTACAAATATGATTTCTTTTTCTTATTTTAAAGATTTTTAAAAACCTCTGGGGGGTTTTTTGCCTGTATTTATGTATGTGCGCCATATGCATGCAGTGCCCACAGAGGCCAGAAGAGGGCATCAGATCCCCAGGAACTGGAGTTATAGTTAATTTTTGGTATGCACTGATTTTACCTACTTGCAACTTCTTTTTTTCTTAAATAAAAAGTTTGTTTCTTAAACGGAGTCATATGGAAAGAGAGTTGTGAGCCATCATGGCAGTGTTAGGGACCAAATCCAAATTATCTGCAAGGGCAGCGGGTGCTCTTAACTGCTGAGCCATCTCTCCGGCTGCAAAGCGTGATTTCCTTGCCTGAAACATCTTCCATAAATTAGGCTGATGTTGATGTGTCTTAGACTCACAGGCCCAGGTCAATATGTCTGTCTGCACAGAGGACGTCATCCTGCCTTGGGCCCCAGTTAGGAGGGTGGCTTATGATTGGCAGCTGTCACACAGAGTGTGACACCAGCTTAGACTCTCAGGGCCCTTGAGAGTCTAGTGACAGTTCAGGAAGCTGATCATGGGCCTCCTTGGCCCCACAGGAAACATTGCAAATGGCGTGGATGGTCTCAGACGCGCACAGTCCCGAGTCACAGCTGGCAGTTCTGAGCTGTACTGTAACGGTGTGCATGGCTGCTGTATTGTGGAAATGGCTCGTCCCTGAAAGGCTCGCATGCAGGAAGCTCGGTCTGTGACATAGCAGAGGGAGAGGTTATGGAACCTATGCCGTGAGGACACCACTTCTGACCGAGGCTGGCACCGGGGAGCAGGCTGGGTCTTGCACCAATAGGTTAGCTACCGGAGAAACAAACTAGTGTGCGTGGAACTGCACAACTTGAGCCGTTAGCATTTTTGTGTCACGGTCTTCTCTTATTTGGTGTCATCCACGTGGCACAGCATGAGGCCCTTTCAGGAATGTGGTCACCTCCAGATCTGCATGCCAAAATAAACCTTTATAATTTATTTTTTATTTTTTTTATTTTTTTGCAAAGCACACAGTCCCAGGTAACGTGTTATAATATAATGAATAAAGACTGGGCGGTGGGTTTGTTTTAAAGATACAGGAACAGTTACTTGTACCTATGCACTTGACGTAACCCACTGCCTGTCACAAAGGCCAATCATTCTGAAGTCACTGGCTGTTCTTCTAGGTATGAGTTTAAGGTTTCCTAGTACGGAAATAATATAAAGATTAATCCGTTGCCGTGATAAAACACTATGACCAAAAGCAACTTTTGGGAGGAAAGTGTTTCTTTCCATCAGAGTAGAAACTCGATGGCAGGCCTGATAACAACGCCATGCTGCCTTAACCAGAGAACCGGCAGGCGAGGAAGTGCAGCAGAGATCACAGAGGCTCACCGACGACTCTGGCTTGGGCTGCCTAAGAAAGTGAGCTAAGCCGGAGTTGACAAGTGAGCTACCTAGGGAATGGTGCCGCCCACAGTGGGGTGGGCCTCCTGCACCTATTAGTCAGACAATCCCCACAGGGCAGACTCTAGCAGAAGACTGTCCTCCTCAGCAGAGCGCACAGCTTCGGGATGAGCCCTAGCAACAGGGTGCCAGGTACCGATAACCTTCACACCCCATTTACACCACTGAAGCTGCCACCTGCCAGCTATCTCCAGATGGCTCCCATTTCCAGTCTAGCCGGTTTTGCCTTCAAACCATTTCTGCTGAATCCCTGGCTCTGCATGGTCGTCTTTCCCTCCTTTCAGGCAAATCCTCTCTCTTTTCACTGTGTGGTTCCTCCATGCCCTGCCGGCACTCACAACCGCAGGCTTCTCACCCTTTCTGGAAACCAGTGTCATGGTGCAGAGCAATCTTGCCTTGATAAGTCTTGAGTTCCATGGCACATGGATTTTGCAGTATAGTCTGTTCGCACTGTTACCGTGGCTGCTATGGTTTGCAAGTGAAATGCTCCCTCCCCGCAGGCTCCTGGCAGATCGCTTGGTGTGTCCCCCCCCCCATCTCCGACTCCATGGTGTTGTTTAGGAGTTTGTAGGACCCTTGCAACTGTGGTTTACTTAGCGGAAGTGAGTTCCTAGGGGAGGGACTTGAAAGTGACACCTGCTTCTTTTCAGGGACCAAGCTCTGTGCTCCCTAATCAGCCAAGACAGAGTTCTTAACCTGTGGGTCACAACCCTTTGGGGGGGTCATTGGAAATGTCAGGTGTTTACATTGAAATAAACAACAGTGGAAAATTTACAGTTATGAAGTAGCAAAGAAAGTAATTTTTATGCTTGGGGTCACCACGACATGAGGAACTGTATTAAAGGGAGGCAGGGTTAGGAAGGGTGAGAACCACTGAGCCACAGCCACAGCCACAGCCACAGCCACAGCCACAGCCACGCAGCTCCAGCAGCCTTCCCTACTCTGATGGACTGAGAGCCCTCAGCTGGGAGCCAACTGTCAATCCGCAGGAAGGCTGCACTTCCTACTTCAGCCTATTTTCATCAAATTCTGCCCCTCAAAATGTTTAAAAGAGAAACGCTTATTTGTCTTTCAGTGAACCACCTGATTTTTTTTTTTTTTTTTGATGCCTAACTGTCCTGTAACAATTTCCTCTGGGATTGAAGCATTCCATTCTTCAGCCAGGCTCTTTACTCAAGAAGGCAAGCCACTCCAAACAGCTTCAGGAAGTTCCTGAAAGTGACGAGACTCGCTAGGCCCCTCCCTGTCAGTGTGAGCAACAGTAGCTGAGAGACCCTGTCAGAGTTGCCAAGTCTCAGACAAGAACCCCCGCTGCCTAGGAGACGCAGAAACCAGCCAAGCTGCCTGCGAGGGGATTAGACCAACCGAGGCACCTGGAAAGGACACCCTCCAACCTGTTGAGCTGCCTGCAGGCTGAGCAGCCTACTTCAGGTCCCCCCAGCTTTGTGAGCTGTCACCCATGCTGGGGAGAGCTTTGGTGATGCAGCTGTCTTTGGGTCATTTCAGCTCCTGTTAAGTCACCCCAATAAAACACTTTGCTTACCAAGTTGGTCCAGACTTTTGGTCTGTCGGGGGTCCCTATGTGGGGGTGAGGGGAAATGTGTGCAGCATCTCCCCAGAAAAAGTAATCCCAGGCCTCATTTGGACACCACGAGGCACCTCGCAGCACAGGATCTAAGGGGTTCGGCATGAAAACAGGGCTTTGCTTGAGGTTTACCAAGGCAAATTTTAACTTGGAGAGCAATTCTTCAGAAATGAAGAGGAAAGGTGTCTCTAAACATTTCAGGAAAATATCCTGCCACCCTGCCTGGGCCAATCTGCCGTTGAGAACATTGCTTTCCAGTCATTTCATTTGAGCGACAGAGCCATGGCTCTCTCTCCATACCTAGATAACCCCGGACTCTTGGTGACTGTAAAAAATATTTTAAAAATGTGTCATCTGTGATCAGAAATAAGGAAGTGCTCAGGTAATCAAACGGTGGCAAGCTGCAAAGAGTGTTTTTCTGGCTCTTGATGGGAGGATCCAAGCGTTATTAGCAGGTACTTTTCATCCTACTGTCTGAGAAACCATACCTGAGAGTCGGTGGTTAGACCGAGGCATGGCCTTTATTCCAGCTTTCCCAGCTCTGCCAGAACATACAAATGCTCTCGGTGGAGGATGCTCAGTGGTTAGAGCACCAGCTGCTCTTGCAGCTTGCAGCCTGCTTTGGTTCCCAGCGCCAAATGGAGGCTCCCACCATCTGTAACTCCTATTTTAGGGGATCTGACGCCCTCTCTGACCTCCATGGACACTGCACAATATGGTGGGGACACACACACACACACACACGTGCAGGTAAGCACTCAAATAAAATACAGTTTAAAAAAAATTTAAAGAACACCCCAAAAAAGCACATGAAGTTAATTCTAACCATCTATTTAAACAATATGTCCACCACATTGTGACATTACACATTTTTCCAGGTTGTTCTCTAAATCCAGTGTGCACTTTTACGCTTACATATCTCTGCCCAGAGAAACCAGGTGGGCGGCTGTTGTGCTGTTGCGTTGTGGGGGGGCACTAAAGCAGAACTGTCCCAGGATCCAGGGATCCTGCAGGCTTCCACACGCAGAAAACCCAAGACTCCTCACGTGAACGAGACTTGCCAGGGCTCTGCCCCAACCTACCAAATCCTGTCTCTGGAGTGGCAGTGAAATTTGCATTTTTTAAAACAACTTAATATAGCCGATGTTCTGCTTGGTGTATCTGAAGCCATCTGCTGTTGTGGGAATGTGAAATGTCCCCATTGGCTCATGTGTCTGAAACACTAGGTCCCCAGCTGGGGGCCAGATTTTTGAAGATTGTGGAAAATTTAGGAAGAACCAAAGGAAATGGAAGTGGAGAAGGAGAAGGCTTGGGGGTGCTGCGCTCCTCTCTCTCTCTCTCTCTCTCTCTCTCTCTCTCTCTCTCTCTCTCTCTCTCTCTCCCCTCCTCTCTTTCTCTCTCCCCACCTCTTCCAGACTGCAGAAGCCATGTATGTGACTGGCTGCCTCACATTCCTGCGGCAGGCCGTGCTTTCTCTGCTGCAATGGATTCTCACCTTTCTTAACTGTGACGGGAAAAACAAAACAAACCTTTTGTTCCTTGGTTTGATTTTTGTCAGATGTTTTGTTACAAGAAGAGTAACTGTTATACACAACCTCTGCCAGGCCCTTCCACACTGGCCATCTCATCCTGCGGCCCCAGAGGCGAGTGAGCACAGTCCACCACCACTGGCTGAGTATTGACTTCTTGGCAGCCCAACAATACCGGGACCCCTGCCCTGCAAAGCTTAAGCTGTGGTACAAGTGACAAGCATGGTGAGAGCCCAGTCCAAGGAAGAAAGTGAGGCAAAGGAGAGAGGCAGTGGCAGGGAGGGGGCCCCATTACCTGCCCCGTGGCATCAGGGAAGGCCGCCTGAGGAAGACCTGCTGGCAGACGCTCACTGTGTGGACAAGAACATCATGCCAACAATTGTATAGGAAGAACAACATGAAGGCCAGTGTGGCTGAAGCCAGAATTAAAGTGAGAAACATCTATGGTGAGCAGTAAGGTTGAAGCATTACAAATGTCTCCCAGCAAAGAGGCCGGGAACTGGCTAGAGTGACTGACAAATTCTACCCAACCTATAAAGAAGAGCTACCGCCAATCCTCCTAGAAATGGTCCCTAAAATAGAAAAAGACCACACACTGCCAAGCATTCTACGAAGGCAGCATTTCTCTAATACCAAAACCAAATAAGGATAAATTACCACCAACAGCAAATAAACAGTAACACATTATAGACCGTTCTGTTTGGTAGACATAGACACAAAATTCTCAGCAAGCCTTTGCAACCAGTGCAAGTACACCCTGAGACCACACATGGTAGCCAAATTGGTTCCATCAGGAGTGCAAGGATGGTTCAACTTAAATAAATATCGTGCAACAAATAGACTCAACGACAGAATCACCTGATCTTAGATGCAGAAAACGTCTTTGACAAAATTAATAATCTTTTCATAATAAAAAAAAACTTAAAGAAACTAGAAATAGAAGAAATATATCGCAACATCTAAAAAGCCATTGTGTGTGTGTGTCTGTGTGTATATAAAGACGAATATATCTGTATATATCTGTATATACACACACACACACACACACATATATATATATGACAAACCTATGCCAAATCTCATAGTGAATGGAGAAAAAAATGAAAGCGTTTCTTATAAAATTGGGACTAAGATAAGCATCTTTGTCACTGTTCTATGGCTGTAAAGAGACACCATTACCAAGGCAACTCTTTGAGACAAGGTTTCTCTGTGTAGCCTTGGCTGTCCTGGCTCACTTTGTAGACCAGGCTGGCCTTGAACTCACAGCGCTCCGCCCGCCTCTGGCCTCCCGAGTGCTGGGATTAAAGGCGTGCGTCACCACGCCCGGCCCAAGGCAACTCTTATAAAGAAAGAATTTAATCAAGGGTTTGCTTACAGGTTCAGAAGTTTAGTCATTATCATCACTGCTGGGCTGTTCACACCAACTTGGCAGGATGGCTTCCTTTGTCATGCTAACTGACTACGTGTAAGCCCTCCCTGGAGACCTCCGACATCCAGGCTCCTAGACCACTCTGGCCCCTGGGACGCCTTGAGGCACAGGAGTGGCCTGGCCCCTCCCCCAAGGGCCTCCATCGGCCAGACCCCGTAGGCCCCGCCCTACAGAGTAGTATCCCACCAATCCCTGAGCTTGTTCTAAAATCAGGCCACATAATCCCTCCAATCCCAGGCCACCTTGAAAGCTTTGCCTCCCTGTCTCTCCCAAGAAAACCTGGATTGCCCCGTGTTCTGCTCAGTTCTCTGCTGCTTGCCACCTGAGCAGAGGCAGCCTTTCTCTTGGGTTTTTCCTTCCCAGTAAGTCTCTTGGGTGAGGCGTGTTGTGCAGTGAGACTTGGTGGTATTCCTTGACTCCCGACTGCCAGAATACTTTACCATCCGAGCTGTAACACAGCCATGGCAGGGAGTATGGTGGCACGCAGGCAGGTACGGTGTGAGAAAAGTAGCTGAGAGCTTTACGTCCTGATCAGCAGGCAGCAGGCAGAGACAAACACTGAGCAAGGGGCAGGCTTTTTAAACCCTAAAAGCCCACGTCCACCTGCGCACCCCTCTTAGACAAGGCCACACCTCCTTGAACAAGGCACACCCCTTCCAACAAGGACACCCCCCTCCTGCGAGGACACACCCCCTCCTGCGAGGACACATCCCGTCCATCAAGACACAGGACACACCTATTTTTTCCAAACAGTTCATCAGCTGAGGACTAAGCACGCAAACATATGGGGGGGGGGGCGTTGATGAGGGGTGGGACCTGGGGGGGTGGGGAGGGGTGGGGTCTGGGGGGAGGGGGGGCCTGGGGGGGGGAGGGGGGGCAGGCGGCTCTCTCATTCAGACACCACCAAAACGAGAGTGCACACTCTCTTCACGTCTATGTGACATAGTGTCAGGAGTCCTAGATAGAGCATTAAAACAAGAGAAAGGAAAAAAAGGGGGGGGAGACAAAAAGTGGAAAAGAATAAGTTTAATTTATTCTATTTAGTTAAACAAATGTTAATTAACCGGGCTACATAGCATAAACTTATTCCCCAAGATTGGAAGGGATTGGTGTCAGCTGTGTTAGAAGCTGCTCAACAGTTACAGTGGTTATCATGGTGGAGAAACGAAGGCACGAGAATAGGAACAACAAAATACGACAAGGGGGATAAAGGTTGTGGGGATCAATTGCGTGGTGAAGGGCGTTCTGCTGACTTCAGAGAACTAGTCCGACCTGAGATGTAGTAATTGAATAGTGTCCTGTTGCAGCCTTAGAGCTTAGGACATGGCTGAGGAGCCTGGTACAACAACCACTTCGTTTACTAAGGTATGTCAAGGCCCTGGAGAAGCCTTCACAGAATCATTACAGAGATTGGGTTTAGTTCTAGATAGAGCCATACCAGATCCTGAGACCAGAGAGACACTGACACCGGTCATGGCGTATGGGAATGCACATACTGAATGTAAGAGAGCAATCAGACCATAAAGGCACGAGGAGCACATTAGATGAATGGGTAAGAGAGACAGCTAATATTAGCTTCTTCAGAATGTGAAAACAATATCACAGCTATATATCTAGCTATGTCTTATCTATCTCTCTATATATATCTATAGCTAGAGGTCTCAGATATCAAAACACCCGATGCTTTAATTGTGGTAAATTTGGCTATTTACAAAGAAACTGTAAGGTTAAAAGTTCCAGATGCCTTGCACCGGGCGTGGTGGCGCACTCCTTTAATCCCAGCACTCGGGAGGCAGAGGTAGGCGGATGGCTGTGAGTTTGAGGCCAGCCTGGTCTACAAAGTGAGTCCAGGACAGCCAAAGCTACACAGAGAAACCCTGTCTCGAAAGAAACCAAAAATAAATAAATAAATAAATAAATAAATAAATAAATAAATAAATAAAAAGTTCCAGACCTCAAAATAACAGGTGCACAGACTCTGGAGTAAATGATACCCGTAGAAGAGTACAAGAAGCTTCTGGCCGTGGTGGTGATGACATGCCAAGACTTCCAGAGTATTGTAGCTGCCGTGCGAAGGGAAGACATTGTCCTAGGGATTGTTAATCCAAGGAGAGACGTACCAGGTAATCTCTTGCCATCAGGAAACAAAAGGAGGGGCCTGTTAGCTGGAGGGCCGGCAGCAAACAATATGAGCTGAGCCGTCTTTCTTTGGTCAGCCAGGATGTAATGCACTTGCAGGAAAACGAAGACTAGGTATCAGTGATTTAATGCATGCTACTGAAAGCAGCCCAGCTTTGGGTCTGGCCTCAGATACATCTCTTACACTATCTCTACAGGTTGACTTTTACAAAATAACCACTGGTGTTTACAGTCCTTTACCTTCAGGGTCCAATAGGAATAATCTTAGGAAGAAGTGGATTAACTTCCCAAGACTTTATTGTGCATCTAGGTATTGTAGATGAGGATTGTAAGGAAGAAACTAAGATCGCGGCACATGGAAAGAAGACGATGCAAATTAATGTGGGGGATAGCATGGCTTGGCTGTTACAGTTTCCTTACATCACCATTACGGGCAAAGGCACTCCAGTAGAAAGAACAGGTGCATTTGGTAGTACCGGAAGACGTGTGTTCTGGCAAACAATGGTTAATGATCAGAGACCTAAATTAATGGTACAACGAACGCTGTTGAGATAGAAGGACTGGTGGATACAGGAGCAGATGTCATAGTCCTTTCTCAAAAATACTGGATTCCAGATTGCCCTCTTCAGAAGGTACATACATAATTTATAGGAATTGGTAAATTATCTCAAATATGACAAAGTGTACAGTGGATTAAGTATGTGGAACCAGATGGGCAAACTGGGAACTGAGACCCTATGTGGCTGACACACCCATAAATTTATGGGGAAGGGATCGTTTACAACAATGGGGTACTCAAATTAATATTCCTGCAATCACAGAGACAGACAATGATAAAATGGGAAAGAATAAGCTCAAAGTATTCCTATTTGTAGATTAATCGACTCCACACTTAAAAGGCCCTAAAATCTTCATCAGAAAATGTTTAGAGCCAATAAGCATTTTAAGCAAAGCAACAGGACACAAGGTCAGCACACAGAAGTCAGTTGTTTTCCTGTTGCAAAAAAGAAAAAACCCACATATCTGCTAGAAAGAAAGAAATAAAATTTTAAAAAATCAGTAAAAATCAAAAGTAAAATCAGGAAAATAAAAACTATATAAAATAGTTAAGAATAAAACTAACTAAGGAGGTTGAAGGCCCCTACAATTAAAACTTTAAACTGAGGCTGGAGAGACGGCTCAGCAGTTAAGAGCACTGGCTGCTCTTCCAAAGGACCAGGGTTCAATTCCAGCAACCACATGGCAGCTCACAACTGTCTATAATTCCAGTTCCGGGGCCTCTGATGCCCTCACACAGACATACATGCAGGCACAACACCAGTGCACATAAAAATAAGCAAATAAATCATTGAAACTTGAGATCGCTAAAGGAAGAACTTGGAAAAGACATGAAAGATGAGAAGACCTCACGTTCCCAAATTTACAGATCTGGTGTAGTCCCCATCAAAAACCCCACAATGCTTTTCAAAAAAAATGGGGGTGTGTCAACATTCAAACAAAAGCACAAAAGTCCCTGAGTAGCTAAAGCTATTCTAAAGAGAAGGAGAAATGCTAGCAGTATGACACTTGATTCCAAACTATAACAGAGCCATAGTGACAAACACATGGTACTACACACACTCAAAAACAAAAACCAAAGGAAAACAAACGAAAGCCCAGACGTGCAGACCAATGGCACAGACCAGAGGACCTAGAAGCAAGCACACAGCTACTACAATCCCTTAATCTTTGCCAAAGGGGTATATTTTGCATCAATAGAAAGATAGACTCTCCAACAAATGGCACTGGAAGATACTAGGAATGGAACTAAGAATTGCTAAGATCAAAACCAAATTCAACGCAAAACAGAATTCAAAGTCTATGGAAAAATTATGTAAGACACACTTTTAAGACTCAGACATAGGCCAGGACTTTCTGAAAAGGATTCTAATACTACTGGAAATAAATCCCAATAATTGACAAATGGGACCTCTTCAATCAAAAAGTTTCTTTACAAGGCCTGCAAGGTAGCCCAGTGGGTTAACAGTAAGACTGCCAAGCCCAAAGACCCAAGTTCAATGCCCAGAACCAGCAGAAAAATTGAAAGAGAGAGCTTACTCCACAAATTGTCTAAGTCCTCCACAGGTGTATAATAGCACAAGTGCGTACACACACACACACACACACACACACACACACACACACACACAGAGTCACTCACAACAATGATAATAATTTTAAAGATTCACACCCTATAGAATAGGAGAGAAAAATCTCTGTTAATATATATCTAATATGATATTAATATCTGGAGTTTATACTGAAATAAAAAGTTACACACCATCAAACCAATCAGTAATAAATGGGCTACCTTACCATTCTCAAAGAACTAAATACAAATGGCCAGGAAATCACTGAAACTGTGCTCAACATCCTTAGCTATCAAGGAAATGCAAATTAAAACTACTTGACAGTCAGGTGTGGTGATGCAAGCCTTTAAAAACAAACAAAAGCAAATCTGCTTTGAGATGGCTGTTCATCCTCATCGGAACGTTGGGGTGGGACAGTTAGGACAAATGCTGGCAGGGCTGGAGAGAAAAGAGGAACCCTTGTTTTCCTTGGTGGGTGTATAAACTGGAGAAGCCATTGTGGAAACCAGAATGGAGGCTTCCTACAAACCAAAAGTAGAACTGGCACCTGATTGACCACACCTCTCCTGGACTCATGCCCAGAGGACCCTAAGTGGCCATACCTCAGCATCCTTGCACATCCATGTTCACGGATGTGAAAGTCACACTAGCTAAGATACACAGCCAGCCTAGCCATCATCAACAGAGGAGTGGACAGAGAAAATGCAGTTCATATACACAATAGAATTTCATTAAGGTTTAGAGGACGAGACTGCCACATTCGCAGGAACAACGATTCTACTGGAGCAAACAAAAACAAAAACAAAACCAACTTGGAAAGACAACATGTGTTTTCTCTGATACACAAGTTGTGAGTTTGTGTGTGTGTGTGTGTGTGTGTGTGTGTGCATGCGCACACACAGATATGAGATGATGGGAAGGAGGAAGATGTCTAAAAGAAGGGTAAACAAACAGGGATGATGGGATATATGTGACATGAAAGCAGAAGGGAATAAAGAAATGGCAGAGGACGGAGGTATGGGGTAAAGCACAGTATGAGGACATGCAGGTATGAAAACCTCACAATGACACCCATTCTGTGCATGACAGCTTGGTTGCTGACTGCATCTGGCAGGGGCTTTCTGGATTGGATCATGTGAGGTGGGAAGACCCACCTAACTCTGGGCCACACCTTCTGGTGGCAGCCCACGTACGGAAGAAGGAAGCTTTTGCCTTTTGCCTGCTTGCCCTCACTCTTGCTGGCAAGCTCATCCGTCTCACCACTGTGGCATCCCTTTGCTGGTGTCAGAACTGACTTCTTTGGGATTCCTAGAGACTGAGGACCAGCAGCTCTCCAGAAATCTGCCAGGCTTCCAGCACCAGACTGGACAGCACAGACATCCACCCTTGTGGACTAACCGGCATAGATTTCAAGTGAAACAGCCACCTGGACCAAATCCACTAAATCCATGGGTGGACATATTGAGAAATATATATGTAATTATATATTATATATGTTATATATATCATATAATTATGAATATATTGAATGAACATTATATAATAATTATATAGTGTATATATATATATATATAATTCTATTAATGCTGCCCCTTTAAGAGAACTCTAATACACTAACCAAAAAAAAAAAAAAAATTAACTTACATAAGAAAAAATCAAACTGAGCTCTCCTCGTACAGCCCCAAGAGAATGCCTTTCCTGCTAGCTGTCTTGCATGCTTGACTATCCTTGTGTCTTCTATGATGTCCTCTTTGCCCCAAAGGCCACCTGGGTAACAGCAGTTGAGTCACTACAAACCTGTCCAGAATGCAGGATGTATTTCATTAACTACAACCAGCAAGTGGCTCTCGAATCCACTCACTCATCTATTCACTGGTTCAACCATGTGGCGGCACCTATGATGGGCCTGGCATTCTCTTCAGCTCTCAGAGAGCATTCTAGGCCGCGTGACGTAGTAAATGTTGCACATGGCGCTGGTGAGTTAAAATGCCAACCTAAGGTGCTTGGCCAATAAAAGACTCTTGACATCAGTGTCCATATATGGATATTATGACTTTAATTACCATCATGTAAGGAATGCTAGTGGCTAATACAGGCATTTCACCCCCAAACTGATTTTGATATGCCCTTTATTTTATGAACACAACACATCTGGTCACAAGATGCCTCCAGAGAGCACAATAAGCCAGCAGAGGTACAGGATGGACCTGGACAATAAATCCTGGACCACTGCCACGTTCAAGGGGCGGAGCTAGCGCAACATCATTTTCTTCCTGGAAAAGCAACGGATGCCGTGGAGCCCATGGGGGCCACTAGACCGACGGCATCTGCCACTGAGGAGGGGCAGACCCCCCCCCACTGTTGAGCTATGACACCTCTCTACTGATCTGGAGGCCGCCCCCCCCCCACCTCCTAATCAGGGAATAAGAAGCAGAGGGGAGATGGTTGTGGTCACAGTTTTTATGTAGTTCTCAAAGTCGCTGCCGAAGAAGGAGACGAGATAATGGTTGAGTATCCCGGCGAGGGACATGAGGAAGAGGAACAAGATGATGCGCTTGCCAAATATGTAGCCAGGGGTGCTGCGAAGGAAGGGAGAAGGGCGGTAGATGAAACACGCATGACACCATTGCGCCCAGAGATGCTACCACTTCCAGACACAGGGGCTTAAATTACATCATTGATTGAGTAATTCTCCGTTTACCCACTTCCTTCATAGCTAGGGGTGGAAGTGTCGCTGCCACTATTAACAGTTGCACATGTTGCAAAGCCAGGCGAAGGAGCCTGCTGTCTGTGCCTGCCATCCTTAGGGCTCAAGTGGCACTGGCTCCCTTAAGTTCTCTCAATGTCCCTAACTCCAGATCCTTGGTGACAGAACACTGGCAGGGCTTGACAGTGGTCAGATGGTGGGACGGAGGCTTGAGAGCACCACACCTCTGCAGGAGTGCCTGTAAGGCCTGTGCTGGAGGCTGGGGTGCAATGGAGCCTGTGCGAGGGGAGAGGATTTAAATAAACCAGACTGGGGGGAGAGTGGGGAGATGTTTTGGCCTCTGTGGGTTCAACCTTCCCTCCCGAGGATCCCTGGGAAGAAGTGAGGTTTGCACTAATGGGAGGTGAACATCCAGTGGTGGAAATGGCTCTTACATCCCAGAGGAGTGAGAAAAGGAAACCTTTCAAGGTCCCTGCCCCCAACCCCTTCTTCACCTGAAACTTTTTAGGCAGAGTCTCAGCTGGAGAGAAGTGACTGCGCAGGAAAAGTGACTGTCTAAAGTCAGTAAAGAGCCAGCAAGGGCCTCGGGCAATAAGCACTGAAGGCAGCCAGCCTGAGCCAACTCAGTGGGACAGGTGAGCCCTCCCCCACCCTCCCCCACCCTCCCCCACCCCCCCTCCCCCACCCCCACCCCAATGCCCGGGGCAGGCATCACAGAGGGAGCCAAAGCCAATGTCCATCAGTCTGTCTGTCCACAATTGAAAGGAACCCCAGTGGCCCAGCGGCACTCAACTTTCATAGCAAGTGTTTGGAAGTTGCTCAGCAGTTGGGTACCAACCTCCTTCCTACTCTGGCATCCGTGGACTAAGAGCATCAGCGCCTAGTGGGAGCTTGGCAAAAGCCCGGTCCTCCTCAAAGCAGGACACAGCAGCCCCTGTGTTCCAGCTAGCTCCCGGGAGAGTCACAGACAATGGAAAAGGAGTAGCTGGCTTGTTTGTTTGTTTGTTTTTTCGAGACAGGGTTTCTCTGTGTGGCCTCGGCTGTCCTAGACTCACTTTGTAGATCAGGCTGGCCTCGAACTCACAGCATTCCGCTTGCCTCTGCCTGCTGAATGTTGGATTAAAGGCGTGCGCCACCACGCCCGGCTCCACTGGCTGGCTCTTAATGCTTGAATAGAGAAAGTCCTAAAGGCCCATGTGTTGAAGAGTCTCCTGTGGGTGGCACTATTAGCAAACAACTGGGATTATGAGGGCACCGGCCTCGTCAGCTCACAGCTGACGTGGGGAACAATCAGAGGATGTAGTAGGCCGATAGATCTTGCCCATGTCATGGTACCTACGCTGTCAAGGCAACCTGCAGGATTCTCCCCTCATGTGAATTCCAGGGCTGGAATCACTTGGTCAGGGGTTGGGGGTGGGGCAGGAGGGTATACCCAAAGGGAGAAAAGAAAGTGCTGAGGAGGGCTGATGTGTAGTCTAGGGCTTGTATTCTTCTTGGCACTGCAGGTCCCCAGATCTATTTATTTACTCAATGGACGCTTGAGGTCTAAGATGCAGACTTGGGGTCTCATTTCTCTTGACGAGGAGATGTTCAATTCACAAGAGGCCTGGGAAGTCAGACCTAAATTATCCTTGCTGCCCCCAGACTCCGCAAAGGGGAACAGCGGCGGGGGGGGGGGGGGGACGGGGACGCGGTGAGGGTTGTGTGGTGGAAAGCAATCTGCAGCCTGGTGTGCTGAAACAGCCCTGTGAGACAAGGCTATACGAAGAGAAACGCTTAATGGGAAACCGAGGCAACTCTCCCAGGGAGGTGGGGGACCCTAGTCTGTGCACCCTTCTTTCAGTGACACCCTGTTGAGCCTTTGGCGGCAGGCAGAGTGTTGTTCAGCGTTAAGACCCCCCCCCCCCAGTGGGAAAGCAAGTGCACATCACATCTGGAGACCTACCTCTGCGTTCTCTCTCCCAGATAGCCGACAAAGTACTTTTGCCTCACAAACAAATACATCAGCCCCGCGAAGGCGGCAGGAACTTAGGAGAGAGAAATGAAGAAAGACGCATGTCAGAGTCACAGCCTCCCAGATGGTTGTCCGCACAACATGAACAGTGGTTAAGCAATCCGTGCTTGATCCCAACTCCAGCAGGGACATCGGGTTCTGAAAGTGGGGACCAGTACCCTGTCTCAGTCTGGGTCTCAGTCTGGGCAACTTGGAGAAGAAAGGCTTTGTTTCACACTTCCACAGCACAGTCCACCATTGGAGGAAGTCAGGGCAGGAACTCAAGACAGGAACCTGGAGTCAGGAGCTGACACACAGGCCACGGGGGCTTTGCTCCTTATGGCTTGTTCAGCCTGCTTTCTTATACAACCCAGGACCACCCAGTTAGTGGCACCTCCTATGTGAGATGGGCCCTCCAACACCAATCATTATAGAGACAACGCCACAGGCCTGCCTATAGGCCAATCATATGGCGGCATTTTCTCAATTAGGATTCCCTCTTTTCAGATACATGTAGGTTTGGCCACAGCTCTCCTACTATGTGTGAACAAAGGCCATTCTAAGCTCTCCTACTATGTGTGGACAAAGGCTGTCCACAGCTCTCTTACTATGCATGGACAAAGGCTGGCCACAGCTCTCCTACTATGTGTGGACAAAGGCTGGCTATAGCTTTCCTACTCTGTATGAATAAAGGCTGGTGATAGCCGTTCTATCAGGAGAAATTCTCGAAGTAAAATAGGACCACATGAATGAAACCTCTTTGACAGTCTCCCAGCATCATCCACACACCAACATGGCTTCCCTTAGAGAGAAGTTTATACAAGCCAGACCCCTCCAGCTCCAAAGCCCCCTGCTGGTTGGGACAGCTTTCCAATCTGTTTTCCAGCAGAAGAAATCTAAGCAAAGGCCAAAGGTCCATGAAAGCAATTGTCTTTCCCAGGTCAGCTCTGTACTTGGCATAGTGACCAGAACATATAGGCTTTCAATAATATTTATCAAATAAATGACCTATTAAAGACCAGCAAGGATCATGGAGGTAGCTGTGACTCCACGTCTTTCTGATTTCAAAACCTTGTCAGTTCCACCAGCAGCATCAACACCCTCTGTGAAACTCCCATCGTTACTGTGAACCATACAGAAGAAACACTTTTTATTCAACATTTATTTTTATTTTACGTGTATGAGTGTTTAGCCTGTATGTGCACTATGTGTATGCAGTACCCACAGAGGCCAGAAGAGGGAGTCAGAGCCCCTGGAACTGATGCTATGATGGTTGTGAGCTCCCTAGGTGGGTGCTGGGAACTGAACCTGTGTCTCTGCAAGAGCAGCCAGGGTTCTTAACCACCGAGCCATCACTCCAGCCCACAAAAGTAACACTTTGTTTGATAGACTTGCCAGATACACATTTTCTCTGTTGTGGTAGGTATTGTCCCCACTCCCCACCAGAATTACGTCACAGTGGCTTTCCCATGTGGACAGGTCTATTTTGACTTTTGTTGGCCCGTTTCTCTTTCAGTCAGAATTCAACTGGACATAAGCTAATAGGCGACAGGCATGGAAAAGGTTCATGTCCCCTGCCTTCTGCCAGGAATGGCAGTGACCATCTAAGCCTTAGAGTCTGGGGGACCTTGGGCCATGTAACTCACAAAGCTGGGCTCTGATGCAGCTGTTCTCAACCTGTGGGTCTCGACCCCTTTGAGAGCCGAAGGACACTCACCCAGGGGTCGCCTAAGACCATCCGAAAACACAGGTATTTACACTATGATCCATAACAGTAGCAAAGTTACAGTTATGAGGTAGCAACAAAATAGTTTTATGGTTGGGGCTCATCACAGCATGAGGAACTGTAATTAAAGCGTCACAGCATTAGAAAGGTGGAGAACCACTGCTCTAAAATTAAATTAAACTTTATGGAATTAAACAAGCCACTTGTCTCTCTGGATCTTGGTATAGTCTTAGTGAGAGCTTTGGGACAGAGTAGGCTCTGCTGTTCCTTTCAGGACCACCAACTAAATAATCTAGTGTGGACATTAAAAAACGGCCATGATCGGGCTGGAGAGATGGCTCAGAGGGTAAGAGCACTGGCTGCTCTTCCAGAGGTCCTGAGTTCGATTCCCAGCAACCACATGGTGGCTCACAGCCATCTATAACATGATCTGGTGTCCTCTTCTAGCATGCAGACACAACACTGTATACATAATAAGTAAAAAAAAAAATGGCCATGATCAACTATCTGTGGCTGATGCGTTTGAGCCCCCCGCAGCGTGTATGTTTGTTTTGACAGATGCATTTTTCCAGGGCTCCGAGACACTCTGCGACTCCCGTTTTATTCACTTCGCTGGAGAGGCGGCGGCAGGGTTATCTAGTACCGTTCAGACCCGCCAAGACTCATAACTCCTCCTATGGGTGTTCTTTGGCTTGGTTTTTCAAATACCAGATGTACTTTTATAATCTCACTCAGGGTGGAAAATGGAAAATAAATGATGAGTTACTGAGAGCCTCCAGCGTGCCACACGGCCTGTGTAGCGTCTCCTCTGACTGCCCATAGGAGTGACTCTCACACTTGGCAGCAAGATATCCAGCCACCCACCTACTTATCTTTTTTAATTTTTAAATGGATTCTTGGGAAGGGATTTTTGTTGTTGTTGTTTTAAACAGGGCTTTTTTCTGTGTAGCCCTGGCTGCCCTGGAACTTGCTCTGCAGAGCAGGCTGGCCTTGAACTCAGAGACTTGCCTGCCTCCTGAGCACTGGGAATAAAGGTGTGCGCCACCACCCAGCAAGGGATTCGTTGTTATTCTTTTTTAATTATGTGTATATAGTGTGTGTGTGTGTGTGTTAATGTGTGTGTGTGTGTGTGTGTGTGTTAATGTGTGTGTGTGTGTGTGTGTTAATGTGTGTGTGTGTGTGTGTGTGCTGTATCCCCTGAGGTCAGAAGAGGGCATCAGATCCCCGAGCGCTATGGTCACAGGCAGTCATGAGCTCCCTAGGGTGGGTGCTGGGAATTGAACTCTGGTCCTCTGCAAGAGCAGCAAATGCTCTTAATCGCTGAGCCACCTCCCTCGTGCCCATCCACCTATTTTCTTTTAATGGTCCTTTTGTGTATTATTACTCCTCATACAAACTGGCATGCAGTAAATGTTCAAAGTGTGTTTACAATATACGTTAATACAGCAAAAGAATGCTTAGACGAACTCCAGGATTTAGAACTAAAAGTCGCAGGTTCTGATCCTGCCCATGAAGCTAAGCAACTGAAGAACGCTGAACCAGCGACTTCTTTCCCTGTGGTAAAGTGTCCACAAGGGTTGCAGGGAAACATACTTTATAGAGCAGTGGGAGAGCGGTGGGAAATGATAAAAGTGCAATGGTTTGTCACATGATTGCTTCCGGCCTTCCTGGATGTGCCCTGCCAGGCCACTGAAGCTGTCCCAAACACACTGAGCTATCACCAGGCAAATGCCAGGCTTGGCCACGGTTCCCGGTGCTCAGTCTCCAAAGAGAGGCAAAAGCGTGTGATTCCGGTTTCCATGTAATTGCAGAGGATATCTGGGAAACAATCCGGACCATGGGCGGCTGATTACTCTGGTCCGGCTGGGATCCAGCCTGTGCTCAGCAGATACGAGCCTCCGTGCTGGGGGCTTATTAACAGAAGAACCAGCAGCCGCAGTCCCAAAATAGATCCCTCGGGCGCTCGCTCTCATTGACGATGCCCTTGTATCTGAGCTAAGGCTGCTTACGGATTCTGAGTCACATTTAGCCTTAAACCAGCCACCAGGGAGCAAGCATTAGCAATGCAGGACCACACCATGCCGCGCTCTCACTGGGCATGCCCGGAACACAACCTCCCCTGGGCTCTCATCTCTCCAGGGCGGGGGCGTCGTGCATGAGAGCTGGAGGTCCGGTCATGCTAATCAACCAAATGCCTGCCCTTTGAACCCCGCCACCCCACCCCACCCCGAGAGCTGCACATTATAGAAAGAGATCTCACAAAAGAAAGTAAGTCCCGGTTACCTTGGCTGCAAAGCAGTCCCGCAGTCCAGAGTACCACAAGGAAAGTGGGGTACGCATCTACGCAGTTCTGGCTGTGGGGCAAAACAGGGCAGAAAGCAATCAAAACACATGTGACTCCAGTGTGGCTTGAAAATTACCTGAGGCCCCCAGTTCACAGTTACCACTGTGCAAGGGTCACAAACCCTTGCTCTAAGCTGGAAGAGAGACAGCAGCCACGTTCAGCAGACATGCAAGCAAGTGTGCTCAGAACTCACTAGCTCCTGCTCTCAGGTATAGCGCTGCGTTTCCTGACTGGCTCACTTTGGCAGGGCTCCCGGTGGGCGGTGCCCACGCACTTCTCGGAATAAGAAGCGAGCAATGCAGACAACAAGGTGTGGTCACTGTCTGAACAGGAAGGGCAGAATAAAAATGCGCGACTGAGGGTTACTGTGGCCACAGGAGGCAGCAGTCCAAGCGGAGGGACAGAGCCTCAAAGCATTAAAGGAACCAAAGTTCATTCACAAAAGCGGTGGGAGAAGATCTCTGACAGTCCCTGCTCCGGGCGCATGCTGCCGCTGTGTGCCAGGCACTGTTCTGGTATTTGCCACCCACTGTCTCCCTTACAAGCGCCCCACATGCCCGGGACAGACTCTGTGGGTTTTCTTTCGCTATTGTAACAAGTGGCCACTCACTTGGTGGCTTAAGACACAACCACAAATTCATTTAGTCACCATTCTAGAACTGGGAGTCTGAAATTAATCTCCCTAAGTGCAGACAGGTCTGCGTTCTCTCTGAAGCTCAAGTGGGCAGGGGAGTTACTGCCTTGACTCCTCAGACTCTACCGATCCCCGGCCTCCCTTGGCACAGCCCCTTCAAAGCTAGGGAGGGCCAAATAGCCTTTTACTGTGAAACCTATCTCCTCGTTTAAAAGATTCCGTTTGTGGGGCTGGAGAGATGGCTCAGTTGTTCAGAGCACTTGATGCTCTTCCAGGGGACCATACTTAAGATGCCAGCATGTATCTCTGCGGGCTCACAACCACTGGTAACACCAGCTCCAGGGGACTCAACGACTTCTTCTGGTATCTTTGGGTACGTGCATGCAAACGATACACACACACACACACACACACACACACACACACACACACATGACACACACACACACACACACACACACGATACACACAGAGAGAAATAAAAATAAACAAACACGCCTATAATCCCATCACTTGTGGAGGCAGAGGCAGGCAGATCTCTGTGAGTTCGAGGCCAGCCTGATCCACAGAGCAAGTCCAGGACAGCCAAAGCTACCCAGAAAAACCCTGTCTCGAAAACCCAAAAACCAAACAAATAAGCCTGACTCACGTGAGCCTGAAGAGATTAGTTTTAAAACCAACCTGAATTTTTCCGTGTAATGAAATAACAGTCTCCTAGGAAGAGGGTGTGTTAGGGGCTGTTATTCTGCCTGCCGTAATTACAGCCCTGTTTAGATGAGACACCAAGGCCCACAGCAGCTGACTAACTGTCTGGGTTCTTCCACTTAGGCTGAGGAAGGCCAGAACCCACCCCTGCCCACTTTGTCTCCAGACCCTGGCACAGTACACAGTAAGTGTCCTTGGGAACAGCTTGCAGTCCGGAAGTACAACTAAAGCAATACATGCAATAAACATGGAAAAGCAACAGGACAAATGTACGAGAGGTGTTCAGGGAGCACCAACAGCTGACTGCGGCCCGGTCCTTGGTGGAACTTTAAGCAGCTTCAGCTTTAACCAGGCAATCCACCTCTCTGGTTTTAGGTTCCTCGCCCACAAAAAGAAGAGTGGGGCTGTAGTTGTGCCCTCGGAGGCTCTAAGTCAGTGGAGTAGCACAGAGGCTCTCCTGTGGGCCCCACCTCAGCAAAGCCCAGGGCACCTGAGGACTCACTAGATACACAAATGCCTGCACAGCTAGTGCGCGCGTCAGCTGAAACTGGCCACGGAACTCGGCCGCCCTTCCGTGCCTTAGTACATCTTCCAATAGTTCTGTGCATGGTGCAATTGGAGAGCCACGGGTCAGCAGGGTTCAAACTATGCAGGTAAGAGCCAAGCTGCAATGTCCAGGCCGCTTCTTGCTAGGGTCTCGTGCCTCAGAGCCACTTTTGAGTATGGGTACAGTACCCCCAAATATTACATGTGTGACACATTGATCCCCAGAACTGAGGACTAATCACCTACAACACCAAAGCAGCACCCTGCTGGCCTTATGGGGTGAGGCGGTCTGGATCCACACAGGCTCCACAGGCCTAGTGAACACAGAATTCCAAGAGGCAGGCGGGCCTGTGGGTCTTACACACTGCCCGTTTGCAGTTCCTCACTTGCTGAGTAAAGTGCAGTTCAAAAATCTACTAGTAGCTGGGTGCAGTGGTGGCGCACGCCTGTAATCCCAGCATTCGGGAGGCAGAGGCAGGCAGATCACTGTGAGTTCGAGGCCAGCCTGGTCTACAAAGTGAGTTCAGGACAGCCAGGGCTACACAGAGAAACCCTGTCTCAACAAAACAAAGCAAGAATCTGCTAGTAATGAGGGTTTCCCCCTGCCGTGGCTGGAGTCTCATTTTTTGCTTGTTTTGAAGGGGTAGTTTGGGAAGGAACAGGCACGTTCCTGTGTGTGCATGCGTTTGCACATCTGTGTGTGGAGCCTGGTGCTTGCCAATCAGGCTGGCCTGGGAGGCCCAGGGGCCCACCGGTCTCTGCCTCCCCAGTGCTGGGTTACAGGCTCTAACGACTACACTCAGTTTCCTTTTCTTCTTTTCTTTCACACGGGTGCTGGGGGTTGAACTCTGGTCCTCACGGCTGCGTAGCGAGCACTTGCAGCATGAGCCGTCTCCACAGCCCTTGAAGTAGTAAAATCCTGGCTGGGTAGTGAAAGGCGAGGACCCCTAATTTCCCAGGAACCCTAACCTTGGGGAGAACTGTCCGATGACTCAGCGGGCCTCCCACAGCTCCCGCCTATCTCTCAATGACCTTCTCCTAATGAAGCGCTCTCTGTGTAGAGCTCGTAGGTCTGAATGGAGCTACTGTTGCCTTTTGTATCTTTTCCTTTTTCAAAACAGAAGTGGCGAGCCCCTCTTGACCCTGCCTTGAGGTCTAAACAGGATCTGCTCAGCGGGTCTTGCAGTAAATAGCCATGCTGTCTTACAGGTGAAAGGCCAAGAGCTGGCTGTTTCATGGGGAGGCCCTGGGCTATCTTTTCTTTCCTCCCCCCCCTTCGCCCCACCACTGGAAATATAATGAGAGACACTTTAAAATTCTGTTGGTCTGTTTGGATTAAGTTAAAATAAGGAAATATTGTAATAGCTAATTATACTATCAACACCTGGCAATAGGCTCCTGGTAGATTTTAAATTACTCTGCACTTTGAATTACTATACACTGCTTGGAAAGTGAGCCCACAGCAGACACCGAGGGATGCTGGGGGGTCGTGACAGTAGGGTGACACTTCTCAGAATGTGTCCTGACAGAACGTGAACAGAAAGGGGAACCTGTGAGGTTAATTATGACATCCCCTCTCGGCGAGTTAGACCATCTTTAGCACACGGAGCTTCTCGGACATAACCAGAAGCACTCGCTCTTCGCCGTCACATTGTTAATGACCCATCTTGGATCGCATTTCAGGAAATCGCACATCCCTGGGCGCCCGGCTCATCCCACGCCTGTGCCTACCTGCACTCCCAAGGAAGAACCTGCAGTCAGCTGACCAGCACTTTCCTGCCAAAGGCAAACGCTGACTCGGGTTCACTACCTGTGCTTCTGCGCCGGGACCAGAGGGTTGCGCCTATATTCTGTGCGTGTGAAAGAGTCAAGGTCCAGCTCGGTTAGTCTCGAAAGCTCTGACTCAGCACTCACAAGCTGTTAATGGAGGGCATCCGGCCTGACCGACTATTCTGATGCCGGCTGGGTCATCTGTTGACCCCACTGCCTCAGACTCTCACACTAGCTACATCCCTGGGCAATCATAGCTCATGCTAAAATAACATTACCTTGGGTTTTTAATGTCTGACAGCAAATATCATTTGCCTTCACATTATTTGTCCTTTATAGCCAAGGTCTCAAAATATTCATGATCTTACAGTCGTCAACCAAAATCTGGGCCTTACAGCTTACGACAGATATGTTTCTGTAGATGCTCAGCACGCATACGGCTGTCAGTCTGTGTATTAACAACAGGCATCGCTTTGCATCTTGAGTTTTAGATAGCAAGAGTAAATGCGTGCTCTTGGGCTATGCGATGGCCTGGGCGTTAAGAGCATTGGCTGTGCTTGCAGAGGACCTAGGTCCAGTTCCCAGCCCCATGTGAGGCCACGTAACTGCAGATCTGGTGATCTGGTGCCCTCTTCTGGTGCCCGTAGGCACTGCACACACGTGGTGTACACACACACATGCAGGCAAGACACTCATACACATAAAACTAAATGGCTCTTCAAATACATCCTCTTTTCTTCCTCCACCTCTTCTTGGTGCGTTTAGAGGGCCCTGGAGAAGAGACTGTCGGGGTGTGTAATTCTATCAGAATGTCACCATCACCTTCCCGATGGTCTCTTGGCATAGGCAGACAGGCAGAGCACCACTAGGCTACCAGACCACAGCTACACAGATCTCCAGTCCCTTGTGCAACCGACACAGGCACAAAGAGATGGCTGTCGGCTGAAGGAGGAAGTGGTCTTCCTCACAGAACCACAACAGTGTCTGAGCAATCTCTGTCTTCTAGAAAGTTCTCTTCCCCCACGTCTTTACTTCCTACCTCTCCACACACAACTTCCCTACCTTATTCTCCGTCACCTCGCAAGGCTGAGCGGTAAAGACACATGGATTTTGAAAACTGGGCTGCAAGGCAGGCAGAGATGGTGCACACCTTTAATCCCAGCACTTGGGAGGCAGAGGCGGGCGGATCGATGTGAGTTCGAAGCCAGTCTGGTCTACACAGTGAGTTCGAGGACAGCCAAGGATACACAGAGAAACCTTGTCTTGGAAAAACAAAACAAAACAAAGAAAGAAAAAAGAAAGAGAGGAGAGAGGGGGGAAGGAAAAAGGGAGGGGGAGAGAGAGAGAGACAGGGAGGGGGAGAGACAGGGAGGGGGAGAGGGAAAGGGAGGGAGAGAGAGGGAGGGGGGCTGGGCTGCAGTATCCTCAAGGTCGGGTCCCTCAAACACATCCATCACTTCCTATTCACCTTGTAAGTATTTTTATCTTTGGAAGCTCCGCACAATCACAAAGTTTCTAAGCCACTTCCCCTGGCCAGGAAGTTGCACCACCAGCCTCAGGGTGCTTCTGCAATTTGGATGCTAGCAGGCAGAGGGGCCTGGTGTAAGCTCACTGCGGCATAGAAACAAAGTGCTTTCTCTCCCAGGGGGAGGTGGTGGAAAGGAGATGGCCACACCCGGTACCCAACTGCCTCCGGATGCTGGCCAAAGCACAGGCAAGAGGACCACACATCAAAGAGAGCCTGGGCTACTCGGTGAGACCATGTGTCAAAAAAAAAAAAAAGAAAGAAAGAAACAAGACCATCCAGGCTGTGCCACCTCTTGCGGCAGCAGGGTAGAAACTTAACTTCCAAGAATGTGTGGGGTGCTGGGCGTGGTGGCGCACGCCTTTAATCCCAGCACTCGGGAGGCAGAGGCAGGCAGATCGCTGTGAGTTCAAGGCCAACCTGGTCTACAAAGTGAGTCCAGGACAGTCAAGGCTACACAGAGAGAGCCTGTCTTGAAAAGCCAAAAACAAAACAAAACAAACAACAACAAAAAAGAATGCGTGATTGAGCCGTCCACTATGGCTTCTCACAGGAGGACTGCAGAGTCTGTAAAAACTCAGTGTCACTGTGAGAGAGTGGCCAGAGGGACAGTTCTCAGCCCTACTGCTAGAAACTGGTGGTTTTCTTTGAGCAATTTTGTCTCCACCCTGATCAAGCTCATCACATGGCATTTCTGGGGGGGGTGGGGTGGAAAGGGAGGCTTTTGTCTTATCTCCACAGAAAACACTACAGAAACATTGATGACAACCTACACATTCTCCCTGCCTCTTCTCCTCAAAATGGGTCTGCAATACCTTTTAACCCTCGTATTTTAATGCCTTAAATTGACTCCTATTATTAACAAAGCCAAGGCCTAGACGGAGACAAAGAAATCTCCTTGTGGGTACTTCAGCAAAGGACTTCCTTAATCTGGTAGGAGTGTCCCCTAAGGAGGGGCAGGAGGGGGATGGAAATCAAGCATCTCAGAGTGCTCTACAGAGGCTCCTAAAGTGATTGCTCTAGACAAGGCATGCATCAATTAGTTTAGGGACAGGGGAGGGAGGTGGGAAGGGGGTGGGGTTAGGGCAGGCAGGGCCAGGAAGTATCAATGGAAAAGGCCCTTCCTAGGATAGCTTATTCCCCTAGGCCCTCCCTAGGATGGCACATCCCCCCTAGACCTCCCTGGGATGGCACATCCCCCCTAGACCCTCCCTGGGATGGCACATCCCCCCTAGACCTCCCTGGGATGGCACATCCCCCCTAGACCCTCCCTGGGATGGCACATCCCCCTTAGACCTCCCTGGGATGGCACATCCCCCCTAGACTCTCCCTGGGATGGCACATCCCCCTTAGACCTCCCTGGGATGGCACATCCCCCCTAGACCTCACACAAAGGGTGACTGGCATCTCCACAAGAGGTGTGCTCATTGCTGAGGCCAACCACATCCTCAGCTGCAGAGTCAGTAGAGTCTACAAGAAGCTGGTGATAGCTGAGTGGGAGCCTCCCCCACCCTGAGCAGCTCCCCCAGCTCGGGTAGGGGCCCCTTACACAGCCCTCTGGCCTTCCTTAGAGAGCCCCTGACTTTGACCCTACTGTCCGGTGGCCATGGCTTCCCTTCCCTTGGGAGTACCTTTGGAAGAATCAAAGTCACCCCTGGGGTTGGAACCGACAGGCCGTCTCGAGGTAGCCCTATATCAAAGCGGGGAGCCTGCCTTCTGACTAGCAGCCTTGGTAGCTGATGCTGCCTAGATACAGTCTAGGTAAGTGAGAACCATCCTTGAGTAACGCCTTTTCAGGTTTGCAAGAACCCCACCAACCTCTCTCCATGGCCACTCAGGTGTCTCCCGGCAGCTCTTCTTCTCAAGAGTCAAGGCACTGCTCTCAGGGCCTCCTTCTTTCTACCTTCCATTTGATTGCTCAAGGGGACCCCGTTCTGTGAAACTCACTGATCCCCCCCCCCCGCCCCGCCCCGCAGACTGCCACTGGACAAGGCCAGGGTGGTGGGCGGAAGACACTTCTCGAGATGCCGTGAATCACAGCGAGCCTGAGCTGAAGGGTTTCGGCGCCCACAGGAAACTGCTCCGCGTGGGCGCTAAAGGCTGCTGGGTGTTGCTGGATCATAGCGGCCACACCTCCCCTCCCCCTGCCCCACCGCCTCCCTCCCAGGCTCTCGCCAAGACGAGGAAGGGTCTTTCCACGTGAAGTTCAGCCTTCCCAGGCTTCCGGGAAGCCTGCCTCCTGGACATTTTGAAGGTCGGCAGAGGCAAACTGCCACGGGAGACAGTCTCGCTCCTTCATGCCTGTGTCCTCACCGGACAGCAGCATTGGTGTTTGAACTCACTTGGCAGTGTAGACCCGCTCAAAGGCAAGAGTCCCGGTCCTCTGGAAGCTTCTTCCCTTCTGAGTCTTGCTTTCGTGCTCCACCTTGTGGGCGAAGAACGCTGCCAGAGGGAAAGGTTTGAATATGGTTCAGTCAGGCACATCCAGAAGTCTGCTCTTTAACCGTTTCCCTAAAATGTTAAATTGGATTTTGTGTCCAAACAGGGCCTCCACGTCCTCCCAGCCACTTCGCTGATGCACCTGGCGTTGGGACAAAGTAGGAAAAGAGACACAGCTTTGCCTTAAGAAACTCAGAGTTGAAAGATACTGGCAGCTGCGCGGTGGCGCACACCTTTGACCCAGCAAGGCAGAAGCAGGGGGAAGCAGATCTCTGAGTTCAAGGCCTGCCTGATCTACACAGTGAGTTCCAGGATAGCCAGTGCTACTCAGAGGAACCCTGTCTCAAAAAAAAAAATTGACAACCAAGAAAAGTAGAAATTATACTATAGAACAATCTATGCCACAGGATGTTCAGAGTCCAGAGAAAAGGATACCTAAGATAAAATCTGAAGAATAAGTAAGAACTGGCCAAGTAGTTGTGGGGAGCATACACAAAGGCCAGAGACAGGAACACGCGTCTGTGGCTTAGTGGATCCAGCTCAGCCTCTGGAGAACTACAAATGAGGCTAAAGAGGTGGCTAGTGAATGATTATTTTTAAAGGATAGTTTCCCAATTGTATAGATTACTCTTAGGTTTGTTTGTTTGTTTGTTTTATGTATACGGGTCTGTTTCCTGCAGGTAAGTATGTGCACCACATGTATGCAATACCCAAAGAGGCCAGAAGAGGGCGACAGATTCCCCACCAAACTGGGCTTACAGATGGGTCTATGAGCCACTACGTGGGTGCCGGGAACTGAACTCAGGTCCTCTACAAGAGCAGCCCAACAGCCGAGCTGTCTCTGCCGCCCCAGCAAATGATTATTTTAATGACATATCTGTTGTCAACTACCATAAACCAGATAGTGAGCCTGCTGCATCTGAAAACAATAGACTAAGATCCCTGACCCAAGGAGCTCACGTTTTACAGATAATAGAAGGTGAGGAGACTGGAGGACAGTGAAACATCTAGGACACAACTGCGCTGTGCATTAGCTATGGACAGAGGAGATGGAGGTGGCTGGGGTGTGGCCCACAGGAAGAGCACTTGCCCTGCACATGAAATTCCCTGGGTTCTACTCCAGATTAGAAAAATAGAGAAGAAAGGGGGGTCAGGGCTGCAGCTTGGTTGGTGGGGAGTTTGCCTAGCCTGCGCAACGCCCTGGGTTTCGTCCCTGGTGTCACATAAACGTGAGCACCATGCAGACACCTCAGGGGTAAAAGCAGGAACATCTGGAGTTCAGTCATATGGTGAGTTTAAACCCAGCCTGAGACACACAAGAGAGAGAGAGAGAGAGAGAGAGAGAGAGAGAGAGAGAGAGACAGACAGACAGACAGACAGACAGACAGACAGACACTAGTAAAAGGCCGCCAATGTGTACAACATAGGATGCCCAGAATGAGGCTCATGAAGAAGGCAGCATCTGCCCCAAGACCCAGAGAAACTGAGATTCTAGAAACGATCATCTTGTTTAGGGAACCCATGAGACCCTGGTGGGAGCTCTGTGAAGAGATAAACGGGGGGGGGGGGGGGGGTTCCGTTACACGCTGAGCAGAGCAACAGCAGGAGCAGAAGCTGCTGTCTTTGGTGCCTCTGGTGTCTGGAGAAGGCTCACCCAGCATGGGAAGAACGCTTAGAGCTGACGGAGCCCTTGGCTTTAGTGGCGCAGGAGGCAGAATCCAGAGGGTGCTGCAGTAGATGGGACGGTGCACAGTAGCGCGCACAGGTTAGGCAAATTCTCTACTGACCAGACCTCTCCAGCTCCCCCGCCCCAGCTCCTATTTTATTCCTTTACTCCCATTTAGGAAGTGGAAAATGGGGGATGTGGTTGGTTTCTTTCTTTATCCATTTCTTATTTGTCTCCTCCAAAAGCTATGAAAAGGGCACCTTATCGACTGCACCACATAGATCTTTTCATGGTTTTCACACACACACACACACACACACACACACACACACACACACATACACACACACACTAATAATAATAATAATAATAATAACAACAACAACAACAACAACAACTTGTAGAAACACTCCCATTCTGAGGCTCTCGCCTCCAAACATGAGATGAGGTTGGCCTCGTGGAATCAGGAGGCTAGTTCCTCAGTCAGCTCCGGTACTTAGCTACCTCTGCTGGCCTTGCCAGCCCCTATGTTCTCAGAAAAGCAAAGTCTTCCTTTTCCCCAGGGTGAAACGGTCTCCCTGCTGCCTAAATCCAACCTCCCACATTTGTCTCCTCACTGCTGTTCTCACTCCTTTAGCTCTCAAGCTTTCCCTTTCTGTTCCCATCATCAAAAGACACCTGCAAAGGCACCTGCAAAGACACCTGCAAAGACACCTGCAAAGGCACCTGCAAAGGCACCTGCAAAGACACCTGCAAAGGCACCTGCAAAGACACCTGCAAATCCTTCCTACCCACAAATCCAAACGTAAGCCATTCCCCCAGGCCAGTATCTGTGGACATCAGCCTTTACCTGCCTCCCTCCTCATCAGCGTTTCTAAGCTCCTGTCATCCTCCAGTAAATTCCAGAAGCCATGTAGGCAGGGACCATTAGTACTCCTTTTCCTCAGTAGATGTTAATATTTCCAAGCAGCCCCTCGGAATTCACCACAAAGGGGACCCTGGCAACTTGTCACCGGCAACACCTTACAGCCGCCACAGGTGCTTGTTTTTCATCTAATACACTTGTCGGTGGGGAATGGGGCGACGCGGGGTGGGGGTGGTGCGGAGAACTCACATAAGGCCCTGGGGATCACATACGAAAGATCCTCAGACTTCATTCATTGCCAAGTAAGTGGGAGCTAGTGGAGTCACAGGTGCAGTTTGGCAGACAAATGGCCTATACTAGGCTGTTCTATTAGGGCCGGTGCTGGTGTTATTGGGAGCTGTTTCTCCATCGGTCAGTCTCACCCTTCCTAACACAGCTCCTAATGCTGTGGTGACCCCCCAGCCATAAAATTATCATTGTTGCTGCTTCAAAGCTGTTGCTGCTGTTATGAATTGTCTTGCAAATATCTGTGTTTTCTGATGGTCTTAAGCGACCCCTCTGGGGGTGGCGACCCACGAGTTGAAGACCACTGCTCTGCGGTCTTCCTTTCAGAAAGAAGCCCTGGAAGCCAGGAGGCAGCTTTGTGGTGGAGGATGGAGAAGGATGCCTACTGACATGCCCACCCCCATCCCCGTCACTTGATGGGCTGTGGGAACAGCACTCTAGCCAGAAAGTGTCCTTTCTCGATGTCACCACATCCAGGACAGCCCTCCTTCATCCACCTTCTCCCTTGGTCTCCTGTAAAAGTCGCTTTCCCCAGAAACAGATGCCCTTCTACTTTGATGGAGTTGCTTTCTCAATAAATCTACCATAAGTTGGAAATATTTTAAGTCAAAATACATTTAAAGACACCTAACCTGTTCAATGGCACAGCTTAGGCTGGACCACCTTAAATATGCTCAGAATACTCCTCAATTCCATAGCTTAGGCTGGACCACCTTAAATAAAAGCAACTTGGGGAGGAAAGGGTTTATGTGGCGTATGCGTCCATATCACTGTTCATCATCAAAGGAAGTCAGGACAGGAAGGAACTCAAACAGGACAGGACCCTGAAGACCGGAGCTGATGCCGAGGCCACGGAGGATGCTGCTCACTGGCTTGTTCCCCATGGCTTGCTCAGTCTGCTTTCCTATACAGCCCAGGACCACCAGCCCTGGAATGACATCACCCACAATGGGCTGGGCCCTCCCCCACGCATAACTAATTAAGAAAATGCCTTACAGTCAGACCCTCCGTAGGCATTTTCTCAGTTGAAGTTCCCTCCCCGTCAGCCTCCCTCTCTCTCTCTTCTTTTCTTTTCTTTTTTCGAGACATGGTTTCTCTGTGTAGCCTTGGCTGTCCTGGACTCACTTTGTAGACCAGGCTGGCCTCGAACTCACAGAGATCCACCTGCCTCTGCCTCCCAAGTGCCGGGATTAAAGGCATGCACCACCACGTCCGGCTCTGAAGTTCCCTCCTCTCTGACGACTCTAGTTTGTGCCAGGACAGTGAGTTAGAGACAATTTGCATTTTTTTCTTCCAGATTTGCCTTGTGACAAAGCCATTGGCCCCTTGGCAAGAGGACAGCGGCAGGCTTCTTGGCAGCTGTGCTGGAAGAGCTGTTTCTTTTATTTATTTATTTATTTATTTATGGTTTTTCGAGACAGGGTTTCTCTGTGTAGCCTTGGCCATCCAGGACTCACTTTGTGTTTCTTAGTTCGTGTGTCTCCAAGATGCATCCTGCTGGCTCAGATGGGAAGAGGGCCTAAGAGTGCAATCATCTTGATGACTGGAGTGTTGGAAGGCAGAGGAGGAAGTCACACCAGGCAGGCTGAGCACCGCAGGGTCACCGAGAATGTGGAGCCAGCCACTGCACCTCAATGTCCAGGACACAAATAGTGTCCAATACTTGGTAACTTGGAAACATTCTTTTTTGACTAGCAAAAAGTTTTCAGAGTGGGACTTTGTGGCGGGCGGAAAGTGAAAACCGCAGGGTTTTTTTTCATTTATTTGTTTTGTTTTGTTTTCATGTCTTTTTAACTCTCTTGCATGGGTTTTAGAGAAAACCCGGGGTTTGTTAGAATTACAAAAAGAGGCCTGACCTAGGACTTGGTGTTGGCCAAAGCTCCCGCTTACAGAGCAGCACAGGTGCTGTGTCTCAACTTATTTAAATGGTTCTTCTGTCCCAAACTTACAGAAGGTCCTCCCAGATGACTTGAGGCTCGCCTGGGAGCTCAGGCCCCTCCCTGACAGGAGATGGCAGCTGATCCGAACCACTGTGTGAAGTAGTTGTACAGGGCGGCGGAGGCGGCATGCCCATCCCTGATCACAGGTGGCGCTGACCCCAAGCTACTCAGGCTCCACCCTGTTCTGTGCTGCCCGGCTCCTGGGGGGCTGAGTGGCATGGGGGCAACCTGGTCATTTGCTTGCCTAGCACAGAAGGGTCTCCAGTCTGTCTGGGAGCCTTGCAGCTTCCCCTGATGTGTTTCTGAACAGAGAGGACAGTGGTGAAAGGCAACCTGAACTTCCCGTTGAGGCCAGTTCCAGCTGCACTGGCAGGGGGAGGGCATAGTCCGCTGGGTCTCCATGCCCATCAGGTACAGCGCAGGGTACAGTGGAGACGGCCAGAGGGAGCCCCTACCCAGGGCTAAGCGAGCACTGTGCCTGCCACACACGGCTGTTCCTGGAAGGCAGCCTTGCTTACGGTCCTATTATCAGGCCCCCTGGACACAGCCTGGTGCCAAGCAAGGTCTCTGCAGCTGTGTGCAGGTTGGCTGTTTGCCCCACCCTGTCAATTACAGAACCAAGAGAGCCAACCCTGCGTGAGACAGCAGTGGCTTGAGGAAGTAGTGGCCTAAGTAAGCCACTTGTTCCCTCTCCGAGTTGCAAGTCCATTAAGTGTGATGTGACGTGAAGGTGGTTGGTGTCAACCACGCCACACTATTGCCATGTATAGAAAACTTATAGCACGCCAAGCTGGGCCTCCCTGACTTAGGAGGCCAAGGAGAGGCTTTGGTCTGTGCTCAACCAAAGAAACCCCAGCATCTCCACACAAACACCGCATTGTCCCAAGGTGGCTGAGCGCTCCAGGGTGTGACAGAATGTCACCATGAGCCGTTACCACAAAGCCACTAGTGCTGTTGCTCTGAGTTTCTCTTACTAAACTGTGAAGCCCAAAGCCACTGCTGTCCTTAACAACAACAACAACAACAAAACAACAAATCAGCCTGAAAACGGCCCAAGCAGAACTTGAAGCTCTGCACGGCTCTACCCTGCGCAGACTGCCCTGCTTAGTTCTTCAACTAGTGAGGTTAATGGCAATGCAATGCTAAGAAACAGGGACATTCTCCCACACAGACAGACAGACAGACAGACATGACAGTTAGGTGTGAGGGAGAGACAGAGACAGAGAGAGAGAGAGAGAGAGAGAGAGAGAGAGAGAGAGAGAGAGAGAGAGAGAGAGAGAGAGAAATTAGTGGTTCTCAACCTGTGGTCACGACCCTTTTGGGGGTCGAACAACCCCTTCACAGGGGTCACCTAAGGTCATGATAAAACAGATATTTACATTACAATTCACAACAGTAGCAAAATTACAGCTATGAAGTATCAAGAAAAACAATTTTATGCGGGCGTGGTGGCATTCACCTCTAATCCCAGCACTTGGGAGGCAGAGGCAGGTGGATCCCTGTGTACACTACCCTGCCTGGTCTACAAAGGGAGTCCAGGACAGTCAGGGCTACACAGATGAAAACCTGTCTTGAAAAACAAAACAAAACAACAGCAACAACAACAACAATAATAATTTTGTGGTTGGCGTGTCACCACAACATGAGGAACTGTGTTAAAGAATCACAGAGTTAGGAAGGTTAGAACCACTGAGAGAGAGAGATTAGTGGGAGTGTGTGTGTGTGTGTGTGTGTGTGTGTGTGTGTGTGTGTGTGTGTAAAGCTGTACACTGAAGGGCTGGGGTGTGGTAGAGAACGTAGCTAGGACATGCAAGACCCTGAACTCTATGCCCAGTAAGTACCACACGCACAGAAGCAATGCTGTACACCATATGCTTTGATGTTTCTTCAAATGAACTTTTTTTTTAAGTACAGAAGTGAAATCATGAAGTACTTTCTCCTTTACAGCCCTCAAGTCAGCCCCGGCCCCTGACACAGCAGCTCACTCAGGGCGGCATTTGAGGGGAGCTGTACCCTATGTTTCCTGTCCTGGCCCTCGCTTTCCACCTGCACACACTGGGGCCACGTTTCTCCAGCCCCTCAGGCTGCTGTCCTTCCTCTGTAAACAGGACCCACCATCGCCTCTGGAGGGGGAGAAGGCCCAGGAGCAGAGGAACCCAAGCTCACACTGAAAGGTGCCCACCCCTACACACTCAAGTGCAAAGCGGTAAACAGAGGTGTGTGTGCATGTGCATGTGTGTGCGCGCCTGTGTATGTGTGTGTGTGTGCACACGCATGTGTGTGTGTGCGCGTGCCTGACTTACTATAGCCCTGTTCCCCCTGAAGAAGGCCTCCCTTACCATTCTGGACCACGCTGATGAGGGTGACGATGACCAAAAGCACAACGTTGCCCACGGCCTCTTGATCCATGCTTGCTTCTGATTCTCCAGAGACAACTAGCCGGGGACCCAGTGCCTCAGCCTCGCTGCTGCATAGAAAGGGGAAGTTCCAGCCTGTGCTCTGGCTCTCGGCACCAGGGCTTCCAAAGGTCCCCAGCACAGTCGCGCAGGGCTGCTGCTCCTCCCCTCCCCCCCCATTCCCCTCGTCCCCTCCCCTGTATCTTCCCTCTTCCTCTTCCTCTACCTCCTCCCTTTGCTCCTTCAATTCGTACCCTTGCGTCTCCTCCTCCTTCCTCTCTCTTTTTAATTCTTTCTTTTCTAATTATTATTCAACAAAGCAGCTACATGTGTGGTTTGCTGTTACTTTCCGGGAATAGCGGAGCCTGGGGGAAAGCGATTGTGTGGCACATCCTCCACTATTGCTCGCCATGGGCAGCCTCCCTGGGAGCACTCAGCATGAATTCTGGACCCAGACCAGCATCAGGATCCAGAAGCCACCATCATTTCTTACATTTGCAATAAATAAATAAATAAATAAATAAATAAATAAAATTAAAATAAAATAAATAAAAAAGGGAAATAATATTTAAAAATAATAATAAAATGAATACAGCACCAAAAAGACCTGTGTCCCGAGAATGCCTTTTGTTCTTTGATGCGTTGTAGATGCAGCATAGCAGCCACATAGGCTGGGCTGAGTGAAAGGATGGGCGAATGGATGGATGGCTGAGTGATAGCGAGACAGCTGGTGTCTCCTCTCCCGCAAAAAAAGAAAACTATGAGCCAGGCATGGTGGCACACGCCTATGATCCCAGCACTCACAGGCAGAGGCAGGTGGATCACTGTGAGTTCAAGACCAGCCTGGTCTACAAAGAGAGTTCCAGGGCAGCCAGGGCTACGCGGAGAAACCCTGTCTTGAAAAACCAAAAAGAAGTAGAACGAAAGAAAAGAAAACTATGGCCCTTGAGAGATAGCTTTGTTGGTAAAGTGTTTGCCACGCAACCGTGAGGATCCAAGGTCAATCCCAGCACCACACATGAAGCCAAGGGTTGTAGAATGTATATAACCCAAGACTCGGGGGGAGAGGGACAGGAGAATCCCTGGGCTCGCTGGCCAGGCATCCTAGCTTAGCAGCGAGTCCCAGGCAGTGAAAGACCCTGTCTCAAAAGATAAAGTGATGGCACTTGAGGAACTGGAGCCAAGGTTTGCCTCTACAGACACATATACGCACACTTGCACACATACACATGTACACACAAGCACACACATGTATGCACACACAAACACACGTTAAAAAACAAAAAACAAATAAAAAGGATTCAATTTTTCAACTAGCGATTAAAACTAAACCAAAGAACACATCAAGAGTCAGAAACAGGAGACTGCAGAGATGGCTCAGTGTTAAGAGCACTGGCTGCTGTTCCAGAGGACTCAGTTCAGTTCTCAGCACTCACATGGCGGCTCACATCTGTCTATAACACCAATTTCAGGGGATCCGACCCTCCAAAAAGAATGCCTGGAAGAGGACGCCAAACCCCTCAGCTGGTCTCCCCACACTTACCCCTAACTCACTGTGACAGGAAGTATATGGGGAGATTGTGTCTTTCATGACAGGGGAGCTGCACGCATGGAATCTCAACAATGCAGTCACCTAAACAAAAACTAAACAATGACACTAGTTGACATGTCAACATGCCCGGGGAGGGGGGCATCTCACTAGACCCCACCCCTAGTTGAATACAGGCAACTGATGGCTACTGAGAGTGCGAGAATTAGGGATGCGCCCCTTAGTTGCCTATTCAATGCCCAAATACATATACATCTATAAACCATATTGAATGAACTCATCAGGTTATGTTTGTGCATTTATATGTATGCATGTATAAGCGTGTATGCGCATAGCAGTGATAATTACAGAAAGAGAGCTATGAGCTTGAGAAGAGGGGTACAGCGAGGAGTTCTAGGGGGGAGGAGGAATGACACACACAGTACCCATACATAAGTTACATATGTGGTGGGCGGTCCCTAATGTCTTGCCTCTCACGAGGACGGCTTCCTATGTAAACAACAATTCTTCAACGTTGTGAAAGAAACGCAAGCTGCCTGCAACTTTTGTCCCTGACCAAAATATTCAAGAAGCGCTTTTGTGAAAACTTCACACCCTGAAAGAGGGCACTGGCCACTGACTTTGGGGGTGGGAGAGACCTGGGTGATGAGATGAGACTGTTGCCCCACAGCTGTGGCCGCAGAGGTCAGCTTGTGTGTCCTCAGCTAACGCTGAGCTGTGTTCACGGAGATGGGGCGCAGAGAGCTTGGGGGCACAGGAGCCAGGGGTATATAGGTAAATAAGAGAAGATTAACTGTGAGACTCAGTCTGCACAGAGGCCAAGGAACCCCATGATCTGTCATATGCCAACCAGAGACCCAGCAAGGACGATGGTGTGCTGCAGTCACAGCCCAAAGGCCTGACAACCAGGAACATCAATGGTTCAAGGCCAAGGCTGGGTCTCAAAGCCAGAGAGCCACATGTTCCATCTCCAAAGGTGGAAGATGGACATCCCAGTTCAGAAGAGGAGGGATTCATTTTTTACTGCTTGCTTCTCTTGGGCCTCAATAGATGGACCTGACCTGAATTAGTGAAAGTGGAACTTCAGCCAGTCCCATGATCCAGTGGAGAGCCCTCATAGACTCACACAGAAACAATGTGTTATCAGCTAGCAGGACATCCTGTAAGCTAGGGAGCCAACACATACACCCGGAACCACAGACTTACAACACGCTTGGCACCAGGCCCAACTCCAGCAAGATGTGTGTGTGTGTGTGTGTGTGTGTGTGTGTGTGTGTGTGTGTGTGTGTGTGTGTGCAGGCTGTGCAGGGATTTCACAGGATCGGATCCCAGAGGACAAATGTGAGCCCCTGCAAAGGAAAAGCATTACCCATGGGCCTGGAGAGATGGCTCAGTGTTAAGAGCACTGGCTGCTTTTCCAGAGGACCCAGGTTCAGTTCCTGACATCCACATGTCTTACAAGCATCTGTAACGCCAGTTCTGGGGACTCTAACACCCTCTTTTGGCCTCTATAAGCACTGTGCACAAGTGGTACATATGCACACACACAGGCAAACACTCATACACATAAAATAAAATAAATACATCTTTAAAAAATAATGGTTAGCTCTTCCAGCTGGGCATGTGCCTGAAATCCTAGTTCTTGGGGGCTGGGAAGACTAAAGTCTGAGGTCAACCCCGGCTACATATACAGTGAGACTCTTCTGAGGTCAACCTGGGCTACACAGGGAGACTCTATCTCCCAAAAATTGGGAAGGAAAGTCAATCCTCTTAGTGATGACAATGTATCAGGTGTGAAAATGCACACCCCAGATGCACAGAGTAGAACCAGCTCAAAGTGGCTCGTGCAGAGAGGGGAGAATTTTTGGCTCGAACGCTCTGAAGAACTGAGCGACCAAATGTCATGAAGAAGAGAAATGGGCGTGGCCCCTGGAGCTGCGAGTTCTCGTTCTTTCTTGGACACTGCAGTCTCAGATGGCGCACCACCCTTCCTCAGTCACTTCAGCTTCCCTCATGTGCTGGGCTCGCTCTGTGTACAACTGTCTCCACACAGTGGAAAGATATCACCATCTACAACTTGGGTTTGTTGGGGTGGGGGTGGGGGGCAGGACACAGGGGTTCTTTGTGTAGCCTTGGCTGTCCTAGAACTCACTGTGTAGACCAGGCTGGCCTTGAACTCACAGAGATCGGCATGCCTCTGCCTCCCAAGTGCTGGGATCAAAGGCGTGCACCTCCACCACACCCAGCCCAACTTGGGTCTTCTTACATTTTATAGGACCTGTCATGCTGGACACCAGGACGCTAAGATCTTAGGCCCAAGCTGTCAGGGTGTCTGTTCCTGGGAAGTTAAACAAATGCCAGAGAGAGGAAAGAGCCTCATAGTGGTGGGTGTCCCCTAAAAAGCACAGGGCTGTGACTGCCCACCACTTATAATCAGAAATGAAAGCATCCAGATTTAGGGACCAAGGAAGGGGAAGTGTGCGAGGAGAGGCCAGAAGGGAACCTCCAGACGCATTCAGGCACTGTACACTTTGTGGTATTTTGTTTTGTTTTGTTTTGTTTTTAGATTTATTTTATGATTATCATGTGTATGCCTGTATGTCTGTGTATGCCTATACCACATATGTGGGGTGCCTATGGAGATCAGAGGCGCTGGATCCCCTGGAGCTGGGGTCCTGGGCAGTTGTAAGCTGCCTGACATGGAATTGAACCTGGGTCCTCTGCAAGAGCATTACACGCTCCTGGCCTCTGAGACAGCCCACCTGTCCCACCCCACAAGCCTTGTGTTTTACTTTGTAACACAAAGATCAGTCACCAAAATCTCCAACCCCCCCAAATTTCTGGGGGGGGAGTGTTATTATTAATTTTAAATTATATGTATGAGTGTTTTGACCACACGCATTCCTGGGCACCACCTGCGTGACTGGTGGCCACAGAAGATGGCATCAGATGCACCGGAAACGAAGATAAAAACAGTCGGAAGTTGCCATGTGGGCTCTGGGAATAGAGCCCAGGTTCCCTGCAAGAGCAGCAAGTGCTCTCAACCACTGAACCACCTGTCCATCCCCTGCAGGTTTAGGGGGGTGTCTTTTAGTTGTGTGTGTGTGTTTACACATATGTGTGCCTGTGTATATGTGTGTGTTTACATATGTGTGTGCACGTGTGTGTGTGTGTGTGTGTGTGTGTGTGTGTGTGTGTGTGTGTGTGTACCCACAGATCAATCCTGTTGTAGCTGGAATTACAGGTGGTTGTGAGCAGAAGTTGTGGGTTCTGCCAGGCAAATCTGTGTCCTCTGTGAGAGCAGTGTGTGTTTTTAACTGCTGAGTCATCTCTCCAGTTTTTAAATGTTTCTGTGTCCTACACTTGTCTTTTTTAATTAATTAATTAATTAAGTCCCTTTATAGCCTGATCCACGTCCCCGCCCTTCTCTCCTCTCAGCCCCACCCTCACAGCCCCCTCCTCCCACTTCCTCTCCCCTTTACCTCAGAGAAGGGTACCAGTCCACCCTGGCATCTCAAGTCACAGCAGGACTAAGTGCATCCTCTCCCACTGAGGTCAGACAGGGCGGCCCAGCTATGGGAAAGGGACCCAATGGCAAGCCACAGAGTTAGAGACAGCCTCGCTCCAATTCTTAGGGGACCCCTATGATGGCCAAGCTGCACATCTGCTAAGCATCTTTAGGGCATCTAGGTCCAGGCCATGTGTGCTCTTTGGCTGGTGGTTAAGTCTCCGTGAGCCCCCATGGGTCCAGGTTGGTTTACTCTGTAGGTCTTCCTGTGGTGACCTTGACCCCTCCGGCCCCTCAATCTTTCCCCCAACTCTTCCACGGAACTCCCCGACCTCAGCAGTGGGTCTCTGCACCCGTTTTCCTCAGCTGCTTGGGTGGAGCCTCTCAGAGGACAATTACAGCAGACTCCTGCCTGCAAGCTTAACAGAGTGTCACTAACAGTGTCAGGAGGTGGCTCTCTCCCATGGGGTGGCTCTCAGGTTGGGCCAGGCATTGGCTGGACATCCCCTCAATCTCGGCTCCATCTTTGTCTCTGCACATTTTGTAAACAGGACAAATTTTAGGTGGAAGATTTGTGGGTGGCTCCATATTCCCCTGCTGCCAGGAGTCTCAGCTAAGGTCACTGAGACTGCCAGGAGCATTGACTCCCAGGGGCGCACCCCTTCCCAGAGATGGCCCCTCCCACACTGATTTCAGCTTTCTCTCCCAGGCCTCTCCCTACCCCCAACACACACGTTTATCTTAAAGCTCACCTCCATCTCTTTCTTGCTCTCCTAGATATGTTCCAAGGGGTGCTCAGTGCACCCCCATGGAGAATAGCGCTCACTGCGACTCTTCCCAGCCCGCTGGGAGTCGGGAAGTCAGGAAGGGGAAGCCCGTCCTAACCTTCTGGATGCGCACACGGGGACCAGAATGTGCAGCCGCTTGCAGTACGGCAGGCCGAGAAGATCTTCAGTAAGTGGCTCGGGATGTCCCCCACTCCACCCTGAGCTCCCTAGAGTCATCAAAGGAGCGTGAAAAGTCCGTGGTGGAGAGGCAGGTCCCCTCCACCCGAGAAGAGTGTGTTAATAGCCAGCCTATACGGCCATTAAATCACAGAGTGCACATTAAGATGCCGGCAGTGGCGGCAGAGGAGCACTTACCAGAGGTGAGGCCTCTGGAAATGCCATTTATCTCAATAGAGAGCTGCTGAGACAGAACAAAAAGGCAGAGGTGCAAGGGGGGGGGGAAGAACGGTCCTGGATTCCTGACAGGAGGGCCTGCAGCAGGCTACACCACCACTACGCCTGCTCTGCTCTGTGGGAAAGGAGGCACCGGAGGGCGGTGGCCTGGGATCTGCCTGGCTTGGGCCCAGGTCTGTGCCAAAGGCTTCCACAGCTGTCCTTCCACACGTGCAGCTCTCCAGGGCACACATGCTCTATACCAGGGGCTGGAAAGATGGTTTTTTCAGAAGACCTCAGTTTGGTCCCCAGCACCGAAGTCTGACACGTGATGCTTGAGCCACATCGCTGGCGTGCACACTCCCTACCCAGATATACACATATCTTTAAAGATAAGATAGATCTTTAAAAGTGTCTCCCTAACTTTACCAGAAACATGGTCAAGGACATAACACACACACACACACACACACACACACACACACACACACACATGAACACACATACATATACACACATGCAGACACACAGACACACCCACAGACACATGCACGCACACAGACACACATGTACACACGCACACACAGACACATGCACGCATGCATACACACAGATGCACGCACACACAGGTTGACACACACATGCATATACGCACATAATCACACATGCACACACAGATAGACATACATATGCACATGCCTCTTAGTTCAACAACCCTCCATGCTGTTGTGGGTGGAATCATGGGATTGTCTATGCTTTCACAGTCTGCTCAGGGGCTCACCAGTTGAGCAATGCCTCTCTGCTCCTGAAGATTCTTTTTAAAAGGAAAACATACATTTGTTGCTGGAAATAATGTGTCCCAAGACACTTGCCTTTTGGCTCAGGCAATTTCACCAGAAGTACCCCCACAGCTCCAAGGTTGTGAAACCACCACCTCATGCCCGGGCCCTGCCCCCCAGGCCCTCAGGACTCAGCACAAGCTGCGCCCCTCTGTGTGACCGTCACTTAGACAGATGTCCTGAGAGGTAGGAAGGGTAACCAGCACACTCATTAATTAGAGTGCTGTTATTGGTTTGACTGTGAAGGACAGTCATTTGTCAACAGAGAGTACGGCAGCTGGGGACAAGTGGCGACTTGAGAGAGCGCAATCCAGAGATGGTGGTGGCACCGACCAGTTGCTATTGAAAACTGTGGGGTTTGCTCAGACATTTAGCATCAATGCACTCCCATCGCCATGGCAACGTGGGGCCACTATGCCTGGCTGCCAAGGAACAGCATTCCTGTGTCCTCCACACACAACCCGGGGTGTGAGCTGCCATCTCACTTCTCTTGCAAGGTTGCCTCCACGCTCATTAAAAGAAGCATTAGGCAGCACATGATGCTAAGTGAGGGACAGGGCACAGAAGAGAGGTCAGTCCTAGGGGACACATGGAGGTACAGACTTGGTCTATAAGTACAAATTGGATATCATTACCAAATAATCTTCATTTAAGCTGATCCAAAGAAAATTCATACCATTACTGATCTTGGTGATAAAGGAGATGAACAAAGAGACCAGGCATATTTGGTTCTGAACATCACATGCCAATAGTAAAAAGAAAACAAAAATAGCCGAGCTTGGTGGCACACACCTTTAATCCCAGCACTCGAGAGGCAGAGGCAGGTGGATCGCTGTGACTTCGAGGCCAGCCTGGTCTACAAAGTGACTCCAGGACAGCCAAAGCTACACAGAGAAACCCTGTCTCGAAAAACCGAAATAAGAAAACAAAAACAAATGAACAAAAAACTAACCCAAGTGTCATTTCACACCGTAGCGGTGGCTACCTACCTGCACAAGACCTACACAAGACCAAGCCAGAGCACGGACTCCGAGCCAAGCCCTACACTGAGGTGCTGTTGCCATGGACAGTTACTGAGGGTGGGCTGCTGCTTGGCCTCCTGTACTCAGCCGGATGGCCCCACACTCACCCACCTGTACATGAGAGGCACCGGCTGGGTTTAGTGCAGTGGTTCTCAACCTGTGGGTCGAGACCCATTGAGCTTGGATGACCTTTTCACGGGGGTCACCTAAGACCATCAGAAAACACAGGTGATTACATTACAATTTATCACAGCAGCAAAATTAGTGTTATGAAGTAGCAATGCAATAATTTTATGGTTGGGCGGTCACCACAGCATGAAGAACTGTACTAAAGGGTCACAGCATTGGGAAGGTTGAGAAACACTGAACCACTAACTTAGTGGGTTATCAAAAAAAAAAAAAAGGAACATGAAGTCGTGAGGGGGCACGCTGGTGAGTTTGAAGAGGGAAATGTGGGTAGGTATGATCATATTTCATAGTGTTAGTGTATGAAGTTCTCAAAAAGAAATTTTTTAAAATGTCGCTGTGTGGGCCCAAGTTTCTGGCTTGTGTCAGATGGCATCCTGGAAAACTCAGTCTCAGAAGCTGATACAGTGGCCCATGGAGATGTCCCGAGTGCTTATTATCAACAGAGGCCAGCTTTCATCAGCAGATGCCAGCCTAGCATTGTTATAAACTCCTTAGGGGCCAGGCTAAGCGTCTGCCCTGTGCATAACACTTAGAGCACCATCTTTTCTATTTGGTCTGGAAGGCCAAGTACTATAGCAATGTGCACAAGGCAGCTGGACCTTGCATGTGGCATTCTGACCTTGCATGTGGCAGCCTATGACCTTGCATGTGGCAGCCTATGACTTTGCATGTGATAGCCTATGACCTTGCATGTGGCAGCCTATGACCTTGCATGTGGCAGCCTGTGACCTTGCACGTGGCAGCCTGTGACCTTGCACGTGGCAGCCTGTGACCTTGCACGTGGCAGCCTGTGACCTTGCAGGAGGCAGCCTATGACTTTGCACGTGGCAGCCTGACCTTGTGTGCAGAGCCCTCCTTGTTCTGGGATCTCACTGAAAACCTGGTGGCCTTCTAGATCACTCACTAACTGGATGGCCATGCTATGGCTGAATAAAGCATATGCTACTTCTCAAATCTAGGAATTCTGCCTTTTCCTCTGTGGTAAGAGGAACTAGATGTAGAAGCTCGTTCTCTGCTTTGGG
This sequence comes from Acomys minous, assembly GCF_964271855.1. Classification (NCBI taxonomy): domain Eukaryota; kingdom Metazoa; phylum Chordata; class Mammalia; order Rodentia; family Muridae; genus Acomys; species Acomys minous. Next base: position 55,962,263 of record NC_140498.1, read on the forward strand.
AGAGGTGACTCACAATGACCTGGGACTACTGAACTCCTGAAATGTTCATAATACAAGTAGACCCGAGAATTTTTACGTTTTACAAATCCTCTCCGTGTCCATACGAAGACCCATTCTGTGCTCATGGAAGCTTTATTCGAAATAACTCAAACCAGGACCAACTCAAATATCCGTTAACAAATGAATAAATAAATTGTGGTATAATCTTACACAGTAGCACTGTTGAGTAATAAAACAGAAAAACTAACAACTCTCACAGTACAAACTAATGGAACCACAAAACCAGTAATCTGACGCAAAGAAGACAACGCAGGGGACGGTGCTGCATGGCGCCCTGTGCTGCACATGATAAAGCAGGGCTGCAGCAGACAGACGGCTCTGGGGAGCAGGGCCGGGCTGTCACTGCATCCCACAGCAGAGAAAATGGCCAACATCGCAACTTTGGTGACGATTACATGAAGGCGCACAGTTGTTAAAATACGGCAGATGGCATACCTAAACTTGGACTTCCTGAGTCCTGCCTGACTTCCCTCGGTAATGGACTGTGACTTCAAGGCATAAGCAGAAATAAACCCTCACTCACCTCGCTAAACTGGAATTTGAGGCATAGGTTGACCTGACTGGCTGATAAAAAGCAGTTTGGAATCTTGCTGACCTGAAAGCATAATTAGAATTTATTTTTGGCCAAAAGCTATTCGTTGTCCCCCTCTGTATCTCACCTATTATCAAGATAAATGGGTTTAAAACAAAACAAAACAAAACAAAAACCTTTGGAATATATTAACTTAACAAAACCCTCTTCTCCACCAACAGATGGGCAAAGAATGCTGCTGGCTGTTTCTGAGGCCGAGAGCTGAGATCCTCGTCTGCTCTAACTGTCCACTTAACGTTTCCACCCACATGTTTTAAAAATACCCTGACTTACAACTTCCTAGAAGAACTCCCCGAAGCTGCTTTCACTCTGTCATGTTGTATCTGGGGAAAGCTAAGCACAGGTTCCCAGGCCATGGTCACTCAAATTTGGCTCTGGAATCAACTGTCTTTTACTCCATTTGAGGTGAGAGCTGTGTGCATGCATGTGTGCATGCGTGCCTGCGTGCCTGAGTGGGCGCATGTGTGTGTGCCTGTGTGTGTGAGTGTGTGTGCCCAAGTGTGCGTCAACACCTCTTCGCAAGGCTTTTGGCCAAGGTACCTGTCCCAGCAACAGAAAGGCAGAGTAGAACACAGGCTCAATCCCTGAATGCCTTGAGTCTAGAGGTCTCCCAGGTATTTGCCGAGCGCCTCGCACACTAGACTGGGAATTTTGTCTGTGGGGGGCCTCTCCTCACTTCCCACATCTCTGTGATCTGGTTTCACCTTGTCAGTTGCCACCCAGTAAGGTTCCTCTGACAAGTGTGCCCTAGAGAGGCCCATACCCACAATCTGGGGTGCGCCCTACTTTCTTATTCACTCCTCTCCTTCTCAGTGCGTAAGCTTGAGAATCTATATTTAAAACGACTGTTAAGAAAACCTAACTCTGCCTTCATACTGGCTCATCCTGAAATCCTTTTCTGGGGTGAATCCAAGGATTTTTTAAAAATCTGAATGGAGGTCCCTAAAAGACTAAGAGGCCACCCTGGGCTGCTGCTGTAGACAGCAAGGCCATCCATGACACAGCAGTTTCCTCTCCTCTGCTCTTCCACAAAAAAATGGAGCTTCCAGTGCAGATCTGCAATCCCAGCACTCGGAGGCAGAGGCAGGCAGATCTCTGTGGGTTCAGGGCCAGCCTGGTCTGATCTACAAAGTGAGTCCTGTACAGCCAAGGCTTGTTACACAGAGAAACCTTGTCTAAACAAACAAACAAACAAACAAAGTGGAGCTCCCCAGCTTGGGAGTTTATGGGCACTGGCTGTTCTTCTAGAGGTCCTGAGTTCAATTCCCAGCAACCACATGGCGGTTTACAACCATCTATAATGGGATTTGATTCCTCCTCTGATGTACGTGAAGACAGAGCACTCATATATGTAAAAGATGTGAATAAATAATTTTTTTAAAGTGGTACTTCCAGCTTCACTTCACCCTATAGATTTTGATAGTCTCTGGAGTGTCCACCCTCTGTTGCATTTTAGGAAATAGGGAAGACAGAAGAGGAACTTGTCCCTCCAAAGACCTCCCTGGAAACCCCACCCGCAGGCTTTCTTAGCGTGCCTCTCCTCTTAGCGGCCAGAGCGTTGGTGCAGCCTGTTCCCAGCTGCAGACTAGACTTACTCTAGCCTTTCCACCAGGCAGGCACAGCACACCCAAGTCCAGTTTGTGGTGCACGGTGGCTGGTGATGACTAAACAATTGCCCCAGTCTTTTCTACAGAGGGTAGAAAGGAAAATCCTTCCTGGGCGTGGTAGGGGAAGACAGGGCGTCAGAAAAGAGGAAATGACATATTCAAACATCCTCAGTAAAAGAACATCATGATACTGTCGTGGGGCATAAAAAAATTTTTCCATGCACTGGAAACCAAACTGCAAGTGTGATGTGGGAGGGAAGTGGGGAACCGCAGCGGGGGTTCGGCCTTGCAGAGAAGGTGCCTCACAGCCGGCTTTGCCTCTGACTCCGGCTGCACAGTGGAGTGTGTATTGAAGGGTGCAGCACCGCAACCGGGAGAAAGGCTGATGGCAGAGCAAGTGTCTAGAGCTCTGTAACCTAGGTCTGAAGACATACAGGTCTTAGGGAGATGCTCATGGATTTGAGGGTTATTACTAACGGTTACCAGAGAAGCTTAGTGAGGGATGGAGAATAACCGAGAACTTTAGGTAGCTGGAGAGCCATTGGAAGGCTGGGCAAGCAGCATCTAGAATAGACGCCCCGCCCCTCAGGGTAGAGGCCCCGCCCCCAGGATAGCCGTCCCGCCCCCAGGATAGCCGCCCCGCCCCCAGGATAGACGCCCCGCCCCCAGGATAGCCGCCCCGTCCCCCAGCATCAACTTTAGATTACATGAAAGTGGTGTATAGAGCTGCCGCCGCCGAGACACTTGAATACATCTCATTCTCTTGAGAAGCCCACACACATTAATAACTATTTCTTCTCTTAACATCCATCTTAAATTTAACCTGTATTTAAAATTGTCAGGCTCAAAGTGGCCGCCCAAAATGGCAGTGCTGGTGACAATGTCCTTAACAGAAAGGCTTTGACAGGGTGGACAGAAGCCTAAATTCAGCCTTAATCTGCCCCCAAAGGTCAAGAACCTCAAGCACAGTCAGTCAGAACAGCCTGCTTCAGCTCAGGGACACGCCCCCACCCCACTGCTGACTGTCCTAAACTCTGCCTGCTGCGCCACCGCTGGCTTCTCTCTTCCTGCGTCCATGACAGCCTCGGCAGTTTGATTCCCCCCACCCACCCGCCAGCCTCTCTTTCTACCCATGGAGTGTTCCAGTTCGATGACTTCACAGAAGAGGGGTCCATCATCTTCTGAGGGTCCACCTTCTGCATCTCTTTACTCTCATCTCCCGCGGGACTTGGTCAGGGGACCTTTGTGGCTATAAATGAAGTTTCCAGGGCTTGGCTGTCTCCTGCTCTTCTTGACTGTTTCATAAATACGATAGTTCCCCAATCTCCACTCAGCACTTCCAATGTGACACGGAGAAATTAGCTGTGGTGGAACTGAGACAAACCAGGACCTAGAGCATTCCGATGAACATGTGAAAAAAGCCGACTGCAGAGCCCGCGTGGACGAGTGAGGAGGGCAGGGGCACTATACATGGCTGCGCTGGGCTGTTGGTGACGCACACCTTTAATCCCTGGGAAGGCAGAGGCAGTCAGATCTCTGTGAGTTTGAGGCCAGCCTGGTCTACAGAGTGATTCCAGGACAGCCAGGGCTACACAGAGAAACCCTGCCTCAGACAGACAGACAGACAGACAGACACCACCACTCACAGCTAGGGGCTCCACTAGCCCCATTTCCACTTTGGGGAGGGCTTTCTTCACTCCTATATGTTTCTGTTCCATGCCTATTTTTTTGTTTTTTGTTTTTTGTTTTTGGTTTTTGGAGATACGGTCTCTCTGTGTAGCCTTGACTGTCCTGGAATCACTTTGTAGACTAGGCTGGCCTCGAACTCACAGTGACTCACATGCCTCTGCCTCCGAGTGTTGGGATTAAAGGCGTGCGCCACCACTGCCCGTCTCCATGCCTAACTTAAAAGGCATGGTTTCCTCTGCACCTCCCCCTGCCACCTATGGGGGTTTTTCCCTCAACCTGTACTATGCTTTTCTCTTAAACTCAAAGAAAATTGTCCTTGAACCTCCTTTTGAATCCAATTATAACTTCTAGTAATGAGAATAAGAACCCCAGAGGGACCCTCAGTTTCCCCAGTAACTGTACTGGGGTTTGAACCACATCCTGGCACCTGTTAGACAGATGCTGTCCCACTGAACTGTGTCCCTGGGCCTCCTTCCACCTGTAAGTTTCAGGTGCTACCTCACTAAGTTGCCTCGGCTCACCTTGAACTTGCGATCCCCCTGCCTCAGCTTACTGAGTACCAGGAAGGGTGTGTTCAGATCTGTAATCCCAGCACTTGGAAAGGCAGAGGCAGGTGGATCTCTGTGAGTTTGAGGCCAGCCGGGTCTACGAAGTGAGTTCTAGGGCAGCCAGGTCTACATAGAAAAAACTGTCTCAAACAAAAGAAGGAAGGAAGGGAGGGAGGAAGGGAGGGAGGGAGGGAGGGAGGGAGGGAGGAAAGAAGGAAAGCTCCCAGCTACTGAAGGCAGATAGAGCAAGCTCAGCTCACCTACAGACCTGAGAAGTGATGAGGCATGTTAGCGGTGAGCATCTGCTTTTAGAACAGTGCTTTCAGGGAACCAGCTACCCCTTGGCAGGGAGGAGACCAAAGACTACAAAGGCTGCTCTATCTGTAGTTAAAGTCTCTCTGTCATTAAAAGGCTGACACAATGTTCAAGTGGAGAGGATACTTAGATCAAACAACCAGGCACTTAAATGTTCAAAAGTGAAGTTTCTCTCCTCAACAAATTAACTCGTTCAGGCTGGAGAGATGGCTGAGCCACTGAGAGCACTGGCTGTTCTCCCAGAGGACCCCCACATGGCAGCTCACAGCCATCTGTAACTCCTGCTGCAGGAGACATTACGCCCTCTTCTGCCTTCCACAGGTACTGCACAAACACATGGTGCATATACACGCATACATGAGAAAAACACAGGCAGAAAATAAAAATTAATGAATCTTCAAAAAAGAAAAGAAAAAAGAAAAAACCCAGCCTGACCACATGAGTAGAATACATACAATGTTCAAACAGTTCTTGTTCCTGTTTTCTTTCTGGACAAGCGAGCGGAAGATGTCGCCGTTTGTGGTGCTAATGGATTGCATAACTAATTCAGGATGTGGCTAAACTCATCGCACTGAAGTCATTTATTTGAACTTCATGGTTCCTCCATGCTTAATTGTCAGCTTTCAGCCTTGCATTAAACATGAAGCCTCCGTGCTTTTAATATGAAACATTTGCTTTGTTTTATGCCCGCGATTATGTTTTGTTGGTTCTTCCTAGATGTGTTAAGTCTATTTAAAGTGTGTCTCATGAGACCCTTAAATGTTTACTGCATTAGAAAAAAAATCTTCTCACATATCTTGAGAGATAATACAGTTTTTACTGTGTCGGAAGCTTGTTAAGAACTACTTAGACACACACTAGGTATGGGGGGGTGGCGATGCGTGACATTTAAAATGGAAAGAAAATGCCAGTCACAATTCAGATGTAGGCGTACACACTAAAAGTGTTTGCAGATGCCAGGAGTGGTAGTGTGCTCAGCACTCAGGAGGAGGCAGAGGCAGGAGAATTACTGCCAAGTGTGAGGCCTGCCTGGCCTAAATCGTGAACACCAGCCACAGCTTTATCCCTTTCCGGCCTCACGTGCTACCACAGAGCCCTGTAGAGGGAAGCACGCTGCCCCAGATGGGCAATCCTGTCATGACTGTGTGTGCTTGCTTCCCTGTGAACCTGGGTGCTGTACGCCTCCAGGTCAGCAGAAGCCAAGATGCCAGCACTTAACTGTGGTGCCCCTTGGCACACACAGCTTGGGAATCTAAAGCCACTGTCACCATCGCCATCCTTAACAGTCATGCCAGCTGCCTCAAGCTTATCCATCACATCTTCGGTCTCCCTAGATCAGTGGTTCTCAACCTGCCTCAGGCTGCAACCCTTAAACACGGTTCCTCATGCTGTGGTGACTCCACCCCCAACCATAAACCTATTTTTGTTTCTGCTTCATAACTGTAATTTTGCTACTGCTATGAGTCGTAATGTAAATATCTGGTATGCAGGGTATCTGCTAAGTGACCCTATGAAAGAGTTGTTTGGCCCCACCCCCTAAAGGGGTCACGACCCATAGGTTGAGAACCCCTGGTCTAGACCAAGTGAATGGGTTATGTCACAGTGAAAAGCAGCCCTGAGCGGTCTAGTTTATGGGCTTTTAAAAAAAGACTACATTTATTCATTTTATTTTGTATGTGGGTGTTTTGCCTGAATGCATGCTTGGTGCCTGTGGGGTCAAAAGTAGGCATCAGATCCCCAGGAACTAGGGTTGGAGACGGTTGTGAGCCAACATGTAGTTGCGGGGGGTTGAAATGAGCTTTCAAAAATCAACGTCATTATAGAGTTCACTGAACAGCGTCTGACTCCTGGAAATGGCGTGATGGGCCTCATCATGGCGTTAAGGACCTGCAGCAGAGGCTAAGCAAGGAAGTGGGAGAAACAAGAACAAGCAGGAGATGCAGCTCGGCAGCCAAGCGCCCATGTCGCCCACGCAGGGGAGCTGAGCTCAGTTCCCAGAGCCACCCAGCTCCAGGGACATCAGATCCCTCTAGTCTCCCATGCGTCGGCACTCATGCACGAAACACATGGATATATACATACTTAACAATAAACTTCAAATATAAATGGACTATATAATACTAAGATATATACCTTAAAATAAAGATTGAGGGGATGGTGTTGGTTCTTACAGAATAAAATAAAGTAAAGGGCTTAAAACATAAGCCTATGGGAACAGACGTGAAATACAGCTAAATGCAGTCAATCTTACACGTTTTGTTTTAATATTGACAACAGCCCCATGTGAGGCCGCTATTGGCCCTACTTTATACGTGAGGATGCAGGGACCACACGAAGCATGCAGTATGGCTGACATCCTAGAGTGACGTCATTGCGGTGACAACCACTAAGCATCCTGGAATGTTTTCTGCATGTATCATACACTGCGCACTTGGTATCCACTTTAATCCTTAATTTATACAAACATCTTCAAGCCAAGCTCCACTACTGTCATCACACCATAGACAAGTACACTGGGGTTTGGAAAGCCTTGGTACCATTCGGTAACTAACTGCTGGGACAGCTCTTGGCCCTGCTCATGAGTTTATAGGTCTGCACTGCATAGGAGGTGGGGCGAGAAGGAGGAGACACAGTTAGAAGCAGAAACAAGGATGTTAAGAAATCGCAGCAGCCTTTTAAAGATGTGGTGGCGCACACCTTTGATCCCGACACTAGGGGGCAGAGGCAGGCGGATCTCTGTGAGTTCGAGTCCAGCCTGGTCTACAGCGCTAGTTCCAGGACACCTAGGGCTACACAAAGGAGGTTTGTCTCAAACACACACAAATAAAACAAACGAATAAACAAAAAAAGAAATCGTTGCTGGTGGTGGGGGATCAGGGTTGGATGTTTTTAAGTTCTTTGCATTTTATTCAAGAATGAAATTAAAAACTCACCCAGATCTGCAAAAGTAACAAGGCATTCAAAAATAAAGCAATAGAAAACAACACCGCCAGAGAGTAACAAGCTGCAATGCCAGGTGTGCAAGGGCCCCAGTTAGTGTTTGGAGCTTTCTACTGGTGGAATCAAGAGAAGGAGGAGCTCGGCAGCTAAGGCGCAGAGAGAGGGTAGCTCTTTGTTTCAACTGGCCATGCCATTATTCTGCCACTCGTGTCCCTGCCCGTAACACCCCATCTGGCTAAATCACATGTAAACACGCCATGTGGTTTTAATCATACATGTGCCCACCCATGCATAGGCATGTGGTGGTAGATGGGAGGTTATCCTTAAAGGGCCGCTTGAAGACACAACTTTACCTTAGTGCACATACACCCAGAATCAGTTCAGCCGGGTCCTGCCTTTTTTATTCTTTGGACCCAGATGCTCTGGCAGCATACCTGAACAGAAACCACCTATGCTTGATGGTTGCTGGGGGTGAGAGGTGTGCCCTGTTGCTCAGGCTTTTATTCTGACAGAAAGTGGGTTCTGCTTTGGGGGGCTCTGGGTGAGGCTCTGGCCAGCACTCCTGGTAAGCTGGTGCTAGCGCTCTGTGGGGCCCATGCGCTGGGGATGGCTCTCACCCTGAGGGCTTTAACAAACCCTCTCACCCAGGTGCGTGTCGTTTGCAGCAGATCAGAGTGTCTACTGTGGGACTCGGGCATCTGTATTGTTCAATATTGCTCACGGGGGTTGATGTACGAACAACTTCGAGAAACACTGTCTCTGGACACCCGAGCCTAACAGATCTACCTCTGACCAAGAACAAAGGTCTGGCCTTAGTGGCCTGGGGAGTAGTGTTCCTTTAACGGGTTTAGTAAAGCAGGCCTGGGTATGGGTGGTGCCTATAACTGCAGACACAATGACCAACAGGAAACAGTGTTCTTGATTCAAAACCCAAGCCAACAACAAGTTGGCTTGACAGGTTCAAGCTTGTTTAAGAAGACTGGGAAATAAGCGGGGTGGGGGAGACAACAAATAAAATCATGTTATTTGCCTACTTGGAGGAGTGGGCAGCTGTCACCTCAAACTCAGGCCCTGCAGTGACGTCATAGCACTCTCCCAAGTACAGATGTTCTCACTTGACTATGAATGTATTTCTTTTCTTTTCACTTTGAAAGCTGGCTTTGGTGGCCAGAGAGGGATCACTCTGGCTTTCAAACGAGCACTTGCTTAAATGAAAACCCTTGAAAAAGATCCTAAGATTCCCAAGAGGCTGGTAATGGATTGGGAGAGAAAATTAGATGGGAGATTTTTTCAGAAGGTTTTAGACATCTGAACAGGCCGTCATGGGAGGATGTTCCTAACCACACAGTGGCCTCCACAGGGGTTCAACACTAATGGAACCACTGGGCAGGACCACAGCTAGCATCTCAGGCATGACCCCACATTCGGGTCTCAGGTTGTGCAACCTTCACCCACTGAATGGTACTAACAGAGGCTCACCCAAGCTCACAAGCAAGCAAGAAGGAATACGAGACATTCTTGGCCCACTCTCTTCTGGCCACGCAGTGTGACAGAACTGTGCCCTGAGAGTCCTAGACCGTTCTTTAGAATAATAATAAAAATAACATTGACCAAGCTTGGCAAATGTGCCGGGTACTGTTCCCAGTACTTTAAATCCAGTGTCCCGCCTGATATGGTCAAAACTCCATAAGATGGGTTCTATTACTCATCCTTTTTTCTACAGATAAAGAAAGTGAAGCTCACAAAGCTGCTTTAACCTGGAAACAGTCGCCATCAACTTTAAAAGGCATGGTTCTTGGCCCCAGAACCGTCAGACTTTAGATTCTGTGGGGCTTAAACAACTAATTCAAAGCCACATACCAACCCGGGAGAAGGAGAGATGTGGAAAACCAAGGCACCCTCCTCCAACCACAAAAGACTCTGCCAAGCATGTTATCCCCTCCCCCAGCAAAAGCCAAATGGAGATAATGAGGGGTAAACAACCCCATAAATGGGGTTCCCCAACAAGTCAAGTGAGCATGTTGGTAAGCCTGAGTTTCCCAGCAGGAACCAGACAGTACAGGTGCAGGGAGACGTTGCATCAAAACCCAAGGGCACGATGGCGTGCTTGGACATAACAGTCACCACCTTAAAAGAGACAAGGACCTGTAATTGTGGTCTTGGAGGCTTAATGCCTCCATCTGCCAACCTAGGCCTAGTCCTGGAAGCTTCTAGCCTCAATAATCTAATCTAGGCCTACTGTTTTCTGCCTCTAGACTTACTACTGGACAAGCTCACACTTTCTAGCTCTTTCTGAACTCTAGCTGGCTGGTTCAACTTAGCTGCTGACCTAGAGGCATACAGCACCGCGGTTCACAGGGAAGCAAGCATACAGTCATCACAGGATTGCCCGCCTATGGCAGCGTGCTTCCTTCTACAGGCCTCTGGGGTAGGATATGAGGTTGACAGGGGAGCGCAAAGCCACTCCATACCTGGCGCCCTCCCTTGACAGCGTGATCTGTGTCAGAGATGTACCACCTGTCTATGCCCTGCCCATTGCTGAGTACCTTGTGTCTCACTCACATTTCCTCCCCGCCACCCAGGGTGGGGGTGGGTACAACATGTACCTCTGAGTCAGGGCAGCGCACTGCGGGAGGACCAGCGGTTGCAGCATTACCTCATTTCCGTGTACCAAGCAGGAGGAAGCCCTGTTGTCAGGTCTGTAGGACAGCGTCCTCTGTGGACACTTCCTCTTCCCAATGCCTCTGTCACGCCATTCAGCCTGTCTCCTATCACAATCCCCTCCTTCAAGTTCCAGGGCTGACAACCCTCTTCGCATCCCTCTCCTCATCACTAGCATCCTATCTCCAGAAGATGCCTCTTCCCCTCAGGTTCTGCCTAAAGACTCGTGTAGCCTCCTGCTACCTGACACTTGCAGGACAAGTGGGACAAGCGGGAAAAGAGGAAGGTCTCTGGGCTGATGGAACCACAGCTGGAGGGAGACTGGCTGGGGACATCCCAGAACCAGGTCCCAAGAGTATGTCCCCTGCCCAAAGCTCTATACCTCTGTGGGCAAGCTGTTTCTCCCCACTGAGAGCTGGGCTCCGTGCAAGCTTAATGGGGAGGGGCGGGGCCAGGGCAGGCAGGAGATTTGGTGGCAGCTAAACCTTGCAGCTGAGGTCACAATAGGCATCTTCAGTCATTAGCTGGGAAAGCGCTCAGTCCAGCATGACAAGGAACTCATTTCTCCTTACAGCGATACTTACAGACCTTCCAAAAATAATCCAGGTGTCTTGGTCCTGGCTCTTTACGAGTCTAGCACATGCCCTCAGCGCTGTCATCAGTTCAATTTTGTCTCCAAAATGTAGACAGGGAACCTGAGAACCCACCTTACTTGTAATCAAGGTCGTTGTTGATATAATTCATCATACTGGGGCTGCTACAATAACTAACGCCTCCACTGAGCTCGGCAGATGAGAGCCCTGATGGCTCTGACAGTTATGGTGGCTTTGGTTCCCAGCCATCCATAACTGTAGTTCTGTGGGACCTAGTGCTTCATTGACCTCTGTAGGCACCAGGCACAAGCATGGTATGCAGATTTACATATATATATGTGTGTGTGTGTGTGTGTGTGTGTGTGTGTGTGTGTGTGTGTGTGTGTGTATGCAAACATCAATATACATTTTAAAACAAATAAATTATACTAGAATGCAGGGGGCTGTCATCCAACAAGAATGTTTCCATACGACACTGAGATATAGACCCTGAGGAAGCGGCACATGCTGACGGAGTCAAAGATAGGAGTTATGTGTCTAGCCAGTTCAGGAATGACAGGGGGCTGCTGGCAACACCAGAAGCTGAGCAGAAAGCATGGAGCAGATTCCTCTCAGGGCCCTCAGAGAGCGGAGCCCTGCCTACACTTTGACGCTGGACTTCCAGCCCCTTAGCGAATCTTTCCGGTTTGCTGCACGTAGCTGTACAGATTCTAAGAGCCTCGGATGATAATCCACATGAGCGGTCCCAGCTCAGATGACGCTGTATGACGCCGCCTCCGCCCCTCCCAGTGGAAGATACGCGGGTTTCAATCCATCCCGCTGAAATGGCAAATGGTTTTTGGCCAAAGCCTGTCCTGCTGTGGCCTGGTTACTGCCACGTATCACAATATCTTCCAGGAAAAAAAAGAGGGGGCAGGGAGACAGGACACAAATGGCAGCTGCAAGCAGCTTACATGGGTTGACAAGCACTGAAGCCAGAAGTGACAGAACTCCTATCTAGAAACGCGAGCAGACACTTGCTGGAAGACGCGGTGAGATCCCCATAGCACAGCAGTCAACTTAGGCCTCCTCCTTCACTCTGTCACTGCACAGTGAAAGGCCAGGCTCGGAACCGTCTGCTCGGGGCCATCAGTGGGACCCCATACCTGTCAACATGTCGTGCCCGGCTTTGACATTGATTTATTGAAGGCATTAGAGAGATGGGTGCTGTTCAAAGAGTCAACGTTTTCAGATGTTATCAGTCTTCTGAAGAAACAGCTGCTGTTAATGTTGTAATTAGATTAGTCCAGTAAAATATAGGAGAATCGGTTAAATTTTAACTTTGGGCAACGAATAATGCTCTTGTGTAAGAGTGTCTCAAATATGGCATGTGCTTTTGTGTGTTTGAGGGGTTTTAATACACTTTGTTAATCCTTTGACAGTTTCATATATGCTTGGACTGTACTCTGATCATAGCCATTGCCCGTTCCCTTCCCTGCCTCTGAACCTTTCTTCTTTCCAACAAATTCAGTTCCTACTTTTATGTCTGTAATATATATACTCATATATACACACCCACATACATATATGTATACACATATATATGTGTGTGTATATATATTACTGTATGTGTGTCTGAACATATGCATCTGTACCACATGCATGCAGTGCCCATGAAGGTCAGAAGGGGGCACCAAATTCCCTGGAACTGGAGTTACAGGCAGTTGTGAGCCACCACGTGAGTGTTCTTAACCAGTGCACCATCTCTCCTGTACCTGCAATGGTTTTGTTTATTTATTTTGGTTTTTGAGACAGGGATTCTCTTGGAGTCCTGGCTGTCCTGGATTCTCTTTGTAGACCAGATTGGCCTTGGACTCACAGAGATCCGCCTGCCTCTGCCTTCTGAATGCTGGAGTTAAAGGCGCGCTCGACCACGCCCAGCTCCTGCAATGGTTTTAAATGGCCACATTATATTTGTCAAAATTCACTGAACTGTGCATTTAAAATGTGCACAATTTACAACATGCACACATACATCATCCCTAAAAATAAACGCCCTATTTGCTTAAGCTTGGCGAGTCAGGGTTCTGTCGGAGTGGCTGATGGTAAGCCCTGTCTTAATTAAAAAATAAAGGTAAGGCCAGTGGAAGGAACGCATTGTGGAATCGGGGACTCTCGTCCCACTGGGCCCTCAGGAGTTGTATTGATCGGGTCAGTCACGTTCCTCAGTCTTCTGGTACAGGGACTGATAAAACTACCCCCACAGACTAAGATTCGGGACAAGTCCTGCTGGGTGGAAATGAGACCACCTGTGCTTACTCCAAAGGGAGACTGAAGGCCCAGGAGAGCTGCACTACCAGGTGTTTGCGCGCAACTTGGGAAAGTGTCAGAAGCTGAGTTAGAGTTTTTTGGGGGAAAGGGGTAGGTTAGCACGTGCTGCTTGGGTTCCCACCACCGGCTGACGGGCTGTCGGGCTGACGGGCTGACGGGCTGTCGGGCTGTCGGGCTGTCGGGCTGGTGGGCTGTCGGGCTGGGGGGCTGTCGGGCTGTCGGGCTGTCGGGCTGGGGGGCTGTCGGGCTGGCGGGCTGGGGGGCTGGGGGGCTGGGGGGCTGACGGGCTGGCGGGCTGGGGGGCTGGCGGGCTGGGGGGCTGGGGGGCTGACGGGCTGGCGGGCTGGGGGGCTGGGGGGCTGGCGGGCTGGGGGGCTGGGGGGCTGGCGGGCTGGGGGGCTGGCGGGCTGGGGGGCTGGGGGGCTGGGGGGCTGGGGGGCTGGGGGGCTGGGGGGCTGGCGGGCTGGGGGGCTGGCGGGCTGGGGGGCTGGCGGGCTGGCGGGCTGGCGGGCTGGGGGGCTGGGGGGCTGGCGGGCTGGGGGGCTGGGGGGCTGACGGGCTGGGGGGCTGGGGGGCTGGCGGGCTGGCGGGCTGGCGGGCTGGGGGGCTGGGGGGCTGGCGGGCTGGCGGGCTGGGGGGCTGGGGGGCTGACGGGCTGGGGGGCTGGGGGGCTGGCGGGCTGGCGGGCTGGCGGGCTGGGGGGCTGGGGGGCTGGCGGGCTGGGGGGCTGGGGGGCTGGGGGGCTGGCGGGCTGGCGGGCTGGCGGGCTGGCGGGCTGGCGGGCTGGCGGGCTGGGGGGCTGGCGGGCTGGCGGGCTGGCGGGCTGGCGGGCTGGGGGGCTGGCGGGCTGGGGGGCTGGCGGGCTGGCGGGCTGACGGGCTGGCGGGCTGACGGGCTGGCGGGCTGGCGGGCTGGCGGGCTGGCGGGCTGGCGGGCTGGCGGGCTGACGGGCTGGCGGGCTGGCGGGCTGGCGGGCTGGCGGGCTGGGGGGCTGATGGGCTGGCGGGCTGGGGGGCTGGCGGGCTGGGGGGCTGTAGGGCTGGCGGGCTGGCGGGCTGGGGGGCTGGCGGGCTGGCGGGCTGGGGGGCTGGCGGGCTGGGGGGCTGGCGGGCTGGCGGGCTGGGGGGCTGGCGGGCTGGCGGGCTGGCGGGCTGGCGGGCTGGCGGGCTGGCGGGCTGGCGGGCTGGCGGGCTGATGGGCTGATGGGCTGACGGGCTGGGGGGCTGATGGGCTGGGGGGCTGGCGGGCTGGCGGGCTGGCGGGCTAGTGTCTCTATTCTTGTCCTTTCCCACTGCTACTTTCTGGCGTAATCTGGAATGGCTTTAGCTCAAAGCGGCTTCTGCACCCGCCTGTGGAAGCCCCCCCCCATCATTCTCCCCAAATACACTATCCATGGAGGGGCACAGTGGAGCCTGCTCTGCGCACTCCTAGCCTTGCTGGTGAGAAAATTTTTAAAGTGGACTTCAAAGGGACCTGGAGGACAGTTTATTGGAGTCAGTGAGCTAGAAAGCAGCAGGCCACGCAACATGGAGAGTCTAGTGGCTACTGACAGGAAGGATGGGAAAAGAGGGACGGCGAAGAACTTCTCATGAAGGACAGCTAAAAGACGCTCTGTGAGCGGGCACAGTGGCACACGCCTTCAATCCCAGCACCTGGAGAGGAATCCAAGGCCAGCCTGGTCTACAGAGTGAACTCCAGAACAGCTAGGGATACACAGAGAAACCCTGTCTCAAAAACCAAAACCAAAACCAAAAAAACCAAACCAAACCAAACCAAACCACTCTGCCTATGGAGGACAAGGTAGGAAAATCACAGAACAGAAAGAGTCGGGTGCTAAGAAGAAACACACTTGCTCCTTCAGTTGGCACAGCATTGCCTTCTCTGGGTGAAGGAGACCTTGAATGCAAAAACAGCACTCCTTCCTTCCGGGTCAACGAAGGAGGAAATACTTAACCATAATATTATTTAGGCGAGCCTAGTAGCCAGCTAAAAGTTGCTCAGGGTAGCCTCAAACTCAGGACAGACCTGAGACAAAAAGGCCTAAAGCAGATACTGCTGTACGCTCAGCTTTAAGCTTTGTTAGCTTCGAGTCACCTTAAGGCCCGTGTCCTTGGTTACCCTAATGCTGCAATTAGTTACAAGCTTCTCCAGGGTCTTTTTCACTTCCTAAAGGCTGGTGCCAGCCTCTTTGTTATATAGCAATGGAAGACTAGCACTTAAAAATGAGTTAAAAGCAGCTTGCAGGCTTTTCATTATAATTTATAAATTGACCTTTCCCACCCCACCCCACCCCCATACCTTTTTACTTAGTTATTGCTAACACCAACTGTGCCACTTGCTTAAGAAGAAGCTGCCACACTGGACCTCATATGACCCCCAAGCTCCTTGCTGTCCTCCCCACTCAGCCCTAGTGGAGATGACAAGAGTGGAAGCCTGAAGCCATCCATCCAAACCCCATGTTCATGTCAAGGTTTCAAGTTCGAATCCCAAGATGCCCTCCAGGGTCCTGGTGGAAGCCAAGTTGGGGATGTTGTGTCCTGTTCCTAATCCCTCCACTGTTGGCTGGGAGGACACCAGGCAAAGGCTCCTGAGGATGCCAGTGCTTGAGATACCAGCGGCGCTAGAGGAAAATAACAACCTTGGAACCACATGACGGAATACATGAACAAAACCAAAATAATCCTATTGGTGGGGTGCAACTTCACAGACACCTAAGAGGAAGAGCCGGCTCTGGGAATTTGGGCCCTAAAGTAACTACCTTTGATGAAACAAAACCAAAACCAGTCGAGTGCCATGCCTGTAATCCCAGCACTCGGGGAAGCAGAGGCAGGTGGATCGCTGGGAGTTCAAGGTCAGACTGGTCTACAGAGTGAGTCTAGGACAGCCAAGGCTACGCAGAGAAACCCTGTCTCGGAAAAACAAAAACAAAAACACTTTCCACAGTGATGGTTATAGTATGAGCTGAAATTGTGCGGAACTATCTGCCTCCCCCCCCCCCGCCCCCCAATTCTGGTAGAGTTGCTAATCCTTGTTTCGGAAGACACAAGGAAGCGGGCTCATCATCCTGCTGCTCACTGCAGCAATGGCCCGGCTATTTCCGGGAACAGGGAAGAGGCGTGCACGGCTCTGGTTACGAAGCACCTCTTTGGAACATCCCAGATGCAAGCTCAGGAGAGATGGGCTGTCGGGCGTGTGGTGGTTTAAATTAGAAACGTCTCCTACAGTCTCAGGCATCTGAGCATTTCCCTCTGGTTGGAGGCACTGTCTGGGGACAGTTAGAAGGTGCAGCCTTGCTGGAGGAAGTGTGTCAGTGGGGGTGGACTTCGGGGACTTGCATCCTTACCTACTTATTCATGCTTGTGGTTTACAACGTTGAGTTCAGGCCCACGCCGCCATGCTGCGTCCCTCCCCGGCTTCGTGGACTTAACCCTCTTGAACTGAAAGCCAAAATAAGCTCTTTTTTTTTCTGTGAGGTGCCTTAGTCATGGTGTTTTATGACAGCAACAGAAAAACGACGAATGCAAAGGGTAGCGAGTTTAGCAGAAGAGGGTTACAGCTACACAAAACAGCACCGCACGTCGGCTGAAGACAGGAAGTCGGGGATCACGTGGCGGAAGTGGGTGGGCGTGGCTTCACAGCCTAAGCCGGCAGGATTTGGGGCCAGCAATGCTCCTTTTCAGGTAAGCTCCCTGGCCCCTTGGAGGCAATTAGCTCGAGATGCACAGTCAGTGGCTCAGCAGGTGCCGGTTGGCACAGTATGAGAGGAGAAGCGAGGCTGCAGGTCCTGTGGCCTGTGCGGCACTGGATGCCGCACACTCACATCCGAACACTCTTAACGCCTCCTCCAACAGCTCCAACAGAAGAGACGCCGCCAGCTTTGTCCTGCTCCCCAACCTTTGGAAATTAACTTGATTTACCCAATCTGGAACTCTGGGAGAGAAAAAGAAAAAAATACTACACACATGCAACTCAGGCCCCACCCAGCCCCGTGGTCAAGCTGACTTGTCCCTAAGCTGTCTTTCTCACCAGCCTTTTCCTGCAGGTGGCAAAATGCAAAGCGGCATGCAAAGCTCCAAACCCCTCCAAATTCCAGGTAACCACATCGTTTCACAGTGGTGGATGCTAACTGCTGAACTCGGCCCCACCCCCACCCCACACAAACCACGAAGGGGCCATTGATGACCCCTGGCATTCCCGTTTGAACTGTTTGGCGGCTGTGCTCTTTCTTCTCACGAAGCCGTTTTCCCCAGGAATGGCGTGACTGGCTGCCATCGTGAAGCAGAGGCTGTAGTGGAGACTTCCAGCATACACTGGACTTCCAGAACACTGACCCTGTTACGTCTCTTAGGCAAAACCAATAACAGGCTTGCGTCTCTCCCGATGTCAGAATGTATCGAACAACAGTAAGTTTACAAGTTGTATCCGTTACAATTTGCCGAGTAGTCCCCATTTCGCCTGGCAGCTGGCTGTTGGCACGTGCTGAGTTCTTTTACTACGATTAACTCTGATCACACATTACTCATCACACAGTAAATGTTTCTATATATATTCACAGTTCGATGGAGTGCCTGTCAGAGCTAAGGAGGCCACAGCAGCAGTCACCAAGGAGTTCCAAGAGGCCTTACAGGAGGCAGAGGCACAGGTGGATGCTAACGTTAAATTCTCTTACACTCAGCCTGGGCAAACACAGGGAGTGTCACTGCTGGTGTTCAGATATTAGCAGATCCAGTCCTGGCCTGGCTGTACACTCCGGAGGAAGAGGCGGGTGACCTCTATCAATTCCAGGCCAACTTGGGCTACACTGTGAGACATAGAGCCAAGCTAGAAATTTGAGGGTGGAGGGTGAGGGGTGGGGGGTGGGGTCAGGCTTCCAGCTTGAATGGAGCTAGAGGCAGGGAGGAAGACTGGGTCTGGATGGACGGACAGATGGACGGATGGACAGACAGACAGCAGTTCAACTGATGCAGTACTAACTGAGCTCAGGCAAAGCCCAGGGGACAGCTGCACATTCTCCGTCTGTGTGTCCCTTGATGGCACACTGTGTGATCAGATAAAATGTCAGTGTCACAGTGTTAGATGCTCTCCGCCGTATGGCGTCCAGGCCAGGGCGCTGCACCCTCTAACCATCTGGTGGGTTCAAGTTCTCCAACCTAGTTTTTTTTTTTAAGATTTATTTATGTATGTATGTATGTATGTATGTATGTATGTATTTATTTATTTATTATGAATACAGTGATCTCTCTGCATGTACACCTGTAGGCCAGAAGAGGGCATCAGATCACGTTCTAGATGGTTGTGAGCCATCACGTGGTTGCTGGGAATTGAACTCAGAACCTCTGGAGGAGCAGTCAGTACCCTTAACCTCTGAGCCATCTCTCTAGCCCCTCCAACCTAGTTTTTAAGACGTGTATTTAATATGCCTGCTTGTCATGTGATCCAAATATAATTGGGTAAGTTATAGGTAGCACTGTTACCGTTCTTAGCCTGTACCCCACCTCAAAAGCCATATTTAATTAAAAGCCAGTTTAAAAAGCCAAATGCATTGTGAAAAGCAGGAAGGGGGAGATTTATTCACTGTGGCCACACTGAGAAGAGGGACACAGAGAGAGGTAGTGACCCCAAGTCTATCCTTGGGGGTTTAAGTAGAGGGCCAGGTTCCTTAGGCATATCCTAGTAGTCCTGGTCAAGGTGTGGTCCTGCCCCTCACTGACCCACCATGGTCTTTCTTGCAGGGTGGTTGTACAATCTGTAAATCTATTTTAGGAGAAAAATTCCCCTGACCGGCCCAGGCTTTGCGCTCCTGAGAGCATTCTAACTTCTTGGGGTCCATTGTTTCAGCAGCCTGAGAGGCAAGGGAGGGACAAGTGTCTCTATCACCTGTCTTACTCCCTGCCGGAACAAGTTGCATGTGAGTCCATGCCTGCTTGGTGCTAGTGAACAGGTCAGTGTTGTCTGCAAGCAATCAAACAGTGTCAGCCTACCTCTGTATTTTCACTTAGAGCCAAATGCTGCTTGTAGAGTTGGAGTCACAGGCAGCCAGGAAACGAAGGAGGGGGGCCACGGTCTCAGGGTCTTCTTCAAAGGCCTGCCCCTCCCCACAGACCTAACATCCTCCTTGAAGACCCATCCCCTGGAGGCTCAATCGCCCCCCACTGGGACAGCAGGCTGGCAGTCAAGCCTTGGGCAGACTCACATAAGCAAGATCGTTTTCTTATTCGATGGGATTATCCAGAGAGCAGATGATGCACTCATTTTAATGTCTGATTGTCATTAAAAGGAAAACATGATTCCAGAAAACACTTGCATTGAGCTCAGCCATGCAGTTGTGTCTGTTTGCCCAGCCCCAGCAGGACCTAAGTGAGAAGGTCTTTTGACCCTTTCTCCAGCTTCTTTCCCGTGTGTTCCAGCTCTGTTCCCAAAACCAGACTCCATCTGGTGCAAGAAAGCATGCTGTGAATCCCAGAGGGTTGGGCGCGGGACCTGTTCCGAGATCTGTAAAGGTGCTGTTGACACCCCATGGGCTCCTCTCTTCCAGTATCGCCTGGACAGGGGTGTGTGTCACTGTCACTCATGGAAGGCAGTTTCAGGAGCGGCTCCCTCCGCTTGGGATTTCTGCGTGGAGCGGTTACCGATTTGCTGTCTGGCGTCTGCCGCCAAAGAGAGAGAGGCAGGAGACAGGCTTTCTCTCTACCACTGGCAGTCGACAGGCTGGCAGCGGAACAGACTCCCGCCTGTCAGGCCCACCTGAAGTGCCCTCTTCACACAGCCCCAGCTGTCGGTGGGAGGTGGGAGGGCCAGTTCTGGCTCCAAAAGGCCATATGCTAAAAATATGGATGGCAGAGACTGGCACCAGAAGGACATTTGGCAGGGAGGAAACTGCTGTAAAGTGGAGGTCCTTCAGGGACAGGGACAGAGGCCCCCAACTGCCAGTGTAAACAAACCGCCCCGTCCTACTTGAGCTCTGAGAATAGGGGTTTTCCGCTCGGGGAGACAGGGGCTCCCTCCTCTTTCTTGCCTCACGCTCTCTGCTTCCCAAGCTAGCATTCCCGTCTAACACCTAACATCTGTGGGTAATGAGATCTTGACATCCCATAGTTGTGGGTTGAGCATTCCCCCAAATCAACGTGTTGGGACAGGCGGCGGCTTCACGAACGAGTTAGCACGTTTCTTGTGTGTCGCCCATGGTGCTGAGCTAGCTACTGGACCATCTAGTTGTGAGGAAGAGAGGCGGAGCCTCCTTTGAAGCAACAAGCAGCCTTCACCAACCCAGACACGGCCACCCAATGCTAGACTTCCCTGGCTCCAGAGCTAGCAATCAAAATAAACAAGTGACTCTGTCTCAGGTGGTCTGTTTAGTGAGAGAAAACTGAAAGGTCCAGGGCTTGGGATTCAAGGAGGATAAACGGGCAGATTGTCCTTTCAGGTAAAAAAAAAAAATCTACTGTAGACTGGAGAGATGGCTCAGCATCTAAGACCATGTGCTGCTCCTCCAGAGGACCAGAGTTCGATTCCCAGCACCTCCAGCTGCACGGGCTCTGACTCCTCTGAGAGCACCTTCATGCACATACGCAAATGCAATTAAAAATACCAACTCTTGCGAGGTGTGGTGGCACACACCTTTATTCCCAGCACATGGGAGGCAGAGGCAGGCAGATCTCTGTGAGTCCGAGGCCAGCCTGGTCTACAGAGAGAGCCCAGGATAGTCAGGGCTCTGTGTAACAGAGAAACCCTGTCTGGAAAAACCAGTAATATTAATACTAATAATAATAATAAATCGTTAAAAAATAATTTTATTTAAAAACTCATTAACACCATAGGCATACAGGTAGCAATGTGACAGGACTCTTAGGAGAATTCTAGCCCAGAGGGCTTTTATTCTTTTAAGGATTATTTATTTTTAATTATGTGTGTATGTGTATGCCCATGTGTGAGCATAGGTGCTCACAGAATCTAGAAGGGGGTGTTGGACACGCCCCCCCCCAGCTAGATACAGGCAGTTGTCAGCCACTCAACCACATGGGCGCCGGGAGCAAACCTTGGGGGCCACACACACTCTTAACTGCTGAGCCCCCTCTTCCAGGTAACAGAGGAAGGAAGGATGTCTCACCGCCTCGCCTGCAGCCACACTAGCTCTAACTCCTGGGTGGCACCAAGAGCAGAGAGAACTCCAGAGAAGAAATGCGTTGGGGGTTGGTCTGATGCTGCTGTGTATCTAAATGCTAAATATTGGCCCCCAGGATCCAGCTGCTGTCCAGCCCTGTGCATTCTCACATACCCCCAATGACAGATAAGCTTTGCTCCATTGTTAACTGCTGATTGGTTGATACAGAAGGGCTGGAGTCTGTAGCTGGGCAGACTAGAGGTAGGTGAAGTTTTGGTTCCTGGGGTTGGGGGAGAAAGAAGGAAGAAGATGAAGAAAGAGGATGTGGCCTGGTGGACCAGATCCAGCCCAGACAGGACGACGATGTATTGGCAAGTAACTTGGGGATAACCAGACTAGCTTAGGAAATTAGTTGTACCTGACCAGTGACTGTGCTAAAAGCTGATTAAATAAATCGTTAGGTCTCTGTCTTGGTTAGTGGGGGTGGGGTGGGGTGGGGTGGGGGAGGGCTAGCTGTGTCATAGAATAGCCCTCTACAGTTTAATAAACACGTAACAACAGTAATGTGCCGCTCAGAGTATGTGGAGAAAGGAGAAGGAATCTAGTTGAGGAGGTGTGCCCATTGCGTGATGTGTCGCCAGCAGCAGCCTTTGGATGTCCCAGGGAGTCTGTCTAAGAATTCAGACAGGCTCTTGGCGCTCTCCCCCCCCCCCATCCCTGTGGCACTAAGGACACCACAATCAACTCTGAGGTTGGAAGACCACAGATGGAAGTGACCTGAGCAGCCTCAAGTCAGCCTTTTTATTTATGGAAAAATGAAATGGGAAAAAATTATTTTAGAAAAGGGAGGTCGAGGAAGAGACCAAGAGACGTCACTTTGAGACTAGCTTTCTCCGAGCCAAATGGGGGCATAGTACAGGGCAGGGGAGGGGTATCTCCTTCCATCCTCACTAACCAGACTTTCCAAGGTCGTCGCCTGCACTGTGACAGGAGACTCTCAAGCTAGCTCTCTGCCTCTAACCCTTCCTCTTGACAAGCAGGGCAGGCGCAGAACCCACACTAGCCTGAGCTTTGCATCTTTTAGCAAACATTGTCCCGTGGTCCCTAGAGCAGAGTACAACACCTCCATGTCTATATTAGCTACTCACTGCTGTGTAACAAATCATCCCCCGGAGTTAGTGACTTATTAGAACAATGAAGCACCATCTCGCCAATCGAGGGATGACTCAGCAGTTAAAAGCACCCATTGCTCTTGCAGTGGACCTGGGTTCAGTTCCCAGCACCCACTTGGTGGCTCACACCCTCTTCTGCCCCTGTGGGTACCAGACACACATGTGGTGCACATATGTAAATGCAGGCCACTACTCATGCATAGACGAATAAAGAACTAAATCTAACAGATTAAAACAAAAAATAAACAACAAAAAACACATTATCTCACTATTTGTGGGTCAGAACTCCAGGGGTATCTTGGCTGGGCTTTCTGGCTCAGGGCTTTTGTCTGTGGGCATAGCTGTCCTCCACCTGGATTTGTTCTAGAAGA
This sequence comes from Acomys minous, assembly GCF_964271855.1. Lineage (NCBI taxonomy): Eukaryota > Metazoa > Chordata > Mammalia > Rodentia > Muridae > Acomys > Acomys minous. The sequence goes on from NC_140498.1 coordinate 55,985,222, forward strand.
ATCACTGCTAAGAGAGCTCACCCATGCGTGCTCTCATTTGTAGAGCAAGTTGCAGCTGGCTCCTGACAGGAGACTTCACTTCCTCTTCCTTGCAAGTTTCTCCCTAGACCCCTCCCATTCTCACGACAAGGCAGCTGGCTTCCTGCAAGCAGACCGGACGGAAGCCTCTACATCTTCCGCGACCTGATCCCAGCATTGCCGGGCCAGCCTTCCAGCCACCAGGGACCAGAGGATGAGCAAGACACTTGCGCTGCGTGAAGGATGTGAGCAGGTTCAAAAATGGATGCTGGGCAGCACCTGGAATTTGGAGGAGGCCAGGATAATGGCACAGGCTCCCCCAGCAACGAGACAAAGGAGGCTTTTTCGGGGTCAGAACCTTTCCTCTGTTGCTGCAGCCTTCAAGAGCTACAGCAACACTGCAAACGGACACCAGAGAATCGGACGAACTTGCGTCCATTTTGCTCAGCAAGATTTGGACACCATCTCCTGAACCCCCCCCCTCCCGAAAACTAAACAACTTCACCAACCTTACCCTCTCTCCATGTAGGGAAGTTGAAAGAGACTTAAAGAAAACACACAGGGAGGTGCTTTCGCATTTGCTAGGGGAAGGGGGTCCTTGGCACATGAGCTGATGTGCGTTGGATCCGCTCTCCTCTGAAGGACCCCACCACTGACCATTCCGCGCCGGGCGGCCACACCGCGACTCCATTGACCTAAAACGAATGGAAAAGCCAGGCACAGTAGCATATCCCTGTCATCTTAGCATCAGGGGGCGGGAGCAGGAAGATTAGCATGCACCAGGCCCCCCACTCAACCCCCAACATCAGGAAGAGGAGATAAGGAAACATGCTCTGTAGCCCGCTGGCCACCACGGCTAGCCCTACAGCAACCACATTATTTTTGAACGATGAACCATGACTCAGGACACAGGGACGGTCCCATCGTTTGGCACAGAGGTTCAATAACGGGGTGGGATGTTTCGCTTTATCTCTGTTTTGGATTCCTGAAATAGCCTCATACACATTTATTTTTTAATGTATTTTCACAAGCTTAATATACATCATACACATAAAAAGCGCTGGTAAGATCTATGAGCATCTGAGAACTTAATCAAAAGAACACCCATGTATTTGCCACCTACTTGAGAAGTGTGTCTCAGTTTATTATTAACAATAGGCACCCAGTATTTTCCAGGTATTTACGACATGCCAACCTTGTTGCAAGTATTTTACATGTATTATCACCCCTGTGAGTTAGGTACTGTTAGCATTGTCTGACAAACAGAAAAGCAAGTGGGGAGGGGGCTTTAGAGAAAGAACAAGGTACTAGAAAAAGCATGCTTAGATCCCAGCCAGCAGCTGAAGGAGACATAAAAAAGAAAAAGAAAACAAAAACAAAAACAAAAACCTTACAGCTTTCTGATGCAAAATGGACAGGCGCACACCTTTAATCCCAGCACTCAGGAGGGATTTTTGTAAGTTCGAGGCCAGCCTGGTCTACAGATTGAGTCCAGGACAGCCAGGGCTACACAGAGAAACCCTGTTGTGGGGGCGGGAGGGGGGTGGGGGGGTGGTGAGATGAGCAGGCCAAGCTGAACCTCAGGGTGGGTCTTATTCATAAGGATTGCACTGGCGTGCATGCATGCCTCTGTGTGTTTGTGTGTGTGTGTGTGTGTCTGTGTGTCTGTGTGTGTGTCTGTGTTTGTCTCTGCGTGTTAGGGATTCTGGGAAAGGAAAGCACAGTACTTCATTAAAGGAATAATTATTCCACCCATCTCTTTAGTGTGGCTGAAGGTGAGCCAGCCTTCTGCCCAGGCACCAATTCTGGTCCCTTGACCGGAAGTTTCTCCTTCATGAGGCCTTAGTGCTGTGCTAGCACTACCTTCTTCTAAGTGTTTGTCTGCAGATGGAGCATCCATCTACACTGCAAGGTAGCCCCAAGGGAGCTTGACAAACAAGGAGCAAGACCTCAAAGACTCTAATCCTGCAGATGAAAAAAAGGAATCAAGCCACAGGGCGGCTGGACAGATGGCTCAGTGTGTTAAGAACACTGACTGCCCTTGCCGGGGATCCTGGTTCAGTTCCCAGCCCCAACATGGCAGCTCACATCCATAGCCTGGGCTCCAGGGGATGCAATGCCCTCTTCTGACCTCTGCAGGCTCATGCATGTGTGTCTACAAATAAATGAGTCTACAGGGACGCACGTTCTCCAGGCTTCTATAGGACCATTGCTCAAGAAACGGGCCTCTATTCCCTGCCTGTTTGTGCTGCTGGCAATCAGGCCTACTATGTAAGTGTTGCTTTGCCACTGAGCTGCCGCCCAGCCAAAGCAGACCTGGTAATAGCTGGCTCCACCATCAAGAGTACTTGTTCCTCCCACAGAGGACCTGGGCTCAGGTCCCAGCACGGTGACTCCTCATAGCCTAATGTCATCCATGAGGACCAACCATGCTCATGGTGCACAGACACACATGCAGGCAAAACACCCATAAATGTATAATAGAAGTAAGTAAACTGAAAACAAAACAAAACTCCCAAAAAACAAACAAACAAACAAAAAACAAGCAGACAACTCTCCCTCAATACCCAGGCGGGTACGCAGTGGTCCTGTCCCCTGGCTCCCCACTATCGTCTCCTGTAACCCTCTCCTCCTCAAGACCTTGTTCTGAAATCACCAGCGGCTGGAACTCCAGCCATTTCTCCAGCCTGCAGTGGTTCCTTTTGTTTAAAAAAGAAAAAAAAAAAGTCAGTCAATTATACAAATAAAACAGGCTCCCTGTAGGCCTGTGTGCTCATTGAGAGAGTAAATCAGCAGAGAGAAAACGCTGCCCCCAAAGCAATTAGAGAAATGCAATTTTTTTTTTCAAATGGAAGATACGCTTATGGGTGTATTAAATTAGGAAAAATCCATAAAAGTGATAAAAATGCCATGCCAGGATGATTATAGGAAAGGCAGCCTGCTCACACGGCATGGTGCGAAGAAGCCGCAGCTCCAGCAGAGACCTTTGTGGGAATGGAAGGGCAGATGCTTCCCCAACACGCGCTACCGACTGAGAGCTCCTCCCCTGTCAAAACCTACACAGTGTGTCTGTCCTCTGTCCCCTTATCTCATTACCCACCAGGTACAGGATAGGGCCAACGACAAACCGACCACCGATCTGTATCTTACGTGAGGACCTCCCTGCCTTTCCGCCACGAAGGAAACGCGATACGCACCACACCCTCAGGACAACAGATCTCAGACCGCTCCATCAGCCTGCGCTTTCCCTGTTGCTGGTTAGCCCACGTCGGAATCCCCCACAGTCAACGCTGTGCCCCTCGCATCAACCCTCTGCGCTCCCGGTGAAAACTTCTGAGTTCAGCTTGTGGTCTCGGCTTTTACTTCCGCAACCATGGCCAGTGGTCCTCCTGTTGGGTACGGCTGTCTTTCTGACCACCGCCCAGAGACACACAACCCCGGGACACACAACAGGACAGTGTCTGGGATGTGGATGTTGCACTTGGCAGCCAGGTGTTCTGACTGACAATCCCTTTCTCCCTGTCCACCCTCTCGATCTCTCTTGGCTCCCTCGGCCCTCCCTTTGCAGTGAGGGTGGAGCTCCCTCACTTCCTTCTGCGGGAGGAACCTTGCCGTGTGTTGGTTACTCTTCTTGTTACCGTGACAAGACGCCGCTCCAGGGAGGAAGGTTTTGCTGTGGCTCACGGTCTGAGGGTGTACAGTCCATTAAGGCTAGGAAGGCACGGAGGCAGGAGTCCTGGCTGGCTGGTCACATGACATCCACAGTCAGGAAGCAGAGAGAGGTAAATGCCAGGTGGTGCTCAGTTTGATTTCTCCTTTTTATTCAGTCTGGTGCCCTGCCCATGGGATGGCCATTCGTGGCAGTTCTGCTCTGTTAACCCTCCTGGAAACACTTTCACATACGTATCAGAAATGTACTTTGCAGGTAGTTCTAATTTCATCAAGCCAGAGAGCAAGATTAACTGGCAGGGTTGGAGTGATGAAAGATGGTTCTGTGGACCTGGGTTTGCTTCCCAGCATCCGTGGCGGGCAGCTCACAGGTGCTTCGCACTGCACCCTGCTTCTAGCCTCCGTGGGTCCCACGCCCAAGCGCAGAGATCCCTACACATGCCGTTGCTGTGGTTTCTACATTTTCAAATAATACAAAAACAGATTAACGTACACCCCTATCCTGGACTTGGGAAGTCTGTTGTCATCCTTGGTGTCACGTAACCTCTGCACTTGTTCAGACCCCTGGTCCCCCATCAGGTATGCCAAGCTCTCCAAGACACAGCCGACACTTTCTTCACCAGGGGCTGGTGGGGTAAACTCTAACAGCTGAGACAGACTCCATGTGCCAAAACCTGGCCAGAGAGCCAAGGAGAGCAGCCTTTGGATATTCAGAAGGGCACGGGCTTTGGAGCTCCAGCCTCTTCCCTCCTCTTTTTATTTTTTATTTCTTTTTTCTTTTTCCCCTCCTCTTTTTAAATCAGGCACTAACCCCAAGCAGCCCAGTCACTCTCCCCCTCCACACCCCGATGATGCAGGGCTGTCTCTCACTGGGTAGAGGCACATAGAAGAAAATAAGAAGACCTACAGTTCAAAAGAAGGGTCTGGAAAAGACATGTTGCTAATAGTAAGGAGATATAAAACACATCCATTAGGATAGTTATCAGGTTTTTTTTTATTGTTGTTGTTGCTGCTGCTGTTTTTTTTTTTTTTTTAAATTTATTTATACAATATTCTTCTCTCCATGTGTACCTGCATGCCCAGAGAGGGCATCAGGTCTCATTAAGGATGGTTGTGAGCCACCATGTGGTTGTTGGAAACTGAACTCAGGGTTTTTTGAAAGAGCAGCCAGTGCTCTTAACCTCTGAGCCATCTCTCCAGCCCCAGTTCTTAGAGTGTGGAGAAATTGGAAGCTTGTGAACTCTTGGTGAGACTATAAAATCAGGCAGACACAGAAATTCAACTTCTGGATATGCTCCCCCAAACAAAAATAAGAGACTCAGACAGATGTCAGTAGAGCCATGTTCCTAGAAGTCAGGCACAGAGAGCTGAGCGAGCAGTAAAGTGTGGTACAGACGCCCAGTGGAGTAGGGCTGCGCCGAGAGGAGAGAGAAATCATGCTACTGTTCACAGAAGTCATAAGGACCCGGGTGCCCACGCCTGTAATCCCAGCACTCGGGAGGCAGAGGCAGGAGGATGGCTGTGATTTTGAGGCCGGCCTGGTCTACAAAGCAAGTCTAGGACAGTCAAGGCTACACAGAAAGCCACTGTCTCAAAAAACCAAAAAATAAAAAAATAAAGATAGAAGACAGAATGAAGCTTCCTGGAAAATGAAGGGGAAGCAAGGAGGGAAGATTCGGGGGGGGGGGTTGCATATAGATGTACTTATAGCCAGTTGAACTGTATGCTTCAAAGTAGATAAAGGGGAGCTGAAGAGATGACTTCGTGATTAAGAGCTCTTCTCTTGCAGAAAATCGGAACTCGGTTCTCAGCACCCAGGTCGAGGGCCTCACAAAAAGCCTGCAACGCCCTCTCCAGACCTCCGAGGGTGCTGTACTCAGCACTCATACCATCGCCCAGGTACATGATTGAAATAAATCTTGAAAATGTGGTTCGAAAAATACGAAAACAAGAGTGGTAGCTAAGTAGGAATAGCCACACAGAAGAGGAGGAGAAGGAGGAGGAGGAGCAAGAACCGGGAGGAAGGGTACCCTCCCCCCCCCTTCTCCTCCTCCTTAGGGTGGGCACAATGCTACCCACCTCAACCCTCCCGAGGTGACCCTGTGTCAGCGGGCTAAATTCAGACGTCAGGGGGCGGTCTAGTCGTCGGTGGCTATTTGCAGGAGCGTTTTAATTGCCATAAATCCCTGTCCGCTGCCCCTAAGCCTTGACTGCTGAAAGGAAGCTCTCTAGTCCTCTAAAGAGGTGACTGGGAAAAAGGAAACTTAACTCTTCTAAAGTACAAATTACCGGAAACCCATGGCCCCCAGACAGACGCACAGTTCGCCCGCCTTCTTAAATGGCTTCTGTTTGTTTTGGAAGCGCGAGGTGACGAGAACACTCAAAGGGCAGGAGCAATAACAACCTTGAACAAGGGCGTTTGGAGCCCACGCGGCCGCGGGAAGCCTGAGCCGGCGCCGGCGCCTCTCAGGAGGATGTGCCCGGCCCGCCCCTCCCTCCTCGCCCCTCCCCGCCGCGCTCCGCAGGCCCCGGCGCCGCCCAGGCCGACCACGGAAACGTGTACACTGCACGCGGCCGCCGGAGCAGCTGGGTCTCTGTGGCGCAATCGGTTAGCGCGTTCGGCTGTTAACCGAAAGGTTGGTGGTTCGAGCCCACCCAGGGACGACAGCGATTCCTTTTCGCAAAAAATTTTTAGAAATGAAATGTCCCCACTGTTCTGGGTTGATAACCACAGCGCTCCTGTGCTTGCTGTTTCACGCTGCAGCCGCCCACCCTTTTTCAAGAGGGTGTTCCTGGAGCGTGTGTCTGGAGCTTGGTTCACGAATGTTCACAAACGGCTGTGTTTGCGCTGGAAACTTGTAACGCAAACCACCCAGGGATAGTGAACAAACAGCACCACTCAGAAAACAAACAAACAACAACAGCAAAACAGGAAACTGAATAGCGAATACAGTTTGCTCGGTACAGTCGCTTCAGCTTCCAAACGGAACAGAGGAGCAAGAGACAGCACTGTGGGCAGAGTTTAGGGAGAGCACGCCCCAGCTTTGGGACAATGGGTTTGTATCTATGTAAATACTTTATATGTAACCTTAGACTGCTGGCAAGTTTTCCCCTCAAATTTAGCTTTTAACAGACATGGTACGTGTTCCTATTTCAAAGTTTTAAAAGAGAGCCAGGCGAGGTGGCACACGTCTTTAATCCCAGAACTCAGGAGGCAGAGACAGGAGGATCTCTGTGAGTTTGAGGCCGGCCTGGTCTATACAGTGTGTTCCGTGACAGCCAGGGCTACATAGGGAGTCCTTGTCACAGAAAGCTTTTTTTTTTTTTTTTTTTTTTTTTTTGGTTTTTTGAGACAGGGTTTCTCTGTGTAGCCTTGGCTGTCCTGGACCCGCTTTGTAGACCAGGCTGGCCTCGAACTCACAGCGATCCGCCTGCCTCTGCCTCCCAAGTGCTGGGATTAAAGGCGTGCACCACCATGCCCGGCTTTCCCCCCCCCCCCCCCCCACGAAAAACCTTCCATAAAGACAAGAAATCTGCTACAGTAGTAAACGTTCTTCCAAGACAGAGGTTGTGAAGTCAGGCCTTTGTCTGTGGAATCAAGAGAAGGAGACCTACCGAGCCCTCTGAGGTCACAAAGCCGACATTTACAATGATTCACAACAGTAGCAAGATTAGTTATCAAGTAGCAAGGAAAAATCACTTTAGGGTTGGGGTGAGGTCCCCCACAATGTGAAGAATTGTATTACAGGGCCGTGCAGCATTAGGAAGACTGAGAAGCCCTGCTTTAGAGGAAGGGACAGTTACCTGAGTCCCTGAGATGTCTCTCAGGAGCCTAAAGGAGGCTGGGACACTGGGCGGAGTAACACGGAACTTTCCAAAACATTCTTAGCTTGACGTTTTGCTTGGAGTCCCCCAAAACGCAAGGTATTTAGATTCCATCCTGTCCGTTGGTCTGCGCAACTGACTGGAAATGAGTTGGGTCATATGGCCATGTCTACACTGTAAATATTTTGGGGGAGGGGCTTCTGAGACAGAAGCCCCTGTGTAACGGCCATGGCTGGCCTGGAATTTGTAGATCAGGCGCTGGCCTCTGCCTCTGGAGTGGTGGGATTACAGGCATGTGCCGCCTGCCCACCTCACACTTTAAGTCTTACCTAGCATAGTATCTGCTATTATTAGAATTAGGAGTGCGTCCATCTTGACATTGAAAAGTGACCAGCTGTTACAAAGCTGGGGGGTGGGGTGGAACCTGGCTTCTGTGCCATGGTCCTTTTTGGCTCACTGTCTTTGTTCCGTCGCTTGAACTGAACCCACACAGAGTCTTGTCCTGTGCTCCTCCATGAAAAAGTCCCTCGTGACATGCACTGACTACCTGCTATCGGCTCCTTCCATGGCCCTGCCACCTCACTGTCCTTCAAGTTGCTCCGCAAACTGTATCCGGTCCCTCATGAAGGTGCAGGCCAAAAATAAAGTAGGAAAAGTAGATAGGACTGCCTCCCTCAAGAGTGTGGGGGCTTGGGCTTTTTAAGCCAGGTGACACTTTTTAAGTATTTATTTTTATTTTACATACGTTGATGTTTTTCCTTACATTGGTATTTGGGGGAAGGTGCTGGAACTTCTGGAGCTGGAGGGACAGTGATGAGCTGCCATGTGGTCGCTCCAGCCCCCAGCCACTGTCAGGAAACAAGCAACATCTGGACTGACCCTCCAGACGTGTAACCCAGGTCACCCTCCGGATGGTGGATGACACCTGACAGCCCCCAGGGTCCTTTCCCTGATGTGTCCTTTCCCACCTTGAGCCCATTTACCTCAGAACAGCTGAGAGGTCTCCTAACAACCACCATACCCTCCTGAAACCAGCACGCTGCCCCTGGAATGCAGGGAGCAGGCAGCAAAGCTTCCTTCCCACCGTTGTCAACGGACACTGGCCTGTCACATGACACACCATCAGTACGGAGGCAATCCGTTCTTAGGTTTGGGTGATGGAGACAAACAAAACTGCACGTGACTGATGGCCAGCATGAGGCATAGAACTATTTTTCCAGGCTCGTAAGGAGGCAGGCAATATGGCAGGAGCTGTATCTTCCTGATGGATGTGAACCAAGTCATTGAGACCAAACAGGAGGAGGGAGGGATATTTAAGGCCGGAAGACTCAAGGCCAGTGAGCAGGTGAGGGGTGTGTGTGTGTGTATGTGTGAATGCAACAAGCACACGGGGCGCATGTGGGACAAATGTCCCTCACTCTGCTTGTTGGACAAGCCCTGGAGGCCTCAGGGTGTGACCACACGTCACCAGGTGAAGTCAGGGACTGCTGGGGGCTTCTGCTTTGGGAACAAGAGGTCAAGTGGGGTTACACGGCTAGTTGGGCAATAAACTAAAGATCGGGAGTGGCTGATGCCACTGCATGTGAAGGGTGAGGTGTGGCCAGTCGGGGATCAGAAGATTGTTAAAACGCATGTGATGCCTGTGATTACAGAAGGCTGGCACAGGATGGCTTGGGTAGGGACTGCATCATCGCAGCCTTCATAGGAAACATTCAGAATCTGGAGCGGAGTGTGGCGGGAGTGAGGAATACTCGTTTGTCTTAGACTGGGCTTCTAGCTGTTGCTCTGGTTGTTCTCACAGGCTGGGCTACAGTGATCTTCCAAAGTTGCTGAGTGGGTCTTAGAGAAACCTGGAAATATGAAAAGTTATAAATTGCCCGTACTCAGCTTAGCTTAGTTATGTCTGATTTTCCATCATGGAATTCTTTTATTATTATTATTATTTATTATTTTGAGACAGGGTTGATCTGTGTAGCCTTGGCTGTCCTGGACTAGCTTTGTGGACCAGCATCATGGAATTCTTTTATTATTATTATTATTATCATCATCATCATTATCATTATTACCATTATTTTGAGACAGTGCCTCCCTGTGTAGCCTTGGCTGCCCTGAACTCACTTGTAGACCAGGCTGGCCTCGAACTCACAGAGATTTGCGTGCACCACCACAACCAGCTCATGGAATTCTTTTTAAAGCCTAAGCTAACTTTGACTCTGTAACTGATGATCTTGAGCCTCTTCCCCACCTCCTCTTCAGAGCGCTGAGGTTACAGGCCTGCACCATGAAGCCCGGCCATTACATCCCACTGAACCTCCAAACACGAGGGTTTTGAGTACGACACACTGAGAGCACGGGTGTGGGGTCCTCGGTCTCACTTTATTCTTCCTTTGGATGAGATGCCCCCTCCCCTACCCCCCCCCCGCACCCCCCCCCCCCGCCCCCGTTGCCCAAGGCTTTATGCATGCCGGCCAACCATTCTGCCAACTAAGCTATGCTCCCCCGGCCCCGCCCCCCTTTGAAGTTAATTTTCCTTTTAAATTTTATTTATTGAAGTCAAGCTTCCTGAAAGACTACATCAGGGTTTCATGGAGCCCTGAGAAAATTCCAAGTGGGAAGCTAAGGGCTTTCCCCCAAATACGTTCTGATGAATTTTGTTCTGATGTGCAAGGGGATCAGAGACTCACAGACTTCTTAGCGTCCAAAGCTTGAAGTCTTGGCTTTTGTTTAGTGAGCTTGTATTCAGAGTTCTAACAAAGGCCAAAAGCATGTCAAATCTCTAAGTGCTGAATGGCTCCACACTGCCACAGCCCCAAGGCTCTCACTCAGGGAAAGCTAGAGCCTTGACTACACAGCAGAAAAGCATGTCAGCACAAGTCAGGAAGCAAAGTTACTTTATTAATATGTAGACAGAGCCAGAGCAGGGTAGGTAATAGCCCATAGGACTTAGGGTGGGCTTCGGAGAGCTGTCCTGGAGTGTCATTACACTGTGTGTGTGCATAATCCTGTAGCTGTTACATCGCTCAGATGTTAGTTATAACGTGTCATGATGAAGATCGAAGGGAAAAAAACCGAGCTACTTTACTGATTGTTCTTAAAGCATGGCCTTCAGGCCGGGCATGGTGGTGCAAGCCTGTAATCCCAGCACTCAGAAGACAGAAGCAGGTGGAACTCTGTGAGTTCAAGGCCAGCATGGACTACAAAGCGAGTTCCTAGGACAACCAGGGATAAAACAGAGAAACCCTGTCTTGAAAAACAAAAACAAAAAACAAAAACGGCCTTCTGTAAATGAGACTGGAAAGTGGTTTCACAGGCTGTATTATTAGACTCAGGGCTGAGAGGAGAGCAAACAGGCGAGGGACCCCAAGGCTGCAAACATTCCATCCCAAACAAGGCGCGGGTGACTGCCGGCTTTATCTAGTCTGATCTGCGAAGGCAGTTTTGGCTTTAACCATGAGTAGTGTTGGGAGTTTCCGGACTCTCAGCAGGAAGATAAGCTAGGTTTTGGGGGGCAGCTATCTCCCTCCCCAATGGGACTTAGTGTCTTTGTCTTTCATGAGGGTATGGGAAATAACTAATATAAAAGTTTTAAGGTCATACAAAAACCAGAGTAGAATAAAAAGAAGCCATTTTGATTTAAAAAAAAAAAAACTGAAGCCGTTAATGGAAGAATTGAGGCAATGTTAACACAATGCGTCCTTGTTACACTGTGGAGTGACTGGGTCGGTGACTTTAACAGTGACCCCTTCAGTGGCTTCTGTGGAGATTTACATCAGCAGACGCAGATTTGCATCCCTTCCTTTCTGGTTTGCTTCAGTGACACCACTCACTGGGCTTGAGGCAGTATTCACTGTTTGGTTAGGTGTGCCGGATGTGAGGGTCTCTGCAAACACCGCAGCCTGCAGTGTGGATCCAGGGGAGACAAGAAGGAAATCCGCTCCAACTTGAGTCTGTAGCCAGTGTCAGTCAATCTTTGAGACTCAGGCACTGGATGGTTTATTTTAGGCATACTTCAGGTTCCCCGGTGATAACAAGACCAATCCTGAGGGCCTGACAAAGCTGAGGACAAAATACAAGTGACACCTTCCACAGCGATGCGTCCTGTAGACCATAAGGAAGCAGGCTCAAGGCAAACAATGCTCATCATATGGGTGTACAGAAGGGCAGTGCTACAGACAAACCAGAGAAACAGGCTCAAGGTAAGGGTCTGTGGGAGCCAGTGTGGCCTCGCCACGACACAACATGGAGGCTACAGCCCTCCTCCCCCGCCTTCTGGTTGGAAGAGTTTATACACCTTTGTAGACATGCTAATATTCCTGGTTTCCCCAGGGCTTACGTGTGAGCATAAGGCCTCCTGCTGTGAAGAGACGGGTATGTGTGCGTGAGTGTGGCGCCCTCAGAGGCCCTGTGTGCACAGACCCACAACTACCTGACAGATTTCGGCTCACAGCGTGCGTGGGGTGTACAGCTGGACATGGCAGGCAAGCACGGAAGTGGAAAGGTGAGGGGTGGGGTGGGCAAGCTGTATCCAGTCAGGAAGCAGGGTGGGCAGGGAATGCGGGCAGGCTCGGAAAGCCCACCACAGCGGCCCACTCCCTCCACCACGGCTCCACCTTCTAGAGTCCCACAACCTTTCCGATGCAACCATCAGCTGGGGGCCAAGTGCTCAGAAACAGGAGCCCGTGAGGGTATCCCTAAAAATCAGTAGTTGCAAGTTCCATGGTCATTATGCTCAGAGTAATGGGAAAACAAACAACCAAAAAACCGAAAAAAACCGTAGGCTGCTAAAGACACACATTCCCAGCTGAGGTCAGAGGTCAACACTTTCCCCTTCCCAGTTCAGCTTTTCACTGTGACCACGTTTTGTTCCTGTCACGGAGGTATTTCACGTTTTGGGTCCTGAGCACAGTGTCGCTAAGCACAGGCAGTATGAATTGCCTTGCATTAAAATAAAATAAAATATCAGTGTATCACAAGTTTGTTCAAGCTTGAGTTACAGCACGCTGGTCAGGGGTCCACTGTTAATAAACACTGCATAACTTAGAAACCGTGAGAATGAGTAAGGCTCAAAGGAGCGCACGCCTGGGTTCTCCAACAGCAGTAATGAAGTTCCTTCCTGCTGAGCTGATAGACCTTGACTGCCAAGGCTGTCAGCAATCACGGGCCACACCCCTGTGCGTGTGGAAGCTCCTCACAGAGCAGCGGGCCTTCATCTTACCAGCTCATCTCAGGCTCACACACAGGGCTTGGCACTTAGCAGCAGCTGTGAATGGGCAGTAACAGGCAAAGGCTGAGCAAGCAACTCCATACAGAAACCCAGTGGCTGCAGCCTGGAACCCAAACTCAGAATGTCGAAGGAAGAAGGCTCAAGGGATCAGTAGTTCAAGGCCAGCCTGGGCCACATGAGACTCTATTTCAGAAGTTTTTGCAGACCTGGGGAGATGGCTGCCTAGGCAAAGCGCTTGCTGTTCAAGAGTTAGGATCAGAGTTCGGAATCTCAGAGGAGCTGGAAAGGCTCAGTGGCTGCCAGCAATTTCAGAATTCAAGAGGCAGAGAGAGAGTACTCACACTGCCACAACACACACACACACACACACACACACACACACACACACACACACACGCAAGCCACTCGCACCTTGCCTCAGTGAAGGAGAGTGACAGAGCAAGACTCTCAGAAGACATATTTGGGGACTCACACACCAGTGTTACTTACAGGTGTATCCCACCATAACACAGAGTAAAACATTTCCCCTAGAACACACATTATTTATATAATCAGCGGGGGGAAAGAGATTTAAGAGTAAATATGAAAAGTAAGTTATTAAATACAACATCGCCAGCCAAGTGTTTACCACTGCCAACCAGCCACACTAAAATTCAAGTTTTGATTGAGACACCTTTTTTTTTAATGTGTTGATTTATGCACATTTGGTGTTTGGCCTGCATATATGTATATATGTGTGAAGAAGTCAGATCCACTGGAATTTGAGTTACAGATGCTGTGAGCTGCCATGTGGGTGCTGGAAACTGAACGTGGGACCTCTAGAAGAGCAGCCTGAGCCAGCTCTCCAGCCCTAGGGAAGCCTTTTTGAGCGGCCAACTTTATCTGGAACCTGAGGCTGACCAGCCCAGTACTTCTAAGTCACCCACCATCTATAATTTGGACTTTCCACATTGCCTGAGTCACAGGAAGGCACAGTCTTACACAAGTTAGCCCTTCACCTACAGGACTAAGGGCAGGCTCACCGACTAGTATTTCTGGTAGCCCGGCACATTCACACATTGAACATAGAGGGACAAGGCCTCCTGTCACCCTCTGTGGGGAGAGAAGCGGGAGACAGTGGCACTGATGCATTCAATAGGTTTGGATTCAATCAGAAGCAAGCTGTCCAGGCGTCCACCCACTGCACTCAACAACTTTTGTTTGTGTAAATTGGCGTTTTTCTGAACCAAACATACATTTTTAAAAGGCACTTCGTTTCTGCATGCATGTATGTTTGTGTGAGTACACATGCACGGCCTGGAGGCCAGAGGTCAGTGCTGGATGTCCCATCAAGTCCACCTCATTGCTTGAGATGGGGTCTCCATGGTAACTGATGTGGCTGGACTGGCCAGGCAGCGAGCTCCTGGGTGTGCACTGCCATGCCTGGCTCTTCACCCTGCTTCTGGGAACTGAGTCAAGCCGTCATGCTTGCAGAGTGAGGACTTTACCACCTGAGCCATCGCCCCAAACTGCTGTTCTTCTACAATCACAGACTGAGACGGAGAGAAAAGGCCGAGGCTTTAATTTGCAGCAGACCCCATGTTCACAGGCAGAACCAAAGGGAGACCCCAGCAGCTTATAGATTTCCCAAGGTAGGGCACAAGGCTGTGCACTACAGCGACTGCACCACAAGTCACATCCTCCTAGCAGCAGTGGTCAGGACTCAACTAAAACACTTGCACGTGCTCAGCAACTCTCAAACAGAGAGTCATCAAAATGAGGTATGTCTAATGTGTCATCTGGCAAAGAGGGGAAAAAGTCATCAAAAAGATCACTCTTCATGGGGCTCCCCAAGTTCAAGGCTCCTATACAGGCACTGTTTGAGGCCGGGCACAGCTCAGTGGCATACTGGCTCTTCCTGGGGCTGCAGTAAGTATGGTCCTGCCTCAGACATGTGCTCTGGGGAGCAGCACTGAATCCTGGTGATGGGGCGCTATCCCCCATTTCCAAGTACCTCAGCTCAGACTTCACACCTCCTGAGGGCTCTGCCAGGGCTGTAGGTGACAGCAACTCTGCTAAAATCTCCTCGTGACTCTGGCTGCCACATGAGGTGCCACCAGGAGCAGAGGCACACCCGGCTTTGCCATCTGCGAGGTCGATTTGATGCTGCAGCTCATTTAGGAGGTCTTCTATGGACTCACAGTCATTTGGAGAGCCACAATGGGACACAGGCTCTGAATGGTCACTTGTGGGTGTTTCATGGTGTGGGGAGGACATAAGGGCAGCTAGTTTCTTCTTTTTTTCTTTTAATTTTTTAAGAAGTCTGAGCCGAAGCTTATGGACCTGATCTTCAGCTGCGTCTCCACAGCTTGCTGGAGAGATGGTGCTTTCACCGCTGTGGGAACTGAGGCTGGGGGGAGCCGCACAAGAGCCTTCCTGCCCTGTCAACAGGGCTGGTGAGGTGCTCCCACCAGCATGGGGCAGGGCAGCTGTGCCACCTGTCGGTGGAGAGCCGCTGCCTGGAGACGGCTTGTCCACATGCTTAGCTTTCCGGGACACCCTCTTAGCTTTCCGGTTTACACTTTTCGTCTTAAAGCCATCAAAATTATTGGCTCCTTTCACAAAGGGCTGCAGGTCAGTTACTGCTCTGCTCTGAGCTAAAACACAGGGCGGCATAAAGGCGCAACCCCTGTTCAACAGCCCTTTCACCCAACTGCCCACGAACGCTTTCTTCTGACTGTCTTTAGGGGGCTGACTCTGTGCTGACCTGGCTGCGGTTTCTCTTTTTCTCAAATGAGATGCCTGAGATTTCCCAGGCTGCTCAGGATTTAACGTCTCAGTTCTCCCTGGCATCAACTGTACCTGAGCGTCCTTCTCAGGTGCCGTGGACTTCAGTTCCTGAGTAGGAATGGGAGCCTGGGCATCAGTCCCAGGGTTAGGACACACAGCAGCACCTCCCTGCAGGTCTGCACTCCCAGAGTGGGATGTGAAACCTGAATCCACACCCAGGGCGACGGGCTCTCCTTCACAGGAGTTAGACAGTAAGGAAGTCCCCAGTGAGGCCTGTGCTGGCAGGGCAGGTGCTCTCACGAGCCCTGAGCTTCCTGTCACAGGTGTGTCTTCCAACAGGCAGTCTGTGGAGTCAATCTGAAAAACAGAGGCAGCTTCTTGGACAGGCTCTTCCAGTGCTGAGGGTAAAAAGCTTTCCACCAAGTCTTTTGTTCCTGAAAGTGCACTCTGTCGATGAGCTCCAGCTTGGACTTCTGGAAGAGTCTGAGGAGTGACTGGCGTGTGTGTGGGTTGGGCAACTGAGGGCTGTGAAGTGGAGGGAGAGGTCGGCGGCTCCTCAGCTGGCGCAGGCTGTGCGGCCGCCTTTGTGCGTGCAAGGCAGGCAGCTTCCGCAGCTGGCACCTGAGACCGCCTTTCCCAAACAACAATATGCATCTCTGACGCAGGCACGCCACACGCCACGTGCCTTTTAGCACACGGACCCTTTAAGTCATCACACTCCAGCCAACTCCCTAGGGAACAGAAACAAAGCCACAGGTTAGACTGTGTGCCACCATTCCTCCTTGCAGCTGTGTCACCGAGCACCACAAAGGCAGCACTGGGAGCACAGCCTTCTCCTTGTTCCCCCATCTGCCAGAAACTACTAAGGGTTTCCTTCTAGCACAGAGGTCATGGGCTATGAAGGGCAGGAGTCGGGATAAGCAGGGGGTCTGCAGGGTGGAGCACGCCCTGCTGCGCTGTGGGGAGAAGCTGGGGTGCCTGGCAGCCCTTCCCGTTTGCAATGTCAGAGACGTGCTAGGTGTAGTAGGGCAAGGCCGTGGGAAGTGGGCTAAGCATGGAACAGGAGTAAGGAAGTAATCAGGTACTAGTAAATTGTCCTTAAAAGGAGAAGGAAAAAGGGACACCTTAGAAAAATAACTACTTTTCAGCTGGGCGGTGGTGGCGCACGCTTTTAATCCCAGCACTAGGAAGGTAGAGGTAGGCGGATCGCTGTGAGTTCAAAGCCAGCCTGGTCTACACAGCGAGTTCCAGGACAGCTGGAGTTGTTACACAGAAAATCTGTCTCGAAAAACCAAAAAAAAGAAAAGGAAAAGAAAGGTAGCTTTTTTTTTTTTAAAGTAAATAACAAATGCTAGCAGGGTGCGGCAGAACTAGAGCCTTGTATATTGCTGGTAGGAATATAAAATGGCACAGAAACAATCTAGTCATTCAAGAGCTGGTGACTCCACTCTCAGAGCACAGCCCGGAGAAGTCTGCCCATCGGTGCTCCCAAACAGAAGAATGGGGACGTTACTCAGTGCCAAGAAAGTAGGAAACTTAGAGCACTGTAACACAGAACAACAATGTGCTAAACAAGCCAGACACCAAGTCCCTGGTTCCACCTGCACGAGGTGCTTAGAGAGCTGTCACATTCAGAGACGCAGGGACAACAGTGGCTACAACAGCCAGCGAGGGTAGGATCGGGAGCTGAAGTCTACTGAGCACAGCTTATCTTGAGTGATGAGCGATCGGCCAGATGCCTGGGATGGATTAATGAGTCTATAAATGTAGCTAATTCAGTAAACTATATGCTTGAAATGCTGAAATGGAGAATTTTACATGATATCTACCCTACTACAATAAAAAAATTAAGTAAACAAAAACCATACTGGAAAGGAAGGAAAATGGAATTGATGCTGAAAGATAGCAGGATTAGAGTAATTTATATTTATTCACATTTTACTTGTGCCACATAACTTAGGGAAAGCTAACAACTGCAAATCTGGACGATTGACAGCTTTTCAACAATGAATACAGGAGCTGTAGAGTCAGGTGTGGTGAAAGCGTGGTGCCAAGTGTCATCATATGCACCACACAACACTCCCTGTTCTCTACGTTAGAGCGTAGTGATGTCATTTTAGACAGCCCGGTTGCAGCAGTGATGTCACAACCCACAGCACTCTCATACAGCATGGCAGTGTGTTTCCAGACATCTGTGGAGCACACAGAAAGCACTCCCCCTGAAAGCTCAAGGCCCCATGAGAAACAGCTTTGAGAAGCAGGGCAGTTAAGGAAGGAGCAAGCCCCCTCTGCAGCTTCAGAGACACTTAGCCAGCCCTGGGCCAGTCAAAGGTTCTTCTCACTTTAGTGACTAAGAACAAATGAAGGTCTAAGGCCCAACAGATTTTTTTTTTTTTTTGGTTTTTTGAGACAGGGTCTCTCTGTGTAGCCTTGGCCATCCTGGACTCACTTTGTAGACCAGGCTGGCCTCGAACTCACAGCGATCCGCCTGCCTCTGCCTCCCGAGTGCTAGGATTAAAGGCGTGCGCCACCATGCCCGGCCAGATTTTTTTTTAAAAGTCCCTTAAAGAGAAAAATTAAAACAAGATTAAAATTCTGCTAGTGAAGTGCGCTGTGACCTGCGGGAGCTGGGAAGAGAGGTGGGTGTGGGTGACAGGAAGGAAGCACATGGTACACAGGCAAAATGTCACAAAGAAACCCTCTGTGCTGCATCATTAATGGACTGTGGGTCTCGTGCACGAATGTACAAGGAGACACACATTTATTGGAACGGCCGAAGCGTCAGCACCGCCAAGGGCTAACCATGCTGAGAACAGCAGCGCCTCTTTAACTGTTTGTGGGAATGTGCGATGGCACCTGGCCCCTTAGAAGGCAACAAAACAGTTTCTCACAAAACTAAGCTTCTGCCATTTAATCTAGCAACCAAACTCCTTGCTATTTACACAATTGGGCTGCAGAGTTTATCTGTAGGTTGTAAATATTTAAGTAGTGTTACTCATATCTACCTAAACGTGGGAACAATCAAGATGGGCTCCCTCTCTGTGTGTGGGCGCACATGGTGCTAAAGCATGCGCACATGTGAAGGAGGACGCAGACAAGAAGATAACCTCAGGTGACCTCAGGTGACATTCCCTAGGCACTGTCCACCTTTAATGGAAGAAATGGTTTCTCATTTTCCAAGTGGGCGAGGCTAGCTGGCCAGCAGGCTGTCAGGATCTGCCTGTCTCTGCACTGCTGGGATTACACCTAGGTACACTGTGCTCAGCTTTCTGTAGTTGAGTTTTGACCACTCTCATGACATGACAAGCATCTGTCATTCCCCCGGGCCCCAGGGCATCTTCTCCAGGTGGTGACTGTACACAGACTTTAGCATTTGAGAAGGCTGCCATGAGTCTTTAACACGTTAGAAAGAGCCTGGCCACCACAGCACTTAGATGATGCGATGGAAGTGAGGGCGGGTGGGTGCAGGACAGAGGTGTTTTTAGGGAAGTGAAGCTACGGGTGCCACAACAGCAGATCCATGCTGGCACACGCACACATTTAGTAATGGATGCACATTTACAGCTCTGGCCTTTGAGTAACAATGTACTATTGTAGGTTCACTTAACATGTGTTCCATCTGGCACGGGAGGTACATAGATAGCTAATGCACGTGAATTCAGTGGGTGATGCAGACACTAGGGGTTCCGGGCTGTTGATGGGTAAGTTAGAAAAGGACAGGCTGGGAGGCATCGTGAGAAACTGTCTACAGAAACAACAAACGAAGTTAAGAAACACAACAAGCAAAGGGTCAGTACATAAACCCTAAGACATAGGGCACAGAGGCAGGAAGGATACCTAACCACCACATTTTTATGAGGATGAAAAAGGAGCAAAATTAAAGACAAAAGTAAGAATACAGGAAAAAAAGTTCATGTGAAGTCTGCCTTTAAAACAAAATCCACAAGGCTCTATTTCTCATGCTCACTTCTGAAAAAAAAAAAAAATTTAAACACTTACCGTCAGCATCTAAAATCCACGTTATAAAATGGTCATTCGTTTGGTACTGGACTACAGACGTGACTTGATAAAGACTACCTTCAAAGTGAAATGCGTAGTGCTGCAAATCCTTCCTCGGCAAGCCTTCCACAAAGTGCAGCATGAATATGGGCGACGCCCTGTGGAAGAGGCAGAAGTCAAACTGATGTCATGCCACATGCCTGCCCACACAGAGGACCGTCCAGGCACACAGCACATCAAGGCTAGCGGCACTAGCTTTGCTCCAGCGCCTCCAGACGTGTACCTTGATTGGAAAGGGGAAAGTGGCTCTGAGAAGCTTATGACACTGAACCCCTTGGAAGGGCACAGTTGGCAGCTGGGAGCCTCGATGCAGGAAGACTGACTTCCACAGCTGTAGCACGACACTGTGGAGCTCTGTAGAGAGAAGCCCAGTGCCTTTAGATTTCCTCTGCTATCGGGTACCCAAATCAATCCCTTCTGTTATGTGGAACAAGCAGTAAGAGAAACCCTTATGCAGAAAATATTCATTGAGCTGGCCAGCTTCTCCCTCACCTCAAGAAATTAGAAGAGGCATTAAATTCAAAGTTGCACTTAAGAAAAACTTAATTTGTACTTAAGGAAAGGAAGAAAAATATACTAGTTGATTTATTATAAACTACAAGATGCTTATAATTTCAAATATATATATATATATATATATCAGTATTACAGGAACATGTCCAACTAGAAACAAACCTACAGGCAGGCTTCAAAAAACTAACTCAAGTAAGTAACAAAACTCTGGGGGTTTAAGAAGTGGGCGGTACCCCTTTTCCTAATAGGATGTCAGAACTTAGCTTATCAAAACTTATTCAGCTGAAAATGTCCAATGCCCCATGTCCAAACTAAACTCAATTCCACTCCAGGCAGCATTCCACAGTGCGGGTGGGGAAAGACATCCACAGACCTACCTTGTGCTCCACTGCCATGGGGTGGCACAGGTGCTAAGGTGATCTCCCATCCCATTTGGGCAGCTGGGAAAGATGCCCATGCACAGGAGAGCTATCCCCGCCCCTCACCAGCTGCAGCACTCAGAAGAGTGGCCCTGCATCTATCCTGACCAGCACAGCAGAGCTGACCCTGGGATGGGCTGTCCTCCGCACACTGGCCACCTGAAGTAGCTGACATGGTGCCATGAGAGCAGGTGAGCTGGCCCTGCCCCTCGCTCACTGCAGCACTCCAGAACACCGTCTTACACCTCATCTAGGCAGCACAGTAGAGCTGGCCCTAGTGGAGTAGGTGCAGCTGGCCCCAAGGGCAGAGTGTGGGAGAGCTGGCCAGGCCATTCCTTTGCCATTAGGTGGCCTGGGTGAGGGGGTGATGCCTTCCCATTCCCTTCCTTGGCTTCTGACTGCCACCTCACCAGCTATAGCACTCGGAGGACTGACCCTGATGGCAAAAACATGGATGAGGCAGCCCCAAGGGTGTAAGAGTGGGAGCACTGGCCCAGCCCCTTGCAGGATGCAGCACATGGGAGAGTGTGCTCATAAGCCTTGACTAGGTAGCACAATGGAGCTGGCCCCAAGGGCCTGAGAGCAGGAGAGCTGACCCTGCCTCCTGTCAGTGTTGGCAATAGGTGGCCTAGCTGGAGCAGTGCTGGAGCCTGCCCTGGTGGTGTGGCTAAGGGAGAGAGCTGACGTGCTGACCAGCTCGGCTACCATCCAGGCCCAGATCCAGGGCTCTCAGTTGGTCCATCTCAAAATCTGTTTCATCTGAGAACAGCTGGGATGTGTGAAAGGGCCAGTCCTGCTGATCCAAAGCTGCAGGATCTCCATGACACAGGCAACAACAGGATAGGCTAGAGGAGGCCCAGTGAGGATCCAATATTGATGGTGTCGCAGAAGCCAGAGATCTCAAACCAGACCAATGACTCACTGCAATGAACATTTGCAGGTGAAGATGTGTGGACAGAGGGATAGACTGTGCGACACACACTGTGACACACTACAGCTTCCACAATGAGATGCTTTGTTTTGTTTGTTTTTTCTTTTGGGGTTGGGAGATTGTGAGGCAGATGTGAGAGGATGGGGAGATGAGTTGGACTTGGGTGCATGATGGGAAATTCCCAAAGGATCAATGAAAAGTTAAAAGCAAAAAGAAAAAGAAACCACACAGCTACAAACAGTGGCATAATGTGTGTGCTCCACTCCTTCCTGCTCCTGGGTCCCTCACAAGGCTCAGTATTTTCCTCCTCTGAAAATGTCCCTCCTCCCTCCCCCGCCTGTCCCATTCCCAGCTTCTCAGGCACAGAGCCCTGTTTTCTTCCCAAGCTTCCTTTCTTCCTAACCCAACCTTGAGGCAGCAGCCAGCCTGACAGAATGCTCAGATCTGAGGAAAGCCAGGTGCAGCCTTGCCTCCCCCACAGGAAACAGAATGGACCAACAGACCTGCAACCAGAGTCAACAGGGGCCGCGGAGCTAAGACTCATCCACATGCAGCCCAGCTAACCCCAAGCTCTGGAAGGAGGCGCCTCAGAAAAACCACTGAGAACATCCCACAGGGGACGAGCCATGCCTGCCCAGGAAGAGCTGGACCACAGAGCTGATTCTCATCAAACCTTCTCTAATAACTCAGGTCTTAGACAATGCAGATTGAGCAATCCTAAGTCTGTACTACAGTAATGGCAGGTTCAGGCAAAAAGAAAGGTCTATAAACATTATTTTTAAGCCAGTCTTCTTGTATCATCTCCAATCAGATAATAAGAAATAAAAAATCTGGGCTGGAGAGTTGGCTCAGTGGTTAAGAGCACTGTCTGCTCTTCCAAAGGTCCCGGGTTCAATTCCCAGCACCCACATGGCAGCTCACAACTGTCTGTAACCCAAGATCTGACACCCTCACACCAATGCACATAAACTAAAGTTAAATAAAAATATTAAAAAAAAAAGAAAAGAAATAAAAACTCTGAATCAAATCAGGTGCATTTTAAGTGATTAGAACTATAATTAAAGAAGTGTATCTTCAGAAAACCTAACTGTCCCACAGAGGAACACAACTGTCCTCTGGAGATAATCCAAGACGCTTTAAGGCACTTCCTACCAAGCAATAAAGACTTCAGTTGAGAAAAAATCTTAGGCCACGAGTGGGTGTGGTAATAATCCCAGGATTCTGGAGGCCAAGAGGGGCAGCTCTTGAGTGTGAGGCCAACCTAAGCTACACACACAATTTCAGGTCAGTCAAAGCTAAGCAAACCCTGCCTCACCAGTCAAGGCTGCATAGAGACCCCATACCCTGTCCCAAAACAAAACAGATCAAAACAAACACCAACCAACCAAAACCACCAGAAACAAAAACAACTCGAACAAAACCCACCAGCAGGATGTTACTGCCTAAGACGATAGCAAGCGCCCACCATCTCAGCCCTCCAGAGCCTGAGCCAAAAGCACTCTAGCTCCAAGGCTAGCCTGGACTATACGATTAGACTATCTTGGAACACAACAAAAAACAGACAACAGAAAAGCGAAACAAATAAGCAGAACAATAAAAGATGCTAAAATTGAAGCTAAAACGCCAGCCTGGAGCACGTATGAGCAGGAGTGTAGGGTCCTGAGCCTGTGGGTCACCATACTCAGAGTACAATCACCAAACAGCTCCTTACAGAGACGCAGTGGGCAGCAAGCAGGAGGCATGATTTAGGCATGATTCACAACTGCATTTTCCCATAGGGTATGTATTATACATGTGATGTGAGTGATCTGAGACATGACCCCGGGAGAACTCGTAACAATGTGAGATCTCAGAATGATGTATGATTGAAGTAAGGTCTCATGATCGATCTATCCATCCATCCATCCATCCATCCATCTATCTATCCATCTATCTATCCATCCATCCATCCATCCATCTATCCTGGCTGATGTACAACTCACTATGTAGACCAAACTAGTCTTTTTTTATTTTTTGGTTTTTCGAGACAGGGTTTCTCTGTGTAGCCTTGGCTGTCCTGGACTCACTTTGTAGACCAGGCTGGCCTCGAACTCACAGCGATCCGCCTGCCTCTGCCTCCCGAGTGCTGGGATTAAAGGCGTGCGCCACCACGCCCGGCTCCCAAACTAGTCTTGAACTTACAATATCAGCTTGCTTCAGCCTCCCAGTGCTGGGATAAAAGGCGTGCTCCAACACATCCAGCTGATGAAATTTCTCTGACATTATCCCTAAAGTCTGTATTAAATTTGTTCCTAAGTTGTACTAAATACCAGCAAGTCAAGTTGTACTAACTTCAGAATAAAAATCGTCTTATAAAAGTACTTTGTCAAAAAAGAAAAAAAAAGTACTTTGTCATTTAAAGCTTAAGTATAATTTTACTTAAATTCAGTTTAGTTTTAAAGATAGCAATGTCCAAATTATAAATATGGTTTATTAACTAAACTACTCAGCTGGAATTTAAAGCATAGTTTCATCCAATGGAAACATCTGCTGATTAATCAGAGCGTGCATCTTTTATGTAAGCAAAAGCATCAGATTTATATATTTAAAAAGTGTATGTTGCAGGCTGGAGAGATGGCTCAGGGATTAAGAGCACTGACTGCTCTTCCAGAGGTCCTGAGTTCAATTCCCAGCAATCACATGGTGGCTCACAACCATCTATAATGTGATCTGATGCCCTCTTCTGGCAGCAGGTGTATGTGCAGCCAGAGCACTGTATACATAATAATAAATAAATAAACCTTTTTTAAAAAAAAAAAAACTGTGTTGTAATGTGGTCACCTAAGCTTGAGGGAGAGCAGAAAGAGTTATCAGCTGTTTAAGTATCCCATAAGCCTGTGCAGGACCTGGGCAGCCGAGCCAGGCTCCAGACCTGCGGTGAGGCAGCTCTCACGGCAGCCACTATTTCCAACACATGAAAACACGTAAATGCATCTTCATCATATCCTAGAAACTATAGGCAAATTTAAAACTCACCTTTCCAACACCATTTTTCTTATTTGTGATTTACTGTTGCAGCTGTTACATGGACCAAAATGGGCAGCATTGAGCGGGTGCCACTCAGGAACAACATTTGTAAAGGTGACCAGATTCTTGCAGCACCTGCAAAAACAAGCACACCTTGAATCCATCTGCTAAATTCAACCGTATTAATTTAACACATTCTCCTGCTCACTCACACTTTGCTTCCCAATCACACATTAGTGCAGCAATTCCCTCCGCAGCGAGGCTGGAGAAACTGTGGGGAGTCCACGCTTCCCACCACTCACACTGACATTCTAGAGAATGCTTCTGCGGCCCTACTGTGCACACTGGGTGCTTAGGGTCACTTCTGGTCTCTAATTACCGCATTCCAGGATCACCCAACAAGGAAGCCAGAGGCTTTAGGTTTGAACCACTGCTCAGAGTGTGCAATGCAAGCTGGCTAACCATCACTGACAACAAAGACGGTGCTGTTTTCAAATATATTGCAGAACACTTCTGCTCTACACGGGCTATTCAAGTACTGAATTCACTTCAGTATGACCACCTGACAGCAACAGTCAAGATGATCTTCAATGGTGTATACTAAGTCTTAGCTGCATCAACTTTAATAAAAAGACTTTAATTAAAACAACCATCACTGGGTGTGGTGACGCATGCCTTTAATCCCAGTACTTGGGAGACAGAGGCAGGCAGAACTCTGTGAGTTCGAGGCCAGCCTGGTCTACAAAACAACTCCAGGACAGCGAAGGCTAACACAGAGCAACCCTGTCTTGAAAAACAAAACAAAACAAAAAAAAAAAAAAAAAAAAAAAAGAAAAAGAAAAGAAAAAAAAACTAGCATACTGCCAAAGAAACACAAGTTTTTCCCTTCTAAATAACAAACAGCATTGGCATATAGCACATGAGTGAAGCAAGCACTGGCAGCTAACAAGTGACCAGTCTGCTGAAGAGTTGACAGATAGGTCTCAGTAAATGCTCGGACTGTGTTCCCCAGGCATCGGTCTGTAAGATGCTGTGGCGGGGGTGCACACCTTTAATTCAGCACTCGGGGAGGCAGAGGCAGGCAGATATCTGTGAGTTCGAGCCCAGCCTGGTCTACAAAGTGAGTCCAGGACAGCCACAGCTACACAGCCCTATCTTCAAAAACCAAAGAAAAAAGATGCTGTTAAGTAAAGACTTCTGGTTTTCAACAGCAATAAGGACGTCTCTAGGTAAATGTTATGCTCCACGTGCTGGCTGACTTCTGGGCGCTCAGTATGTACGAGGCAGAGCTTGGCAGTCCCCTGGCAAACAACTCTCTAGTGGCAGGTGCTCCGGCGTTTGTACTGATGACAACAAGAGGCAGACAAACTGGGGGGTCTGAATCAAGACCACCAGCCGCTACAGGCCAGGGCCTTTATCCTCTCTGGAAAATAACTACTGAATCAAATGTAAGTCCTGACACTGGCAGGAGAACCAGAGACGCTAAGATAAGAGTACTTGCTGGAGAGCTTCCATCGGACCCTAGTGGACAGTGATTAAATGCCACCATATTGTAGCTTTTTCATTTTTAGAATGAAAGATTAAAGAAATAAAAACAAGATGCGAACTGGTGCGCCGCTGCCCCTGCCCCCCCCCCTCTGCACTCTGTGTAAAGGCTGCTTGAGCCCACTCAGCACCTATGTATGAAGCTGCCAAATGTCAATCACCAGCCCTCTCCAAGGAGTCCAGAACTACCATCCTGAGCAGCTAGCCATCTGTACTGGCCACAGCAGTCACTCCCAGTGGCTAGGTGAGCTCCTGGGACACAGCACACTCAATGAGGAGCTGCAAAACTGCTAGCCTACGCATTCTAGAAAAGCTGTAATTGCACCCTGTTTGCTATCATCAAAGCACAGGTAGTGATTAGGGAGTTTAGCACAGGGAGTGAGGGAGCCTCCGAGGAAAGCCAACCACGCCAGAGTCCCCTGATCTGCTACTGCCAAGTAAGTTCCTCCCTGAGTGCCCCTGAGGAGGAAAGCAGACCACTGTACAGACCAATGGGGCCTGGGAACAGCATCCTCACTTGCTTATACAACCATTTCAAGTGGCAGTGTGAGCTCTCGGCCCTCCCGAGCAGTTCACAGTGGACTCTGCTGCCTTCGTCCCTACAGCATTCTCCCAGACTCGACCTCTGAGCATGTCGTCCTGCGGAGACGATGGGTACCTATGCATCACCTTCCTCCTCAACACACCCTCTAACTTTTGAGGCTGCTGGTAGGTACGCTGCAGTGGGAAAGACTGATTTGCACTGTAATACTCTGAGGAATGACCATCGGGGCAGGCCATCTTTTCTAACTGTGGGCAGGAGCTTCTCGGCAGAGGGCATGGCAGACATGCGCCCAGCCCCTGACGGATAGCTCCCCTCAACAGGAAGTAGAGCTGACTGTGCTCAGGGTCCCCCATACACCAAGAGCAGCTCCAGACAGCGGCCTAGAGCGAACAAACAGAGGCCTGGTCTCCAGAAGGCAGACAAAACCTAGCCAAGGACATCAGAGCAGAGGCCCAGAGAGTGAGGGGGCTACTCTCAGCTGCTCCTCGCTCCCCACCAAGACAACTAAGAAAACTGCTTTTAGTCATGTTTCAAGCCACGGGTTTTGTTGAGCTAATTTACACAGCAAGCTGACTATGGGCGCCTGTGAGGCAAACTGTCCTCTGACTTCAGCGGTGGAAGCCAGCTGTGACCCATGCCTCTATCCTTAGAACTCAGAAGTGTGAAGCAAGAAGGTGCCAAAGCCGAGGTCAGTCTGACCTGCTTAGCAAGACCCTGTTTAGAAAAAAAAGAAAGAAAGGAAAAACAAAAACAAAACGGGCGGAGCCCAGGCAGTGGTGATGCCCGCTCCTGCCACCATCACTTTGGACCCTGAGGCACCCTGGCCAGCCTGGGCTACACAGCAAGCTCGGCCTGTCCTGTCTCCAAGGGGGTGGGGGGCACGATAGGTGCAAAGCATGTCACTTAAACCACACTGCCAAGAATCATTACAGCAGGTGAATCCATCAAAAACACAAAACTGACCTGTTCTGATACTGGTGCCCACAATGGGAACATTTAAAATTCCAAGAAAAGGAATATGTAAAGAGCTTTTCAACAAGAGGTTGTAGCTTCAGCAGCGTGGGAAGTGCGAACACAGGACTTTCCATCTCCCCTGTAAAAGAAGGAAAGGGTAAGTCAGAACCCGCAGCAGCAGACAGACAGCTTCCTCTTGGTGACTCGGCCCTGCAGCCTCCTCCCCACACCCCCTTTCATTGGACAGGGTCTCCCTGGGCAGTCCTGCCTGTCCTGGAACTCACTCTGTAGACCAGGCTAGCCTTGAACTCACAGAGATCTGCCTGCATCTGCCTTCCAAATTCTGGGATTAAAGGCATAGGCCATCACACCCAGCCATGGCTGTTTTTACAAGTCAGAACAATCTTTCTTATAAAGAAAGATAAAAATCAGGCTCCAGGAAAGACAACTGTATGAGTTGTGGATATTTAAGCACACATTTGTGATTAAGTTACCAGACTTTAAATTCTAATCCCACTGCAGCAAAATATTAACTAAGAAGGCAAACAATTTACAGTTCACTGTAACACATAACATTTTCAGATCTAATATATATTTGACATTTATATAATTTTGTTTTTATCTTGAGGCAGGGTCTCACTGTATCACCCTGTGTGTCCTGAACTCACTCTGTAGACCAAGCTGGTCTCAAACTTAAAAATGTGGAGAAATATCTGGTGTGCTAACCCCTGTCCTTTAGGTTTGTGGGCACGGGCATGCACACGCAAGTGTATACATGTGCACACAAAGAGCTAATACAAATATGAAAGAGTAATAAAAGAAATTCCTCTCAAAAAACTAGCAGATAGTGTGTTATGATGCATATTTTAAGCCCAGCTACTTCAGAGGCCCAGGCAAAAGACTCATGAGTTCAAAGAAAAGCCTGGGCAATCAGCAGGATCCACCCACCTCAATAAACACAGCAGCACTCTCCTCTTTCCACACTATAAACTCTGGAGAGACCTGGACAGAGACTTTAGTTCTCGCCTCACTCTGCTCCCATAAGCCAGACATCAGTTCAGCGGACAGAGCAAGTCCACACACACACAAATGCACGCACGCATGCATGTACACATGCAACCGTGCGTGCGCTCCTCTGCATGTGAGAGGGAGATCCTGGGCTGCAGAATGAAGATCTCCTGAAGATTGTTGCTATGACAACACTGAAGCCGTGCTCTCCAGGGACTAGGAATTCCCTCCCGATTCTTGTGCTGGGGGAGGGAAAGGCTGACACTCTGGTGTTGACACACACGAGCTGGTCTCTCAGGAAGAGACTGCACTACATCTGACAACCTGCTAGCCCACCCTTTGAGAGAAGCCCAAGCCCAAACAAGGACGGACAAGTGATGGGTGGGGCCCTTTCTGTCTAATAAAACTTGAAAGTGGACCATGCTGAACAAACCCCTCTCCTCGGCTTTTCCCTATTTCCCATGTAAACGGCTGGTGGCTGAGCCTAGCCTACTGGGGCTCCCAGGCCCCGGGCTTGGACCCTAACAACTGGTAGCATGCACCTGATATCCTAACGGATCCCTGGCTGGACCTGCACCACAGCTTAGTCTTGTGGAGGAGGAGATCTGGTTTCAAAGTTCAGAATTTTCACTCAGCTTTGAGAACTCAAGTGAACAGCAGCACACATATGTACATAGAAAGAGAGCACCAGCGCGCATGTGCACACAGAACAGTCGTGGATAGCAATGACTTAACCGGTGGTAGATTCCTAAGGAAACGACCCAGATTCTCCCACAAAACACTAGATCTCAAGTACTGACACAACGCATTTCCTTATATGGTTCCCGTTTCTACAGTGGATCAGTCGAGCTGCACACCTACTTACCTAATGTACACCTAAGCATAGGCTGAAGTTTAGTAAAAATTTCACCTCTCACTTTACTCAGACAGGTGTCTATCTCTGTAAATATTTCTGAAGTCAGTTTTTTACAATCTTCACCTAAAGAAAAAGAAAAAAAAAGAATATTATCATTTCTCATCAATGCATCTTTCCAGGAAAAAAAAAACCAAAACCTGAAACAGTAATAAGAATGAAACTCGCTTTGTGGGGCCCCAGAGGGACCCTATTCAAGACCACTGAGGAACACTGAGGCCCCAAAAGACTTGATCTAGGAGCCAAGCCAACTGTACAAGAGGCTTCAGTTTCTTGTTAGGAATGAGCCTAAGTCCCCATTCCTCAAATGAGCTCAGCAGTCACTGGACATACCGCAGCCAACCAGAGCAGCCAATCAAGGCAGCCAGTCAGGGCAGCCAATCAGGGACAGCCTGGTCATCTGGCCAGAGAAAATAAGATTGCTTAAGGCTGGCTTACTGCTGGTCTGATTGCTTAAGGAAGATTTACTGCTGGTCTGGAAATCTCCTGCCTTACGGTTAACGCATGACCGATGACCATCCATGTCCACTCAGCTGGCCCGTGCTGTCTAGTTTGAATGCTGCAATCATGTTAAAGATTGTCTAACCCCTTGAAATGCTGAGATGTCTTTAAAAAGAACCTATGAGCTCATCTCAGGGTCACCACTGTGCCTAAGTGGTGACCCCGGCATGCTGGGTTTCTGCAGAATAAATGCTCTTTGTTGCTTGCATACGATTTGAGACTGGGGTCTTTCCTTCAGCACGTTCAGGACCCTAACAGTTTTACTGAAACAAAGAGCAAAACACTCTTCATACCCTGCCTCTCCTGTGACACGCCATACATTCTGTTGACACCTGTCATGGGCAGAGTACCATTTGCCCTTACTACCTGGATGAAATCCTGATTTAAGAGTAAAAACAACAGACATGGTAATAAACGCACATTAGAATGATGAGTGTTTGACATTCAGGCCTCACTTTGGAAATAATTCCTACAGCTTCGTCACATGCTGACTCATGAAAGAAAATACATTCTCAATGAAATGAACATTAGCCAAGACTATTTGTTTCTGGAAAGTTGAGGGGGAAAAAAGCAAAGGAAGGAAAGACAATATACACTAATACAGAACGAAGCCCCCACACAGTTAGCAAGATAAGAAAAGCTCTAATTTTTCTGTAGATGGCTATATAAACTAAACACACTCTTCTCAGATCACCAGTGAAGTGTCACCTGCCCAGAACAAGGTTCAGGAATTATAAAAACAGCAGGCATGCTAAAGGCAACAGTGCTGTGGAAAAGTCATGGAAAAAAAAATACCGACTGATTTGTGTGGGGGCGGGGGGGAAGTTCTCAAACTCAAACTGAAACAAGAAGTCTTACTTGCCAGGCGTGGTGGCGCACGCCTTTAATCCCAGCACTCAGGAGGCAGAAGCAGGCAGATCACTGTGAGTTTGAGGCCAGCATGGTCTACAAATGAGGCCAGGATAGCCAGGACTATACAAAGAAACCCTGTTTTGAAAAACAAACAACAACAACAAAATACCAAAAAACAAAACTGTGTGAGTGCCGGGAACTGAACCGTGCAACAGCAGCCAATGCTTACTGTTTTGACTCAAGAAGCTATTTTACAGTTATTTTTAAACCCTACTCAGCAAGAACCATAGTCACGCACATTCACCACCCACTAGGATACTAATGGGCAAGGTATTCAAAGCTACAGGGCGGTGGCCTCGATGTGGGAATGGAGAGACCTCCTTCTGCAAGTTACTCTCTGGACTCCACACACAACATGCATGCACAGACAAACAAATATAACAGTCAAAATGTATAAAAGAATCCAGTGCTAGAAAGTAAACTATGACTTCTCCAAGAACACAGTCAGTAGAGGAGTTTCTAAATGAAGAAAATGAAAACTGCTCTTAAAAAAACAAACATGGGCTGGAGAGATGGCTTAGAGCACTGGCTGCTCTTCCCGAGGTCCTGGGTTCAACTCCCAGCACCCACACAGCGGCTCACAACCATCTATAATGAGATCTGGTGCCCTCTTCTGGTGTGCAGGCATACATGCAGGCAGGGTACTGTGTACATAATAAATAAATACATCTTTTCTTAATGCCACAAGCATTACTAGAGTCTAAAGGAAGGATAAGCACCTTCTTGTGATTCAAGACGTCCTTTAAGTAAAAAAGGGTCCGCACAATACTCAGAGGATAGAGCCACATGCTGTTAAACCTGATGACCTGAGCTTGACCCCAGGTCCCACAGGGTAGGAGAAAACAGACTCCTACAAACACAATGAGTCAATGAGTGTAATAAGAATATTCTTTAGTAAAATTACAAGCTACAAACTGAGAGAAGAAGCAGCACTATGTATCTGACATAAAATAGCAACAAAAATACAAGAAAATGCATCCAAATAAGAACATGATCAATAGAACAAATAGGTGTTTCACAGAGGGAGAGGGAATGAAAAGAAAATATCTGTCAATACCTACAAAGAGGCAACAGATCATCTCTTCCAATTTGGAGAGAGGCAAAGCAAGTGTGAAGACCCGTTTTGTGCACTTCAACGGCAGAACTGTGGCAACATCCCAGGAAATCCACGGACTGGGAAGGTTCCCTATCCTCTGCGGAGCAGTACTGATACCGGCCTGTAGGTGCAGGTGCGACACACACCCGGCCTGCACACTAGCAGGTCCCTGCATGGCATTCCCAACCAACCACAGGCTGGGAAATGGTGTGTGTGCTAACCAAGCAGAGCTCCTTGCCAGTGCTGCCTACACACGATCATCACTATTGGCATGGACATTAGGATACGGAACCTAGAGCTGCTTAGGGTGGAGCTCCAGCTTAGCACATGCAAAGCCCTGGGACTGACCTCAGCATCACACAGTAAGTTACATGTGACTTCAACATGGGCAACAGGCCGACATACACCAACCCTGAGCTTACTAAAGTATAAGCATAGGGGACTAGTGCACTGGCATCCAAGCATTATGCTGTTTCTTTAGGACATATGTGCAGGGTGTTCTAGAGCCAAGCTTCCACGACACTTAGGGAAGACTGTACTGATGTGTTCCTACTATTATTACTTCCGTCCATCCCTCCCCCCACCCATCCACACATGTGTGCTTGGGGTGGGCTGGATGTGGACACCATGCTGTCATCAGGGGTCTGTCTTCTTCCACCACACAGGCTCTGGGGATTGAGAGCAGACCACCAAGGCTGGTGGCAAGCACTTTACCCCCGAGTCGTCTCACTGGCCTGAGGGTGTTTTAGTTCTTGGGTTGGAAGTTAGGGCTCCTTAGTGGCCTGCTCTGGATAAATCACAACAGGGTGCAGTGGCACACGCCTGAGGCTAAGGCAGGGTGGGTGCAGTACCAGGCCTGGAAGACAGAGACACCGTCTCAAAGTGAACACAGACCACATGTATAAATGCAGGCATGTGCACGCACACACAGACGTACAGACACCTCTCAGGTCACCTGCATGTCCCTGAGTGTCCAGGGCAGGTGCTGGGGTCACAGGTGACTCTTACTATTACTTCAGCCTGATGGCTTCTATGATGACCGCTCACCCTGATGAGCTAAGACACACGGCTGTCCCTTTCTCTTTCACTGGCAGCGTTGGGCAGTCACGGGCCGTAACTGGCACTAACCCCAGGTCTCCAGACAACAGTGACCACCCACGGCATCCTTTTCACATGCTGAAAGGAGGCTGAACCGGGAGAAGGGAAGTCACACAGACCTGTGAGGCCGTGCCGCTGATGGGTGTGCAGAAGCCTCTCTGCGTGCTGGTACGCTTCCAACAGCCTGGCAAACACGCACTCCTCTCTGGAGCAGGCCTCCACCACGGTGTTCTTCAGCACCTCCAAGTGCACCAGGACGGAGAGGATGCAGTCTAGCCAGCAGAGCGCCTGCGTGTTCCTCCACTGCACACAGGCAGTCTGGCAAGATGGCAAACATCTGCTCTGGGACGGCGTCTCCAGCACACGTCTTTCATTCTGGGGAAGCATGGCAGAGACGCTGACTGGAGCAGGATTCTCAGCAGCAGCCGCGTCCACGTCATCAGCTTCCAAGGTCTCCCTCGGCTCCACAGGAGCAGCCGTCCTGCCTGGACTCTGGTGCCCAGGGCTATCTGGTAAGTTTGATGAGGTGCCACCACACACTTCTCCATTATAGTTACCATTCAAAGCCTGCTCACTAGCAGTGACGACGTGCCGTCTAGTCCTTTTAGAATGTACTGGGACAGGTGAATTCTTACAGCTGGTTTCCAATCTCTTTCTTTTTTGAGGCTTATTTGAAATGTGACAAGCTTCCAAATCAGGAGAAATTAGATTAATAAGTGATTCAGAGCCCAAAGGATAAATGCACTAGAAAGAAAAAATAAATCTTGTTACCAAAACCAAAACTCCCCAACAACCTCCATAATTCAGATCAGTTCATGGTCTACTCATTTGACAGCAAGTATCTCTACCAACCTAAATTTGAAAGAACAAGACAACACTAACCAAAGTTTATCCTCCCCAAAGAGTATTTTCCCTAGCTAATTTGTATCACCAAATCATGCAAGCAGGGCGTGGTGGCGCACGCCTTTAATCTCAGCACTCGGGAGACAGAGGACAGTGGATCGCTGTGAGTTCGAGGCCAGCCTGGTCTACAAAGTGAGTCCAGGACAGCCAAGGCTACACAGAGAGACCCTGTCTCAAAAACTTTCAACAATGTAAAGAAAGATTATGAATGCATTTAGGAGAGAGAAGCAATTAATAGCATTAAAAACTGGGGAATTATTTTTAAATAAAAAACTTACTGAGTACTTTCTATGCTCTAAGATCTGTTTTTACTATCCCTATGTACCTATGAGTGTATGCAGATGCACAGAGGCCAGAGGAGGGCGTCAGAGCCCTAGCAGGTCACAGTCACAGGCACTTGTAAATTGCCTGGTGGGGGTGCTGGGATTGAACTCAGGTCCTCTGCAAGACAGTACCTGCTCCTAGACCCTGAGCCACCGCTCCAGTCCCTATATCCTGCATTTTAAAGAAGTTCAAGGACTTGCATACTAAACGCTGTTTAAAACACGCCTTCTGTACCTGAGGTCAGCAGTACCTGGCCCTGACCCTCACCACCCCAGAGTTGCCTGGGAACGGCAGCAGCACTGAGCCTACCGTCCTAGCACTTCAAAGGCTAAAGTAGGATGGTAAATGCAGGGCGGTGTGGACTATATATGGCCAGTCTCAAAAATGAAAGCCAAACCTATCTCAAAAGACAAGCAAACAAACCAAAGGCAAAGCACTGTGGATAGTTATACGTTCCAGAGTGTTCTCTATCACTTACAAAGGGCATGCATCAAAGGTGTGAGAGTCAATACATCTATGTCTAACAGCCAAAGCCTCCTTCCTGAGGGCTGGGGTCCAAGGGTGGCTGTCATTCCGCCTAGAAAACTCCCATGCCCACCCCTTTGACTTAACTGGTATTGTGTGTGTCCCATCACTCTGAGTGTGGTGTCAAAGCGCCTAGGATCAGTGGTTCTCAACCTGTGGGTCACAAGCCCTATAGGGTTGTCAAACAACCCTTTTACAGGGGTCACCTAAGACCACCAGAAAACACATATTTACAAGTCATAAATTACAGTTATGAAGCAGTAACAAAAACAGCTGTGGTTGGGGGTCAGTACAACAGGAGGAACTGCAGTGAAGGTAACCGCGGCCCTGGGCACTGGAGCCCACTGTCTGCTCCAGGGCAGCCTTAGCCACTCACCCTGCCCTGCTGACAGGATCAACAAGCAGATATTTTTCCCAATTGAAAGAAAGAAAGGAAGAAGCCTCTTCCTTCTCTCACCGCGCTCAAGTTCCCTTCGATCACAACTCCGTTACCAAGACCGGGTGAAACGAGTGTTCAGCTGCCCTGAGCGCCTTTCCATTTGACTTCCCTAATAACGTGGTTTCCTTCTTGGCTTTATTCTTCCCAAAATCTGACTCTTGAGTCTTCCTAATGTCTCCAACCTCTTACTATTGGCTCCAGGCTCAGCCCTGGCCCTAGTGTAGCTCACCAGTCACATGCCTAGCTCGGTTAGCCACGTGTGGTACCCACGCCTACCAGGTCTTCATCTCCAATCTCAGTTCCCCAGCAGCTGTGGGATGTATAGCTCCACCTGCTCAGTCCACCTGTCCAAGCCTGGCTTCAGTCTTCCCCAAATTTAGCTTTCCCCAACACTGATCAGCTCACTAACTAGCAACTCAATTTGTCCAGCTGATGAGGAGGAACACGTGGAAATCATCCTTGCTCCCCAAACCTCCAGCAAATCCTGTCAGCTTTACCTTCAAACAGTAGCTGGCCCTCTGTACCCATGGGCTCCACAGCTACGCAGTTGGGCCTATGTTGCTGTGTCTGTACTGAGCACATCCAGACGTCCTTGTCAAATCCCTGAGCAATACAGCATTTTATAGAAGGGACTTGAGTGTCACTTGTTTAAGGAGAGGCAGTCTGCAGAGGGACTGTGTAGCAGAATCCTCCGTGGCCTGTCACCTCCGCTTCTACGCTCTCCCTGGAATACTGCAGCTGCCTCTGCACTAGGCAGAGGGAAAAACCAGCTTGTTTGCTTTCTGCACGGCTCTCAGAACCTTGAACATTTGTGGGTAGTCATTCCTGTAGACGTCAACTACACATCCTATAATTTAGCTGGATGCCACATGTATCTGAAATGGACCCCAAGACAGCAAACACCCTCCACAGAAGCCAGCTAGCAACTCCAGACAACTGTACCTGAAGGATCTGAGAGAAGTCAGGGAAGTTGCTCCTCATATACTCTAGCGAGCACAAGAGCACAGGCAGCGCCGTGCGGGCTGACTGTGGCAGGCAGGGAGTGCCCACTCCCGCTTCTGCGGCACCTGGTCTTCATCCCGCCCCTTCCTGCAGGTTGGTGGATGAGCTTAGAGTGGCAACCGTCGAAGCATCTGGTCTTTCTGGGGTGTCTTAAAGCTACCTTGGAGCACTACCCTAAGTCACCCAATGAGAAGTCAAAGGTGCTCATTATGAATGACAAGACAAGGCAGTCACTGAGAAAGCACAGCTGTTAACTCTGGCAGAGACTGCACACAGAGAAGGCAAGAGCCCTGCCATTACCTAGACTGTCGCATGGCAGCACAGCGACACACAGACAGGAGACTGCTGTTTTAAGTGAAAAAAAAACCAAAAAAACCCCAAGCTTCTATTTTACCAGTAAAGACTCAGGAGCTAGATGCTGGGGTGAAACCTGCTGAGAGGCAGAGGAAGCACCCAGCTGACCTTCCTACTCCGCTCACGTCCAGACGGAAAAGGCACAAAAGGCTCATTAGCTCAGCTGACAGCCAAGGAGGAAAAGACCAAAAAACCCAAGGCCAAAGGCTTGCTAGCTCAAAGTCCAAAAAGCCCCCAAAGCCAAAGGCCAGGGATCTGAGGGGCTGAAGAGCTAAAGAGCTAAAAGCTCCTTCTACTTCTACACAGTCTTAACCACCCTGCAACTCACAGTCCCTCCTGCTCTTTAATCCCCGTCAGCTGGCTTCTTGCTTCGCCTCTTGACCTAGGGTTAACTTTATTAAATCCTGTGTACAGGAAGCTCTTGGATTAAAAGGTGAGTGTTAGGGCCCAACCATGCCAAACAAAAGACAGGTTTACAGTTCACAATCCCGGGATCATAACGGGGTCAGATATCCTACAACAGGAGAACATGCCACTCCTCAGATAATCCCCTGCCGCCGCCTAAACTCACCCAGGCTTGCTAGGAAGGGCGGGCTCTGCCCTCCTGCTGCAGTCACTGTGCTGCTGCTCTGTCTGTCCAAGCACAGGGCTAAGGCTCTCAATGTAGCAGCACAAATGCTGCACAGCCTCAAGGCTCCCAGAGCCTCAGGTGGGCCTGCTTCTCCCCATGACCTGAAGATTCCCTCCTCCTCTTCCTCCTGTCCCCCTCCTCCTCTTAGGCTTTTGCTCAAATCTCACTTTCTTAATGAGGCATTCCTCCCACTACTCTATTCCAAATTTGGAGAGCAATGGCTCAGTGGTTACAAGCACTCTCTTACAGAAAACCTGCCTGGAACTCCAGCTCCAGCGGAGCTGGTGCTCTGCTGGCTCAGCACACAGGCATGCATACAAACACTCTGGCACATACACATAAAGGATTTAGTTACTCAAAATCACAAACTCCTCCTTTCCTCACATTCCAATCTCCACTGCTGTGTTTCCTGCCCTAACTTTTGTTGTTGTTAAGACAGGGTCCTGAGTGTCAGGCTTGAACTGAGATCCTCCAGGCTCTTAGGGTTACAGGAGCGCACCACTGCGAGAGACTTCAGAGCTCGACTTCGCATGCACCCTACCCCATCCCCCACTTCTCCCCCTCCTTGTTTTTTTGTCTTTCCTGTCTGTCTAGATCATCAGCTTCTTTGGGACAGAAAATGTATTGTATTTGTCACTGTATCCCAGGACTGTAAGAGAATAGACCTAACTTAGCAACACATTTAACTGAATAAATGCAAAGAGAAGTCTTATAAATACGATACGTACCCCCTCCCCCTGCAACGTACACAACACTAGTATCGATTATCAACCACATGAGTTACTCTACTGTTTTTCTAACTGGTTGGTCATCAGACAGCAAATGACAAATGGACAGAATTCTGGGCAAACTTTAATCAGTACCTGGAAGGGAGAGCCAAAGCTAGGCTGAGGCGATCTGGAATAGACAGGTCTGAAATCAGAAGCCCACATTCAGGGCTCTGCAGGTCTGTGCAAAGCCCTGTTTCTAGAACCCATGAGCCTGCTTAGGTAGTTTAAAACAGGGAGCATCTACTTAGCAAAATAACTATTTTGAGAATTAAACAAGCATCAACTGTTCATGCATGGGACCCCCAATCCCAAGGATCACAAACCAGAAGCCAGCGTCGAAAGCACAGCCACCTGTGATTAGGTGTGGCCTGCACGCAGCACTGTGCTCGGTGTCCTCTAAGGCGCAGCCTCCGGCCTCCAGGAGCAGCAGCAGCCTGGGAGCCCGACTGTACGGCTCTCCATGTGGTCTACTGCCACTCCGCTTACTCTATAGATGTTTTATGGGACTGACACAGGCTAATCGTTTTTATTTTAGATTTTATGCCCGTATTTTGCCTGCATCTATGTACCTGCACCCAGGAACTGGCATCACAGATGGTTGTGAGCCACTGTGTGAATGCTGGGAACAGAATCTGGATCCTCTGCAAAGCATTAATCATTGAGCCCCCTTCCCAGCCCTCGGTTTTATTTTTTATTTGACAACATTTTAGGGATACAATGACAGCTTTATAGTGGCAAAAAATATGATGTATAAGGTTCCATATGTGAGGAAAAAATACAAAACCAAAACCAAAAATGGATCTGAAAGTGTTATCTTGGACATTTTGGGAGCTGTGGGTGGTTATTTCTTAAATGCCAAATTAATTTGTGGGTCTTTTTAACACCACAAACTTTTATTGTAAAACAAAACCAAGCAGGATCATTTTAGTGCTAAAAATCTAATGACCATGAGCTTTCTCAGTGTACACAGTGTAAAGTGAGTGTGTGAGCATCTCCTGCTCTCAGTGTACACAACATAAAGTGAGTGTGTGTGAGTGTCTCACTGCTGCTCTCAGTGTACACAGTATAAAGTGAGTGTGTGTGAGTGTCTCACTGCTGCTCTCACTTAGACCGTGGACACTGAAGATACAAATTATGAAATATAATCCATTCCACACAAGAGCTGTGGATACAATGGATACAAACTGCAATTCATTATAAATGACAAGCTCATTTTGAAATAAGGTCTATTATACAGCCCAGGCTAGCTTCAAAACTGTGGCAGTTGCGCTCAGGCCCCCAAAAGCTGGGGTTGTGGGCACGCACCAGCACGCCTGGCCATCTTAAAGCTTTTAGTTATAGAAGAAGTAGCTCAGGGCATGTACACTATTTCTGATATAACCAACTACTGAATACCTTTCCAGGTAAAAATGGAGATTAATAACTACTATATGGCCAGGTGTAGTGGTGCACACCTTCAACCCCAGCGCTCAGGAGAGGCAGGCAGATTTCTGTGAGTTGAGGCCAGCTTGGTCTACACAGTGAGACCCTGTCCAGGATAGGGTGGAAGGAATAGCACACTATATGCTAGAGGCTTAATAAAGATCCCCATAAGGTCAGCAGTTGGAAAACAGTAATGTATTTAAAATTGTTTGTGGAGAGATTTGGAAACTCACACTGTCTATGCACTTAAAGTCTATGCTCAGAAACATACAAAATGAGTAACTTAAACAATGAAGAAAAAGCAGAAGGCTAAAACCTATAGAGTAAATAATATTAATACTTTACCTGAAGATCCTCACACAAAAAGATAGATTCTTGGAAGCTAATTCGGTAAGTTTTTAAAGCGTTTAGCTTGCCTTTTGCTCGACAAGCAGGACAAAGGCCATCTGTTGGAACTTTAGCTGAATCATAGTTCTAAAAGAGAAATAATGCAAATTAAGAGACATTCCTAAATTATATTAAGTTACAAAAGAGTTAAATGGGTGGGTGACCAGAAAAAAAAATGCACAATTTTCCACTCTAAGTATAAGCTACTATAAGCCAAGATTAAACACAGCAAACAAAAGAAATGAGGTAAGGTCCTTTGTTTAGGTTTGTCTTGTTTTTCAAGACAGGGTTTCTCTGTGTAACCTTGGCTGTCCTGGACTCGCTTTGTAGACCAGGCTGGCCTCGAACTCACAGAGCTTTGCTTGCTGGGATTACAGGTATGAGCCACTGCGCCCAGCTCCTATCATGTCAGGTCTTAAACAGTTATTATCCAAACAAACATTTATAGTTTTACATATTAAACTTTGACTTAAAAATAGCATCGGTTTCAATCACAAAAGAAAAGGTAACACTAATTGCCAAGGGAAATGTACACAGTCCACACTAGCAAACCATACGATCTAGGCATTGTTTCTACTTTCACACGTCAACAACAGAGAAGTAAACAAAGTATAAAAATCTTTCGCCATTGCTGTAAGATTTCCGTGGAAGATAGAATTTTTTTAGGACTTCGTTTTAAAATTTTAAAATTTCATTTACAATTTAAAATTCAAATAAAGAGGGAAAAAAACTAATTTTGCACTGAGGCCAAGAATAAGTTCACTAACTTTTCCCAAGCACCCCCGCACGGGGAGTGAAGATGTCCCTACATCAGTCCCTGGTCCAACCAGTGGCCAACCATTTCCAATCTTCAGAGAATCCATCATTCCGAGTCATTGGCTATTTTATGTCACTTGGAACATGCCAATAGCACTAAGGATTTTTCAATGAACCCTGGAAAAAAAAAGTCAACAGACAATTAAATAAAAATCCAACTTACTCTAAAAAGAGAGCTCTGCTACCTTATAAGACAAGAGACATTAAGTATATTGGTGAGGTACATGGCCTTGGATGAACATATTCTAAAACTGTAGTCTTGAAATACCTGAATGTATTAAGATATTCACAAATACATGAAGAGAGTGATCACAAGACGCATTTTCGTAACACAGAAAATTAAGCGAAGCTTTTCATACAGGCGGCTACTGGATAAAGCAAGCTATCCAACTAAGTTTGGTTCACAGTTTGAAATGACCATGTCAGAAAGTTCCTAAACCCTCTATACCCATGTTCCATCACTTTTTTTTTTAAGTTTGTCGAGACAGGGATTCTCTGTGTAGCCTTGGCTGCCTTGGATTCACTTTGTAGATCAGGCTGACCTTGAACTCAGTGATCTGTCTGCCTCTGCCTCCTGAGTGCTGAGATCACAGGCGTATGTGCGCCACCACCATGCCCTGAGAATCACACATTTTATACGCCCTCCTTTCTGTTTTCAACCACTAAGTTCTTCACCAGTTGAAATATGTCTCTGCTTATTGGAAGACAGGGTCTCACTAACCAGGCCTGGCTGGCCAGGAACTCGCTGCATATGGCTGCATATGTAGAGCCCTCTGACCTTGACCTCTGCTTCTCTGTGCCTCCCAGGTGTTGGAATTAAAGGCATGCAACCACAACCAGCAGAATACATTTAAAAACCACCAGAAAAAGATTACATTCTTTGTAATCTGTTCTGATCTGTATCAGAACAAAAATACAAGTACTTCTATAGGACAATGCACCGTAGCGAGCATGCCTGGAGGGTAGTTCCACAGAGCAGACCCCATGCAAAGATTCGGGAGAGTGAAAACCTGAGACACAGCTCAACACAAGAAGGAAAAAATGCTTAAAAAAAAAAAAGGTTAAATATAGACTTAAAATACAACAAAACCACATCTTTTTAAAAAAATAATTTATTTCTATTTTATGTGCATTGGTGTTTTGCCTGCATGTATGTCTGTGGGTGTCAGATCTTGGCGTTACAGGCAGTTGTGAGGTGCCATGTGGGTGCTGGGAACTGAACCAGGGTCCACTGGAAATGTAGTCAGTGCTCTCAACTACTGAGCCATCTCTTCAGCCCCCAAAACCAGATCTTAAAAGACCTCTGGGCAAAGGGAAGTTATCATTTAGCAAGGGAGCTGAAACTTCGAGCATAAATCTTTCCAAAACCCGAGGATCCGTAATTCTAGGTCAACCATCTTCCCGCTCACAGATTCATTTTGAAAAACTAGTTATGAACAGGGTGTTTGTGGTGCACACCTGTAATCCTAGTACTTGGGAGGCAGAGGCAGGCGGATTTCTGTGAGTTCAAGGCCAGCCTGGTCTACACAGCGAGTTCAGGACAGCCAGACCTTGTTACACAGAGAAACCCTGTGTGACAACAACAAAAGCAAAGGAAGCCAAGCTGACCAGATGCTGACACCTACGTTACAGTGCTGACTCTGCACTCATTCTCAGAAGAGAAGCCTGCAGGCCTCTCAACACATTGTTAATGACCCTTTTTATCTGCCCGAGGATCTAGGAAACTGGAAAGGTTATTTCTCAATGTGGAAGGAAAAATAAGAATCCTTCAAATCTGCTCTCTTCATCCTATCATCCGCTATTTCAATAGGAAGGCAAGGCATGGTGTGCACATTTACACCGTTCATTCCAGCCCATGGCTCTCTGTGAATTCCAAGCCAGGAGGGCTACATAGTGAGACCATGTCTAAGGAAAGAAGGAAGAAGGGAGACCCAGCAAGATAGCAGTAGAAACACCAAACAATATTAAGACCCCTCCCAAAGAATATCCATGTTAAAAATAACAGAAGTAAGCTGTTGAGGTCTTTCAAGCACTCTGCCTTATATACACAATCCGAGGGTGGTCCTTCAATCTCAATTTGTCCCATAATAACTACTATCCTTTCCCCCCCCAAAGGTAACCTGCTCCTTTCTGTACAGTACCTAAAATTTGACATCTCGAGGCTTCAAAACACAAAGTAGAAAGTTTGTGTCGTCTAAAATCTCTCATGTTTGCATAATAAG
This sequence comes from Acomys minous, assembly GCF_964271855.1. Lineage (NCBI taxonomy): Eukaryota > Metazoa > Chordata > Mammalia > Rodentia > Muridae > Acomys > Acomys minous. The sequence continues at coordinate 56,028,021 of NC_140498.1, forward strand.
CATCATCTAAACTTGTGGACCGTGCTTTACAAATGTTCTGAACCAGTCTCTCTTTCCATTCACATCACTGTCAAAACGACAGTCCAGCTTCAACCCACCTTTTAATCCAATAGAATTATAAGAAAGTCCACCCGGGGCTGGAGAGATGGCTCAGAGGTTAAAAGCACTGACTCCTCTTCCAAAGGTCCTGAGTTCAATTCCCAGCACCCACATGGTGGATCACAACCATGTACCCTGAGATCTGATACCTTCCTCTGGCATGCAAGCAGAACACTGTGTAATTAATGAGTAAATCTTTTAAAAAACAACAAATAAGAAAGTCCACCCAAACAGCTTCACCTAACCTAAGGATTATGACTTGAGCTTATTACAAGGTGAGACCAACCAAGTTTTTCCAGTCTTCGCCCCCAGCACTTTTCCTCTTACACTCCCGACCCCTTTGCAAGGTCGCTAAGTCACCGACATCCTAGAGACCCTAAAGGGAGTTTTCATCCCAGAATGGATCCTCTTGGCAGGCAATCACAAGAGGGACGTGATTAATTCAATTTAATTCACTGCATATGTACCGTGGAAACTTATAACAGGTTCTCAAAAGAAGGGTCTCGGAACCCTTCCCGCTTTACTCCCGGGCTCTGCACACGAGCTGTCAAAGCCAAGGCCAACAGACCTAGACTCCAGGCAAGGGGACTGCTGCTTTGCAGAGCCCAGTTCGGCTTGGTAACCCAACCCAGCTTCCCGAAATTTGAGATGGACAATGCCACGCGAGGCGATCTACAAATGCCAACCGAGGAAGCCCAGCAAGAGGCGCGGCGTCCCGTTACCCTGCCCACCTCCACGCTCTTGGTGGGGCGGGCACACACTCTGGTTTCTGTTCAGCGTTTATCTCTTTTGAACGCAAACGGAGCCCTCAGTCCCCCCCAGCCTGCACCCTCACGCTCCACTCTTTCCCACCCGAACCTTGCGCCCAGCCCATCATCCTTCCAGCGTGCTACCTCGGGCTCCAGCCGCCTCAATTTCTACTTCCCGAGGAATTTGCTCGCTCGCTCGATTGCTCTCTCTCTTACCGGCCCGAAGAACACCCCTTCTTCATACAGAATCGGCCCGAACTCCTCCTGTTCCACCTTGAGCGCCACACCATCCACCAGTAACGTTCAACCCACGTTCCCCCGGACGGCTCCTCCCTCCCAGCGGCTCCGCTAAGGAAAGCAACTTCCGCCTGGGGAGTCCGCCGCCAAAGAGATCCCCTCCCAACACCTTCCTGCAGAGCGCCTCGCTCAAAAGCACGCGGGCCGGGCGGGAGGGAAGGGGAAGACCAGAACGCTTCCGGGGCGGGGCTCCGCAGAGGCGTGGTTTGGGCGCTCTTCCGGCGCAGGCGCAGTCGGAACTGCGGCGCCAGCAGGGGCGGGGTTCATGGCTTGCAGAGCGTGCTGAGTGTGAGTTGGGGGGGAGGCGAGGGAGGGGACGGTTCTGGAAGCTACTGGAAAGCGCTGGAGCGACAGAGGTGACGCCAGCGACTGGAGGGCGGGGCGTGATTAAAATTAGTGCGCAGCGTTCCGCGGAGGGATTGCGCGGCCGGGGAAGGAGTGGCGCGCAAGCCCGGTGACCCGGGTGTGGGCCTCACCGCCGGCCATCATGGCGGCCGGCGTGACCGGGGCCCGTCCTCACGCCCCGCACCCATAGTTCGCTCTCTTGTGTTCACAAACGATCACCACACACGGAGCCGTCCCTCCCTTCCCTACCCCCCTCCTTGGAGGCCCGGGGTTTTCCCTTCCCTCACTGATCTGCTCACGGTAAGGGGAGATTCCAAAGGCAAGCCCAGGGCCGTTGGTTAGCCTTGACCCGGGGTGGCACCCAGCAGCCGCCCTGCGCATCTCAGCAGCCCTCCCTCCAGAGAGAAGAGGGGGGAGATCTCGAGTTGCTAAGTTGTAAGGGCTGCTTCCCCCCCCCAACCCCCCCCCCGAAGGTCATGTGGTGTGAGGGACGTCGTGACTGGAGGCGTTCTCAAGGACGTTCCTATTCCTTGGAGTCCTCTGGGTCGATTGTTTCCGTGGCCTGGGACAACAGATAGAAGTTTCTGGACCTTTTTCTTAACTGGCATCATGACTGGCATTTTGGACTGCGGTTCTATGGGGTTCCCTTGTTCTTAAAAACGACTGTGTGCTGGCAGACTGCTGATAAGATATTAGTAGCGTGCTAGGAAGGAAACAAGTCCGCCGAGGGAAAGGAATGATTCAATAAAAGATTTTCAGTTTGTGGTACTTGGGAATGCAGATCCCTGAGTGGACCAACAGGCACTGGTGGGGGGGTTTTCTACCCCCCTGAAGACAGAAATAGACTGGTTAGGTTTCCCTTCTTGTCGTTTTGTGTTTGCACTCCTTCATGTGCTGCTGTGTTTGTTGTCGTAAGGTCGAACTAGTTAAAAATTCTTGTTGTGTGGATTTAATTTTGAGAAAGTATTTCGTCCTGAGTAGTGTCCAAGATTAATAGGATTTTCTTGTTGTTGTTGTTGTTGAACATGCTATTTCCATTTTTAGGATGGAGTACACTTTTCCCTCTCCCTCAATAAAACACTTCCTGAATATCAATTCATAATTTCAAGGATCTAATTGGTCCAGTTAAAATGTAACCAGACTTTTGAGATAATTATTATTAAAATAAAAATTGATTATTACAGACACACACACCGCCGACACAGGGTTTCTCTGTTTCAGCCCTGGCTGTCTTGGAACTCTTTCTGTGGACCAGGCTGGCCTCGAACTCACAAAGATCCTCTGTATCTGCCTACCAAGTGCTGAGATTAAAGGCGTGCACCAAAACTGCCCAATGATTATTGCAGTCTTTAATGAAATGTTTACTTAAAAAATGCTTGGCCAGGAGAAAAAATTAATAATGACAAACAAAATGGAGGTGGGATGTAGAACAAAGAAGAAAATCCTGGTTGTGTGTCAGAGGTTCACGGTCCCCAGCTGAGACCATACTATGCATTGTCCTGTTCCCTACTGTGTGTTCAGGGTCGTGTTTAGAGATGCTGGTCCCACAGAGTATAGTCACCTCCAGTAGATGAGAGCCCGGAGTTTGACTGTTTGCACCTAGAAACTCACATTCAATAAAAGGAGGCCTTGGTTTAGTTAATAATTAAACTGCAGTAGGAAATCAGTGCCCTGCGAGTCATTTCGTGAGCGCTTATACTCTTGTACGCTTGTTCCTTAAGTGAAAACAAACCTTTAGCCCCAACCCGGGATATAAATGCCACCTCTAAGCCAGTTATGGTGGGATCACAGCACTCAGGTGAAGGCCGGCAGCTGGGCCCCGGGTTGGAGGCAGCTTGGACTATATAACAAATGAGTCCATAGCAGATTTGAGACCTTGTCTTTAAAATCAAACCCATGACCTTAGCTGCTGTGATTGCTTGTTCTAGTCTCATTAAACACGTTCTAGACTGGAGAAATGACTCCATCAGTAAATCACCTGCCCCGCAGTAGTGAGGGCCTGAACTGGATCCCCAGCACTCGTGTAAAAAGCCTGGCCTAGCTGTGTGCACGGCTGGGAGGGTGCAGACTTGTGGATACCGGGGTTCACCAGCCAGTCAGCCTTCCTGAATCTGTGAGCCCCAGAATCGGAGAGAAAGAAAGATACCTAGCATTGACCTCATCGTACACCTGCTTACTCATGGCACACGCTCCACCAGCACCAGGCCACCTGACGTTCCAGTAGCACCCATGAGTACAGTCTGTGTGTAATGCCATTTCTAAATCTTATTTTCAGAAAGCTGGGAAACCAGAAGCTCCTTGGTCCTAAAAACTGGTACAAACCAATGAGACAAGTAAGCTGTGTCCTCTGTGTTTTATTCAAACAACATTAATGGGTTTGGCTGCTGTGTGCGCCCCTTGGCCTCTAGCATGTGGGGTTTTCTATAATGGCTTGTGCACTCTATAACTTTCTTCTCTTCATTTTGTTAGCGCTAGGCAATGAACTCAGGGCCTCACACCGGTGCTGGGCAAGTACTTGACCATATTCCCCGTCCTCTTTTTTTTTAAATTTGAGACACAGTTTCACAAAGTTACCCTGGCTGGCCTTGAACTCACCCTGTAGCCCAGGTCGACCTTAAAGCTGTGGCCCTCCCGTCTCACTCTCCCTGGTAGTTGGTACTGTTGACCTCCTGTAGTACCACCCCCCCCCACTGTAATGTTTAAAATTCCCAACTCTCAGATTTTAATTAAAGAAGTATGAGCCTGTACTTATATTTGGTAAGTCTTCTTGTGCAAGGCATTTGTTTAGAAAATTAATTGGGGCCATTACTCGTTGTCAGTTAAACACAGGGAGCATGCTGCCCATTTGCAGTTACGGGGATGCACAGAGCTGCTGCCTGTGTAGCCATAGAGTGAGCCAGGCGTTACATCGTTTCTCCCAAGGAGGTGTCTGTATTCTTAAAGCCTTAGGTAGACCCTGTACCTCATAATGCACCCACACTTACCCACTTTTCCTTTCCCAGATGAGCAGGCAAGAGTCACGGCATGGACCCTGGAGGATCTGACATCTAATTCTGTCTCATTTGCTGTGTACATGTTGTTTAATTTCAGTGCCCTGAGAACATCTATACAGTGAGTGACAAGTGGGAGCAGATAAATAGCTTGAGCCAAGTCCCTTACAGCCCTGACACTTCCTGTGGGTGCTGACTCTTGGGACCCCCACCTCCTTTTGGACTGTCTCCCACCAAGGGCATCATCCCGCTCATCTCACACTGCTACCTTGCCGGTCAGAAGTTACTGTTTACGTTGAGTACACAGCTCTGACTTCACACAAGGAAAGGCTTCTTGCTACGTCTGTCTCTCCATCACCCAGTTCCCTGCCCAGGAATAACAAAAGCGGAGTGGGGTGGGTGCATGCCTATGGAAGCAAGGAAGTACTGTTGGGATGCGTCTGTGGCCCCTTTTAATGTGAGGGTTGTATTATATGGCCCTGTCTACCTTCCATGTTCACCTGTCTCAGAGGTGGTTTTCTAGCTTTGTGTCAGCCTTCCAGTTTTGGATATTTTGGTTTCTTTCAGATCCTATCTTGGTTACTTTTCTTGTTGCTGTAATAAAATCCCTGATAACATGAGGAAGAAAGGGCTTATTCTGTCTCACACTTTAAGGTTAGTACATGCAGTGGGGAAGTCATGCAGCAGGAGGTTGAGGTTGCTGGTCACATTGCATGCACAGTCCTCAAGAAGCAGAGAGCTGTTTTAAATCGCATTCAGTTGCCAGCATTGAGTAGGGCCAGCAAGATGGCTCAATAGGTAAAGACACTTGCCACTAATCCTGACAACCCGAGTTCAGTCCATGGGACCCACATGGTGAAGCCGACAGCTAACTCTCAGAAGTTGTCCTCTGACCTCCACAATGTGCAGTTGCATGCACACACACTCACAAAGTAGATAAGTTAAAATGGAATAAAGTCTTAAGGCAGTGTACAATAAATTATATCATATATTCATCGCCTCCCATATGCAGGAATCTGTGCCCTAAACAGTAGCACAGCTGGCTCCTGTGTGCCTTGGAGTCTGCATCCCTGGGCCAGGTCATGTAGTTGGGTAGTCATGCTAGCATCCTCTACTCTAAACAAAATAGATTACTCACATCACCCCAGTGACCTCTTGCTCAAAAACTAGAAGAAGAAAGAGGGTGGCCTGTGTTTAGGGACCTTGATGCAAGCAGACAACTTACATCTCTGTGAACATTACAGCCATGCTGCACAGCAAGACTGACAGCCAGGCGTGTGTGGTGGAGACGGATCAGCAGCCAACGTCAAGGGCACACTCACCAAATGCTACTTAAATTTAATGCTGCTTTTTAGCAGTTTTGCTCCACACTGGAGTTGGATTTAGAATACAACTTCCTTGTATTGCCACTTTACTGTTTTTATTATTCTTAGTTACGTGGGGGCAGGTGTTGTAGAGGAACATGGCTGCTCTGGCAAGAGATCACATCCAAAGACCCAGGTCTGTGTGATCCTGCTGGAATGCAAACACGCCTTTAATCCAGGAGCCAGAGGCAAACAGATCTGAGTTCAAGGCCAGCCTGGTCTAGAGCAAGTACTAGGTGAGGAGAGGCTTAGATCCAGGCATGGTGGTACGCGCCTTTAATCCTAAACAATGAAGGTAAAGTTAGTTTGTAGTGAGATCTAGTCGAGTAGCAGAAAAGGTGACAAATCAGAGAAGATTTGACAGAATAGGATACGCCCAACTCTCAGAAGAAGAGAGAGGAAAGGCAGTTTTACCAGGACAGTAATAGACGGATTGCTGGGAGAGAACTCAGGTGAAGACTGAATGAGCCAGAAATGAGAAGAGTCCAGAAGATTAGTGCAAATTGCTGAGTTATTTTCAGGCCAAGCAGAGCAATTCCAGGCCAAGAGAGAAGCCAGATTAAATCAGTCAGCTGGGAGAAGAGTCAGAACAGCTGAGTTGAGCCAGGCAGCCCAGAGCTCAGAAAGAACAAGTAAGGGTGAGCTCATTAAGCAGTAAGTCTCAGAGGCTGAACACATCTAGGCCGAGGTTAGATTGTACAGAGGCTAGAAACTTCCAGGACTAGGCCTCGGTTAGCAGAAGGAGGCAGTGAGCCTCCCGGACAATGGAGCCAGGAGAATAAGAGTTACTTTTACAGGTGGTGCCTGAAAGTGCAGGCCCTGAGGTTTTGTGTTCCCCAGAGCTGCAGTTACAGGAGGTTGTAAGGCAGCTCATGCAGATCCTGGGCCAGAGCAGTACATGCTCTTAACCGCTGAGCCACCTCTCCTGGGTGCCTTTAAGACAGAAAACTAAGCCCAGAAGGAAACGGTTTACTTAAATTGGCATATTAAACTATCAGACCTGAGGCGGTACCCTCTGATTTCCATCCTGTAGGTATTTAGTGAAAGTCATCCCGCAGCATGCTGCTAAGCGATTAAGAGTTCTCCACACTAAACAATTAAACCTGTATAGAGAAACACTTTTGGAATTGGGACATAGTTGTCACTTCAAGATGACTTTATCAGTCAGAAGCACTGACTGAGTTTAGGGCTACTTAGAAGTAGGTAGTCTTATGCCTTCATTTGGGTAGCCAGGAAATTGCCAAGAAAAAATAAGTAAAAGTAAATGAGCAAATAAAATTGAAACGTCCCATAAAATCAATTTGACTGTTGTAACTAGGTTGGTAATACACAACAAGTAGCAAAGCAAAGTCAGTCTATGAGTGGGTTCTAGTTCACCATAATTCAAGGCTCGTAATGATTTAATAAATGAAGTAAGACCATGGGAATAGAAGAAATTGTCTTCTCTTTTTTAAAAATGAAAGTAGTTTTAAGTCATTGGTAATCTTCACTGTGTGCTGTATCACAAGTCAAGATCTGGACTGTGGGGGCTGGAAAGGTGACTAAAAAAAAGATCAGGTTTGGGTTGACGAGATGGCTCAGTGGTTAAGAGCACTGTCTGCTCTTCTGGAGGTCCTGAGTTCAAGTCGCAGCAACCACATGGTGGCTCACAACCATCTATAATGTGATCGGATGCCCTCTTCTGGCCTGTAGGCCTACATTAAGACAAAACACTGCATATATACATAATAATAAATTTTTTTTTTAAATCAAGTTTCAAATCTGGCCTCTTTTCAGTGGTGTGCTCCAATTTCTCTACTCCTGCTCTGCCACTTCTGTTTTTGTAAGCAATGTCGAGTCCTGCTCTTAGAGGGGCAGGGAGGCATAGGCTGAGATCCACAGCCTTCAGTTCACCTGGGCCACTTACTCCAAACCAAATATTTAACTTCTCCACGGCTCAATTTCATCTAGAAAATGAAAATACCTGCTAATCCCAGCTCTGTCATTTAACGAGTTTTGTGACCTCGGGACATCTCTGAGCTCAAATTTCCCATATAGAAATCAAATTATCTTAAGTAAAGTAATATGCAAAATAGCATCTGGCGGGCAGTTGAGCCCCCTGCCCCCCCCCCCCCCGGGCCATGGCAGTCCTTCCTGGCCTCCACATCCTGACTGTTCCAGTGCTGCCGCTGAACATTTTCCTGCTGGATCTGCGCAGTCTCCTGCCCATAGCAGGTAGGTATGCTTGCCCAGGTACTTGAATGGGTCCTCAAATAACGATGTGTCCGCTTTCTATTTGGGAACTTGTTAAAACTGTAAATGCATGGGCCTCTCCTGAGCCCAGGGTTCGGGTGGGGTCTGAGCATGTGTGTATTTTCTCCTCACATATTCTAATGCTAATGGCCATGATTTCCCACTGTTAATAAACGTGCTCTTCCGGTCTGTTGTGTGATTCTCATTGTCTAGACCTTCCCCCTTCCGGTGTTTGGAGACATACCCCAGAGGTGCTCTAAATTCCGTGGGGCCTGAAATACTCAGTGAGAGGCAGCTAAGGCGTCTCTCTCTTCCTCTTCATACATTTGGATCCAATTACCTTATATACCATGAAACGTAAGTTGACCCACCCCCAAAAAACGTTTTTTGGAAAATGTGGCTACACTTTGCAGCAGCAATGAGCTGATTGACACCACACTTCAGAAACAGGCAGATTTCAGGCATTCTCAAGAGAACTCCAGGAACATGGCGTATCCCCTACAGTTAGAGGGTGCAGAGCAGCCCTCAGCAAATGACTTCCTTCAGCCCTCGAGATCCAGGGAAACAGAACCGTGAGCTAGCTTCTGAATGCCTCCTCCCAGATGTAGCAAGAACGTTCTGGTCAGCATGGATGTTAGCATGTGCAGTAGAACAGGCACTTCCTGCCCCGGGGCCGTTTGTATGTGCACAGTGGGTGCCACATTCTAGTACATGCGTAGATGAGGCTAGCTCGTGACTTTCCACAGACATTTCTTAGCATCCTGTCTGCTTGCTGTTGTGAGGTAGTCATTCGTGTTCACACATAGTTATCCTAGGCTACACAGCGCCAGAAATCATTCCTCCTCACTGTGCCTGGCAATGGGTCCACATCAGGATGCTAAGACTAAGATTGTTTAAATATCTACATTAAAAGTTAGAAAGTTGGGGCTGGAGAAATGGCTCAGTAGTTACGAACACTGGCCCATCTTGCAGAGAACCTGGTTCAATGCCCAGCACCTACATGGCGCCTCACAACCATCCGTAAATCCAGTTCCAAGGGACGGACACCCTTTTTAGGCCTCTGCAGGTACTACATGCAAATTATGAACAAACACACATGCAAACAAAACACCCATAGCCATAAAATAACATTTATTTTTTTAATTATACCAGTTAAATGAAGCATGTTATAGTATTATCATCTCCCAAGAAGACTAAAACAAAGACACTGATTAATTTATACAGTTTCCGCTAGTTAATCCTCTGGGAATGGTTTAGCCTGATGGTTCTGGTTTGGTCTCCTATGGGTCTAGACATCAGAAGGCTACTTTTGTGTCCTCCTAACGTGGCACCTGAATCCCTTCTAGAGAACAAGTGATCTGAGAGGCAGAAACCACACCCCTTTGAAGCCTTGCCGCCGAAGTGGCACCCCATCCTTCGCTGGGTTCTGTAGATTAATAGGGTGTGGGAGGGAACCTCGAAAAGGGTATGAGTACCAGGAGGCAGGCCTCACTGTGGCCTGGCAGCCACAATTATACTGTAGGTTTTGTACTTGACAGAGCAAGTAATTCAGTACTGCTTAATATCTCGTTATAAGCGTATTAAAATATTAATGGCAGTCCTGAAATAATTGCTCTTTATATATTACATAGAGTAATCTAGCTGAGGTGTAAATCATCCGCGGCTCTCTACGGGACATCCCCTTCCTGCCTGTCTGGCTGAGTGGCTAAATCCATAGCATCTATACAATCAAGGTCTACTCAGTTGCATGGTCTTCCAGACAAGCGTGAAAGTTCGGGTGTTCTGTAAACAGGCTTCTTATACGGTGAGGAGAGCTACAATATTTAATTTAGTACAAACTAGTGATTCTGGTCTCCCTCAGAGGTTCCCATGTTCTGACTTATTCAAGTAAGGGGCTTTTGGTGTGGTTTTTGCTTTGTTTTCTCAGTAGTGATGAGGATGAAGTGGGTAAATGTAGCTGGCTGATGGAGGTCTTTACCTAATTCACATCATCCTCAGGCCCGAAGGAGTGGGAAGCAGTCATTAAGGATTGGTGGCTTGGTTAAACTCCAAATGCCAGATCATTAAAGAAGTCCAAGAAAATGACATAAAGCAATTAAGAATGTAACTTCCTTTGATACAACACTAAGTAATTTTAAGTTCTGTAATCTAGTAAAATAATACTGTGAGAGCAAAAGCCAGGCGTGGTGGCACACACCTATAACCCCAGCACTTGGGAGGCAGAGGCAGGCGGATCTCTGTGAGTTCGAGGCCAGCCTGGTCTACAAAGCGGGTCCAGGACAGCCAAGGCTACACAGAGAAACCCTGTCTCAAAAAACCAAATAATAATAATAATAATAATAATAATAATAATAATAATGTGAGAGCAAACTTGAACCGTTCATTTACCCTCCATTTGTGCAGCCCAAGCACAAGTGACAGTGGAAAAGCATTCTTGTGACCTTCAGCATTAATGATCCCGTTGGCGTCTTCAGTGTCTTTTAGAGGCTGAGTGCAGGCCTGTACTCCAGCACTCTGAAGACTGTGGTAGGAACTAGACCATGACGTGGCCTGGAGGACAGCACCATGAGCAAGCAGCACCAGAAACTCAGATACTTAATGCAGTCTTGTCTGCATCTGCATGCAGTGCAGTGCACAGACTGTCGCAGCCCAGGCTCAGCCCACTTGGCTATGCTAATTTCCAGTCACATAGGCAGTTATGACAGCCTGCTCACCCTCAAGGATTAGGAGGGACCAGTTCGCTAATCAAGAAGGAAATGTTGGGAAGTTCGTTTTACTTCCTAAATGTGATTTGTTGTGATTAATCAATAAAGCGCTGCCTGGTTTCCTGCTGATTGGCTTTAGGACTGCGTCTCTTATGCTAATGAGAGGTGAAGGCACATAGGCGGTGAATACGGAGCACAGAAACCCTGGTATGTTCTCCCTGCGGTCTTCTGGACTACTGGATAGTGGGTAAGTTTAAAAAACAAAATAAAACAAATAAGAAAAAAAAAAAAACCAAGAAGGTTTTTCTGAAAACCAAAGGGCAACATGATACAGAAAAGTTGGGCAGTGTAACGTCTGTGCACTGCTTTCAAACCCTCTCTTCCCAGCGTGGAATAAGCTCAGTTGTGTGACAAAGGATTGGTCCTTATAGGATTCCATCCTATAAGAAAGATCTCATCAAGAATTTAAGAGACCAAAGAGAGAAAAATAACAGGCAAGTGAACTATGAGGACTTGGATGATTACACCCTAGTTTGCAAAACATACTAGGAAGCTGGGCGCTGGTGGTGCACGCCTCTTATCCCAGAACTCAGGAGGCAGAGGCCAGCCTGATCCACAGGACCATAGAGAAACCCAGTCTCAAAACCAAACCCTTCCTCCCCTGTCCCCTCACCCCCTGCCAAAAAAAAAGGGGAGGGGGAAACATGTTTGGAAAACTTGAATGTGCCCAATTACAGAATAAAACACATAATACAGTCTTGCTCTGTATAAAAGTACTAATGGTGCTTATGCTTATGGAACAGTGGACTACATTTAGGATGTCCAAAGTGTGCTTAGAAGGAAACTTAACCTTCAAATAGTGTATACATTCACCTAAGTACATACAGGTACAGCAAATGTGACATGGCATCAAGCACTGGACTTAATGTTATGCTGTTCTTTGAGCTTTTCTGAATGATTGGGTATATTAAAGTTTTTACTAGAAAGAGCTTCAAGAAAATACACCACTGCTTGAGGTCACTGAGGCTCCCTTCAGCTCTCAGGCAGTTTGGGTCCAGTTCAGTTAGGCCATTGTCACTGCCTCTTCACCAGGACAGGCATGTCCAGTCAGCCTCCCTGCTGCTAGGTCTGGCCGTGATCTCCCTTGACGCCTGAGCAGCATTAGAGTGGCTGGCAGTTCTCTCATGTGCTCCCTGCTCTTCCCCGGCCTCTCCTTTCTGTCTTGGCTGGCCCTCCTGAAACATTAGCATGCCTCGGGACTGCGGTGGGCTCTGAACTTCCACGAGGAATCTCATGCTGTCCTAAAGCTTTAAATATATATATTTGGCCTGGTCATAGTAGTACAAGCCATTAGTCCCAGCACTTGGGAGGTGGTGCCTGGCAGATTTCTGAGTTCGAGGCCAGCCTGGTCTACAGAATGAGGTTTAGAACAGCCAGGCTCACACAGAGAATCCCTGTCTTAAAAACCAAAGAACAAAATACTATTGATAATAAAGATACAGACGCTGAGACTCAGGCTCGTGTATGCACCCATTGCCTTGTCCATCTACCTACCTGATCATCTCAACTTGTGTTCAATTGACATTTCAAAAGTAATGTGTGTAAAACAGTGGCCCGCCCCATGAGCCCCACCCCTCAGGCAGGTGCTGCCTCCTGCACTCTTTACTACAATGGACTTTAGTCTCTTAATTGCTCAAGCGGAAAAGCCTCCACTCAACTCTGACCCCTCTGTCACCTTGACTTCTCACAAGACATCCCCTCAGCAACTGTGCTCAGCTCTTTAAAACCATATCCCAATTGGGTGGTGGCAGCGCACGCCTTTAATCCCAGTACTCTGGGAAGCAGAGGCAGGCGGATCTCTGTGAGTTTGAGGCCAGCCTGGTCTACAGAGTGAGTCCAGGACAGCCAAGGCTACACAGAGAAACCCTGTCTCAAAAATAAACAACAAACAATAACAAACACACACACGCATGCAGCATACAGATAGACATAGACACACATGCACATGCAATTTGACAGCATCTTTTCTTGTATAAATCCGTTTCCATCACGTGGACACTGTCCCACCCCGAGCTTTGCTTTTCTCCTTTTTTTCATCTTTCACCACTTCAGTCATGGTAATACAGGTAGTTTCTAAGTGACTGCAATGAGTCCTAGCCTGGCCTGAGACTATCTAGAAAGGCTTGGTACCTATTGCCAAGATTCTGTAGGACTCTCCCAGAGGAAAGCAAGCCTGGACACAGCTGGTCTGAAGGTACCAAGGAGAAGACGGTATTAGCCAGTAAAGCAAAGACAAGAGAGCGGTAGATTCACTTTGGAGCTGACACTCGGGTCCTTCCAGGAACAGAATCTCCCGTCCTGCCGCTTTGAGAGGACAGGCTTATAGACAGCAGGTCCAGACGGGTCTGAGACTCCATCAAGCGAGCAGAAATGAAAGAATGCTGCCTGCCAGCACTGAAAGAGATGCCTGAGGCTACATCTGCTAATCGGGTACACGAGACAAAGCTCTACGGAAAATGTAAGAAGGTGGCAGCCGGCAGGTGTGTCTCTCTAAGGCAAGAAGTCCTGAGAGGGCTGGAGATGTGGCTCAGCAGTTTGGAACACTGTTTGCTCTTGCACAGGATCTGGGCTCATTTCCCAGTCCCTCCAGGGTGCCTTACAACCACCTGTGACTCCAGTTCCGGAGGGTCCGACACCCTTTCCTGGCAGCTGTGGGACTAGGCTCCCGTTTGGTATATATGCATAGGTGTAGGCAAACACTCATACACAAAAGACAAACTGTGAGAAGAGAGAGCACCTGAAATGAAGTCACTCGGTCACCCTGACTTCAGGACTCCCTTATGCTGGTCTGTGTTTTATGCTAAATCATCTTCCTTAGGAACTACTAAATTGTTGATTATACCAGACACTTGAGCAGGGTGTGGTGGCCCACACCTTCAATCCCAGCACTCAGGTAGCAGACGCAGGTGGATCTCTGTGAGTTCGAGGCCAGCCTGGTTTACAAAGTGACTCCAGGACAGCCAAGGCTACACAGAGAACTCCTGTGTTGAAAAGGAAACAAAAACAAACAAACAAACAAACAAACAAACAAAAAACTCAAACACTTGTAGCTGCTGGACATGGCTACTCTGTTATGTCTTAAAACTGTTTTAGTTTTTGTGCTATAGAAAAAATAGTTTTCATAATTAGAGGTCCTGGATGGTGGGGGGAAGCATATAAAGGGGTAGGAAGTGTTTTCCCTCAGTCTTTGCTCTTAATTTGGGGTTGTGTGTGAATGGGCTTTTAGCTAACTGTGGTAGACATCTGTAGTGCAACAAACACCCCCAAAATTCTGTGGCTGAAACCATGCTTTGTCACAGCCCTGTGGGAGGAGACTGGCACGTTGTTCTCACAGCCTGTTCATGAGACCCATCTCAGTCAGCTCGGGCCTGGGGCCAGAGTGTGAAGTGTATGGGGCTGTGTGAAGCTGCAGGGTGTCAGCAGGCTCCCCCTTCGCCCTGCCTCTCCCCCCCTCCCCCTGCCTCTCCCCCCCTCCCCCTGCCTCTCCCTCCCTCCCCCTGCCTCTCCCCCCTCCCCCTGCCTCTCCCCCCTCCCCCTGCCTCTCCCCCCTTCCCCTGCCTCTCCCCCCCTGCCTCTCCCCCCTCACCCTGCCTCTCCCCCCTCCCCCTGCCTCTCCCTCCCTCCCCCTGCCTCTCCTCCCCCCTCACCCTGCCTCTCCCCCCTCACCCTGCCTCTCCCCCCTCACCCTGCCTCTCCCCCCTCACCCTGCCTCTCCCCCCTCACCCTGCCTCTCCCTCCCTCACCCTGCCTCTCCCTCCCTCACCCTGCCTCTCCCTCCCTCCCCCTGCCTCTCCCTCCCTCCCCCTGCCTCTCCCCCCTCCCCCTGCCTCTCCTCCTCCCTCCCCCTGCCTCTCCTCCTCCCTCCCCCTGCCTCTCCCCCCTCACCCTGCCTCTCCTCCTCCCTCCCCCTGCCTCTCCCTCCCTCCCCCTGCCTCTCCCCCCTCCCCCTGCCTCTCCTCCTCCCTCCCCCTGCCTCTCCCCCCTCCCCCTGCCTCTCCTCCTCCCTCCCCCTGCCTCTCCTCCTCCCTCCCCCTGCCTCTCCCCCCTCACCCTGCCTCTCCCCCTTCGCCCTGCCTCCTCCCTCATCCCCTCATTTATGCTCTCCTGGCTTGGGTTGGGGTTGGGTTTTGTTGTTTGTGGTACTTGGAACTGAACCTAAGGCCTCACGCACTGGGCAAACATTCTACCTCTGAGCCAAATTTGTAGCCCCTTCCAGGGTTTGAAAACATGGTGGCAGGAATGAAAGTTCCAAGATCACAAAGGTCAGAGCTCTAAGGCCTCGCTGCCTTGTCTGAGACACATCAGTTCTGCTCTGTTCTACTGCACTGATAGTTTACAAGGTGGCCTGCTAGGCTTGCAGCCTCGCTTTAGAACTTTCCATCTCAGCCGGGCGGTGGTGGCGCACGCCTTTAATCCCAGTACTTGGGAGGCAAAGGCAGGGGGATCACTGTGAGTTCAAAGCCAGCCTGGTCTACAAAGTCCAGGACAGTCAAGGCTACACAGAGAAACCCTGTCTTGAAAAAACAAACAAACAAAAGCAGAACGTTTCCGTCTCGGGCCATGGCCTATTCTTCTCTGTACTTAACCTGCTGTTTAGCTCACACTGCCTGATAGAAGGTTTGAGTCTCTAGATGTTAGCACCCTGGGGGAGGTGAAGGAGGCGGAGGTCTGTTACAGAGATTCTTGGGCAGCACGGAGAGCAGGGGCTCCGGAGAGTCATCTGCAGAGGCATCCCTCTCATGGAGAGGCTAAAAGAAAACTGGAAAGGCTGCCAACTTGGAGACTGGCCTTTTTTAAAAAAATTTTTAACTTATTTGCATTGGTGTGAGGGTGTCATATCTTGGTGTTACAGACAGCTGTGAGCTGCCATGTGGTTGCTGGGAATTAAACCCGGGTCCTTTGGAAGAGCAGGCAGTGTTCTTAACCACTGGGCCATCTCTCCAGCCTTGAACTCACAGCAATCTGCCTGCCTCTGCCTCCTGAGTGCTGGGATTAAAGGCGTGCACCACCACGCCCGGCCTTGAGACTGGCCTTTCTTTAGTGCTCGGCTTGGTCCTTGGATTGAGATGCTGAGGTCCCTGTGACTTGGGTGTGGCAGGAGATGTGCGTTCATACGTCCCTCCGGCTATAATGGCTTTTGTGCTTTTAAGGGACTCTGAAACCTGTGAATAGGCTTCCTCTAACTTGGGGTGTGTGGGGGGGGTGTGCATGCGCGCACAGAGGCCACAAGACAACCTAGTTCTTTAGTTCTTAGTTCTTTAGGCACCATTTGCAGAAAAACCAGGACACTCAGAATTTTTAGTGAACTTTCATTAAAAATAATTTTGAGTATTTGAAGTGTGTAAGTGAAACAAAAGTTTATATGAACCTTAGCAGACTTAAACTAGAATCAAGAAAAATTGGATACTTGCTTTGCTTTTGTTTTGTCTCACTGGTTTTGTTTTTTGAGACAGGGTTTCTCTGTGTAGCCTTGGCTGTCCTGGACTGGCTTTGTAGACCAGGCTGGCCTCGAACTCACAGTGATCCGCCTGCCTCTGTCTCCCGAGTGCTGGAATCAAAGGCATGCGCCACCTCGCCCAGCTTACTTCCTTATTTTTGTGTTTTACTTAGAAATCATTTAAAACTTACAAGTTTGAAAAAAAAACATGGCCGGGCGTGGTGGCGCATGCCTTTAATCCCAGCACTCGAGAGGCAGAGGTAGGCGGATCGCTGTGAGTTTGAGGCCAGCCTGGTCTACAAAGTGAGTCCAGAGCAGCCAAGGCTACACAGAGAGACCCTGTCTCAAAAAAACCAAAAAAAAAAGAAAAAAAGAAAAGAAAAAAAAAAACATGTGCAGGAGAGAGGGGTACTGGAGAGATGGCTCATCGGTAAAGAGCACTGGCTAAGGACCCGAGTTCAATCCCAGCACGCACATGGCAGCTCACACCTGCCTGTAATTCCACCCCCAGGCTTCTGACACCTCACACAGACATACATGCAAAGCATGCATACAGGCAAAACGCAATGAGCATAAATAAAATTTTAAAAATAAGAAAGAAATACATGCAAAGAACACCTGTATACCTTCTCCCTAGATCCTCATGTCACTCAAATCCTGTGCTAACTGCCTTATGACCTAAGCTCGTGAGCGCATTGCTTGTTCCTTCACTGCATGCATGCGCGTGCACGCGCAAGCGTGTGTGTATACGCTATATGTTCACGTTGCATATATACCTGCAATATATGTTCATATGTAAGACTTTCTCTACGTCATTTCCACATAGTTTCAATGTATTATACCTCCATACCTGTAAATTCTCCGATGTGTTATGGTTGGCAACTTTTCATGCCATCTTCCTTCTTGTAGCACTGGCTCCTGCTTGGAGTCTTTTCCCCAGGCTTCTCAGACTGTGTCCACGGCCTCTATGGCATTGCTATTTTTAGAAAAACAAAGCCATACCCACTCACTTTTCCATTGTGGCCATTTCTTTCTTTCTTTAAATGTATTTATTTTTATTTTATGTACATTTGCCTGCGTGTGTGAGGGGTCAGATCCCCTGGAACAGGAGTTAGAGACAGTGGTGAGCTGCCATGTGGTTACTGAGAATTGAACCCAGGTCCTCAGGAGGAGCAGCCAGTGCTCTTAACCACTGAGCCATCTCTCCAGCCTCCTTCTCCCCCGCTTTTAAATGGAATTTGGGTTTGTGTTCTTGCAATTTCGGTTAGAATTATATAGTCTAAAAAAATTCTTCTAAAAGTTCTTAAAATGTGAAACTAGTATCTTGTCCAAAAGATCAATTTACAGAAAATCTAGGTCAAAGTTGAAAGAACTGGTACAAGTTGAAATGGGAAAGAAAAAGTTGCTATAGATCAACTTCCAAGAAAAATTTAGGTGCAGTGATTTTTCAGTCTTTCCAGTTATAGATGTTTGATTCAGCACCTGATTTTTTTTTAAAAAAATGTCAGAAATTCTTGGTATTTAAGTGACCTTAACTGGTTTTCTCTGGGTCTATCATGACCTCTGTTTCCCAGAATGCCATTGGAGCCTTCATGGGAAAGCAGTAGGAGATTTTCTCCCAAGCTCTGCTAAGCATGTTCAACAAACATTACCAAGTTCTTTTTATCTGCCAGACGCTGGGCTGGGTGCTGGCAACACAGTGGAGACTAGAACACACTCCCCGCTCCACAGTTTATATTAAACGACAGTCAGAGTGGCGGGCCTGCCACAGCAGGCAGGCGGGCGGGCAGGCAGGCGGGCAGGCAGACAGGCAGCAGGCAGGCAGGCAGCAGGCAGGCAGCAGGCAGGCAGCAGGCAGGCAGCAGGCAGGCAGGCAGGCAGACGGGCAGGCAGACGGGCAGGCAGGCAGGGAGACAGGCAGGCAGGCAGACAGGCAGCAGGCGGGCAGGCAGACAGGCAGCAGGCGGGCAGGCAGACAGGCAGCAGGCGGGCAGGCAGGCAGGCAGCAGGCAGGCAGGTAGACAGGCAGCAGGCGGGCAGGCAGGCAGGCAGACAGGCAGCAGGCGGGCAGGCAGGCAGACAGGCAGACAGGCAGCAGGCGGGCAGGCAGGCAGACAGGCAGCAGGCGGGCAGGCAGGCAGACAGGCAGCAGGCGGGCAGGCAGGCAGACAGGCAGCAGGCGGGCAGGCAGGCAGGCAGGCAGGTGCTCCCACCGAGGGTGGCCTGCAGCTGTGCCCTTAGGGGAATGGCCTAACTGCATCCCCATCCCCTGAAGGCCGTCCCCATGGTCACTATGAGAGAAGCGGCCAGTCTGTAAGAAAAATGCGGACTTGGCATTTTTGCTGTTCTGCTGCATTAAAAATGACTAACTCGCATCTTTCTCAGAGATGGTGTGATAAGATAGATTTCTTCAGCCCGGGGATTTCCGAGCTCTTGCACTTGTCCTGTGATCTGTGATCTGCAGCAGGGTCTCACTGTCTGAAGAAAATTGGTAGCACTGAATTTGAGTTCGTCTCTTTATTTGTGCATCTTTCCCAACGGTATGGATTAGTGTGTAAATATTATTGTAAGATAGGAAACCGTCTTAGGTTGCATTTGCTTTTATCTCGTGTGTGCATGTGTTGAGGTCAGGGGCCATCCTGCAGGAATTAATCTTGTTTTTCCTCCATTTGGGTCCCGAGGAGCAAACTCAAGTTGTCAGGCTTGGATGTGGACCCTGAGCTACTTCTTTGATGGAGGAAAAACTTAAGTCTGAGTGCCAGACAACTTTTAAAAAAGAAATTCAATTTGAGGATTTTTAAAATTTTACCTGAATGAGTTTGTTGCCTGCATGTATATGTGTGTGTGTGTGTGTGTGTGTGTGTGTGTGTGTGTATGTATGTACATATGTACGTATGTATGCATACAACCTACGCAAGCCTTTGCCCACAGAGTCACAAGAGGGCATCAGATCTCGCAGAACTGAGTTTGAAATGGTCATGAGCTGCCACGTTGGTGCCGGGAACTAAATCCTGGTCCTCTGCAGGGGCAGCAAGAGCTCTTAAGCACAAGCCATCTCTCCAGCGAGTCCAGCAGCCCATGGTGACGCAGGCTTTATCCTAGTGTAGGGTCCTCCAGAGTGCATTTCATCCTGGCACTAAGACGTCCTGAGTTAGCTCGCACCTGCTGGGAAACATCACTGGCCGCTGAAAATACTAAAACTGAAGCCAAGATTTAAGATACCAATAATCTGCTGAGAAGAATACAGCTCAACTCTGTGTTCATTTCCACTCTCTGGGCTACATGACTTAGCTTGTATTTTTTTGTTTTGTTTTGTTTTGTTTTTTGAGGCAGGGTTTCTCTGTGTAGCCTTGGCTGTCCTGGACTCGCTTTGTAGACCAGGCTGGCCTCGAACTCACAGCGATCCGCCTGCCTCTGCCTCCCGAGTGCTGGGATTAAAGGTGTGCACCACCACACCCGGCTGTTAGCTTGTACTTTTATTATTGGGCCTATGTGAATATTTAGGTTGCTGTACGTCTAACTTTGAGACAGTGCCCCTCTTGCCGCCTTCTAAACACTTGGCTCCATCCGCTTCCCTCCAAATATAATAGAAACGGGACAAACTGAAGATCAGAAATACAGACCTGGAACGGTGGCACATACCTTTGGTACTAGCCCTTAAAAAGCAGAGGCAGGTGGGTCTCTGGGAGTTCGAAGCCAGCCTGCTCAATGTAGCAAGTTTCAGGCCAGCCAGGGCTTTATAGAGAGACTCTGTCTCAAAAACAAGCAAAGAAAAGGGATCCAAGAGTAGATCAAATTCTGGTCCCTCCTCTTACCGTCCTTGTGACTCAGGACAGCTTTAGTGCTGGCAAGTTTTCATTTCCCAGTGTGTTTTCCACTGGCCAGATCAGTGTAATTACAAATGAACGTTTTGTTTTGTTTTGTTTTGTTTGTTTGTTTGCTTGCTTTTTAACCATGAGTGCAGGGCTGGGGAGAAAGACTAGACGGCTAAAGTTCTTGCTGTGAGAAACTAAGGATCTGAGTCCCTAATGCGACCCCCACATAAAATCTGGGTGTGGCGCATGGTCCTGTAGTTGCAGCCATGGAAGCTAATGCAGGAAAACCCTGAGTGCTCACTGGGCAGCCGGTGTCAGCAGTCAGCGAGCTAAAGGTTCTGTGAGGGACCTTGTTAGAAAAGGGACGTTGAGAGCTTGCAAGTGTACAAACACCCAACAGATAAAAGCCCAGCCAAAGGAGGGAACACATGAGGATAAGGCTTATTTCTTCTCCTGACGTATGTTTTAAAAGTTGGTCTTGAAGCTGGGCGTGGTGGTACACGCTTTTAAACCCCAGCACTCCGGAGCCAGAAGCAGGGGATCTCTGTGAGGCCAGCCTATAGTCTACAGAGGGAGTCCGGCTCAGCCAGGCCTACAAAGAGAAATCCTGTCTCAAACAAAACAAAACAAAACAAAAGTTTGTATTGAACTAATTAGTATGGGTCAGTGGGTCAAGGCATTTGCCGTACAAGCCTGTTGACCTGAGTTCAGTCCCTAGAACCCACAGTGAAAGGAAAAAGCTGTCTCCTGAAAGTATCCTGTGACCTTCAAACGTGTGCCGTGGCACCCACGTACCCACACACCCCTCCTACACACAGAACTAGGCCAGTTCTCGGTTTCTTCTGTTGTTCTTGAGACAGGATTTTGCTGTGTGTAGCCCTGGGTGGCCTTGAACTCTTGACCTCCTGCCGCAGCCTCGCCAGTGCCAGGATTGTAGATGTAAACTCACATGATGACTCAGACAGACATGGTGTCTATCTTTGGTTTTTTTGAGACAAGATCTTGCTGTGTAGCCGGAGAAGGACTCGACCCCTCCCGCCCCTGCTTCCCGAGAGCTGCGAGTCCAGGCCCGTGCCAATATGCCTGCCTTCTCAGTTCTTCTGAGTTTCACGGGAACTCTTGCGATTTAGAGGCCAGAGGGGCCCCCATCTGTGATCTGAAAAGACACCTGGACACATTCCCAGCATGCTTCTGTCCTGGAAGCCAGCATGCCCTTGCCATCTGTTTCCGTCCCTGCCGCCCCCAACCCTAATCCACCCCTCACAGGTGTGCCTTCTTCTCACCGACTCCCCTGCACGGAGCCGTGTTCACAAATCTTTCTTACACCCGGGTCCACTTTTTAAAAAACCGTCTCCTTATGGTGTCATGGTTCCCTTCTCCCTGAAATCAGTGTTGCTTTTCAAGCAGGGTCTCACTGTGTAGCCGTGGCTGGCCGGGACCTCACCTGGTGAAGCAGACCAGACTCAAAGGCCAGCTTGGCCTCTGCCTCTTGAATGCTGGGATTGAAGGCCTTGCCACCCCACCTCACTGCCCGGTCAGTGGCTCTACCCTGTTAGTTTAGTTAACCACGTGCCTTCCATCTTTGTGTGTGTACTGGAGAGGCCGTATGCCCTTCCTGCCACACCCTTCCACTCAGTCCTGCCTCCTGGCTCTCAGATCTTATGCCACATCCTTTCCTTGGTTTTAAGACAGGGCCATACTGTGCAGCCAAGGTGGACCTCATAGTCTTCGGCCACAGCCTCCCATTACCAGGGTTACGCACACACATCACTAAGCCTGTCTTCCTTCCCTTTCTTATGCACCTGTTGCCTTCCTGGCCCTTGAAGCCTAACGCAGGTGTGGTGATGCAGCTCAGTGCTAGAACACTCAGCGTGCATGCAGAAGGCGCATGGGGGGGCGTTGGGGGATGGATGAGGGGTAGGGGCCGGCGGGAGGGACGACGCATGGTCTGGTCCCCTGCGCTGTAGTAGTGGCAGCGATGACGGCGACGATGGCAACGATGATGAAACATAAATTACATGACTATTTTAGCTTTCAGAATCTAGCTCTCCTGTCTCTCATAGCTACGGCTTCTGGAGTCTTTGCTTGACTATGGAGCTACACTTTGTCTTGCATTCTATTTCGTGTTGATGGTATCCTGTAACAATAGAAACTACGCAGTTTCCTCTTCTCTGTGCCAGTGCTGAGCTCGCGCTAAGCACCCGACGAATGTTTGTTTGTTAAATAATATTCATGACGGCTAGAAGGGCAGACATGCATGAGAGCACATGGCGGTGACTTTCACGGGCCTTCCGTTTGCCCCTGACTGATGCTCTCGGCTGGCTTGCTTGCTTCGCGTGGTTTGGGGGGGGGCTAACCTCCCCCTTCCCTCGCTCTCACTGTTGGAGAGATTAGTCATCCTCCGTGTGCATCCGGGAAGGTGTTGTGCTGGGCTCTGTGGCTCCTCTCATTATCTGTTTATTCCTCATTTCTCCGGGCTCTTCAAGGTGAGAGGGAGCCCTTTCGTTTTTGTTCTTAAGGACAGAGTGACATCAGAGCTGACTCTTTAGCAGCTGTATATGGAGAAGTAGATAGTTTGGGGGTTTTGATGGGGGCCTGTTTATTTCCTAGTATCAGCATTATAATGAACTCTGTCAGGAAATGTGAAGGATACTCCCACATCCCAAAGAACATTCTGGGAGCCACAAGTCCACTGGTTTAATAGATGGCTAAGAACAATGTGAATTTATTTAAGGATCCCAACAGTCTTATTTAGATAAGAAAGTAGGCCAGGCCAGCAGGATGACTCAGCGGGAAAAGGCGCTTGCTGCTCAAGCCTGGCAACCTGAGTTCGAGCCCCAGAACCCACATAAGGGAGGAGAGGACGAACCCCACAAAGTTGCACTCTGATCTCCACATACAAGCCAGGGGACACGCATGCCCTGACACACACACACACACACACACACACACACACACACATCATCCACGTGCACACAATACTAGTGAGTTGATTAACTAATTAAATGTAGAAAGCTGAATGTTTCTAATTCTTGAGTTTGACTTGCTCGATGAGCTCATAGCTAACTGAACACTGCACTGTGTACAAGGTAAGGAGTGTTAGCAAGCAGAGGCTGCGGTCTTCATGGCTTTGCCTGACACAGCCCTCACAGCGAGGAGACTGTTCCCCCCATCCTCAAAATAGAAAGTTTGCCTTTCTCTAAAATCTGTTAGGCCTTAAATGAAAGAACAGGCTTCTCAGCTGTGACTCTTGACCCTAAATCTAAGTATTTTTAATTTAAAACAAGGTTTTTTGGTTTTGGTTTTGGTTTTGGTTTTTCGAGACAGGGTTTCTCTGTGTGGCCTCAACTGTCCTGGACTTGCTTTGTAGACCAGGCTGGCCTCGAACTCAGAGATCTGCCTGCCTCTGCCTCCCGAGCGCTGGAAACACAAGTGCGTGCAGCTTTGCGCCAAGCCGCAAATGCTAGTCATTTTAACCTGAGGTGAAAGTAATGGCCTTGGCGTGCCTAGAGGTGTGTGTGGCTCTCTAGGAACATAAACAAAGGCACTCTGCTGGCCCTGCCTCAGAGTGTAATTAAGAGAAGGAAGGAGGGGGGGGGGGGGTGGGGGGTGGGGGGGTGGGGGAGGGGGGGGCTGGAGAGGTGGCTCAGTGGTTAAGAGTGCCTCCTGCTCTTCCAAAGATCCTGAGTTCAATTCTCAGCATCTGTTCACAACAGATGTTCACAACCATCTGTAATGTGATCTCACGCCCTCTTCTGGCCTACAGATGTACATGCAGGCAGAACACTGTATACATAATAATAAATAAATAAATACATCTTTAAAAAAAAAAGAGAGAGAGAGAAGGAAGGAGTTGGGTGGGGGCACATAGCTGTGGTCCACCATATCATCGGCTGTGTCATGGGTTCGAGGCCAGCCTGGGTTACATAATAAATTGGAGGCAAACTTGGGCAACATAGCATGATATCCTACTTGGGGCGGGGGGGGGGGGGGGGGGAGCAAAACAAAGAAAGAAGAAAAGGCGGGGCAGCACTAGGCAGAGGGGACAGCAGACCACAGCTTCAGCCTCCAGCAGGAGAAGGCAAGGTAACCAGAGCTAAGGCTGGGCACAGTGATGCTGGTGACGCTTCTCTCACGGGAGCCGCTTTGGTCTTGTCTGTCTGTCTGTCTGTCTGCGTGGGCAGTGGTTCTTTCTGAGAAGACAGCATATCTGCTTTGAGGTTGTTAACCTGTCACAGTGGCACATGGAAGGCAAATCGCACTGTGTGGAGATGGATTCAGTTCCGGGTGCCAGGAAACCATCGCTCCCACTGGCT
The DNA here is from genome assembly GCF_964271855.1 of Acomys minous. Classification (NCBI taxonomy): domain Eukaryota; kingdom Metazoa; phylum Chordata; class Mammalia; order Rodentia; family Muridae; genus Acomys; species Acomys minous. Next base: position 56,052,430 of record NC_140498.1, read on the forward strand.
TACCAAGCTGGGAATTGGTTTGTTTGACCACACAAGACTGGACGTGGTGTGATGTGGGCTTGGTTGTACCGCATTAACAGCGGGAGCCGGCCTTTCTGCCTCACTGCTGTGCGGTCCTTGGAGGGTTTGCACCCCAGGAATCCAGATGGAGGCAGGCTTGAGGGAATAGCATCTTGTGCACGTGGGTAGGTGCTGTGACGGTGTCGCATGGCATTTCCACCTAACGTCCTTAGTCAAAGCTTAGTGACTCAGCTGAGCATTCATATGTCAGCAGCCATGGCCCAGATTAAACGGGTACTACAATGCAAGGAGGGGAAATCCCTGGTTAGTCATTATACTATCAAGGGTCCAGGGTTATGGGTTCCTGGAGAGTAACACTGATTTGGCTTAGTGTTTTTTACAAAGAGATAATTGTAAATGGGTCACAAAGGGCAGCCCTGGTTTCAAAGCAGCACAGCTGCCCTGTTCCTGGCCAGGGAGCGGGTGCAGGTGTAACGAACGTCACCCCGTTAGCATTCTTACCTGGCAGAGATCAACACGAGAGCTGGCCACAGAGGACAGTAGCAGAGTTAGGGATCTGAAAAGTTGTGTGTTTCTGGGAGAAAAATCACAGAACACATGGGATGGCTTCTGTGATCTGAGGTGACAGGAAACAGCCTCTGGAGTTGGCAACATAGGTATCACTGCTGAGCACCGAGAAGCTGGTATTGGTGGGAAATGGCTGCGAGCTGGTGTTGGGTGGGGGAGTGTTGTAAAGGTCAGTGGCTGGGAGGAGGCCCCAGCTATGAGAGGCTCTGCTGTGTGGAGAAAGGGAAGGAGTGGAGCAGGTTGGAGAGACACCACAGGACAGTGCCTGCCTCGGGGGCTGCAGTGGATGGAATGCATGTTTCCATCCAGATGAGACCAAGCTAACAGGAGCAGGAGGCCTGGAGATGCTAACAGGGAGTGAACAGATGGCTTGGAGGTTAAGAGCCTGACTGCTCTTCCAGAGGACCCAGGCTCAATTCCCGGCCCCCAGATGGCAGCTCACAACCAGTTCCAGGAGATCTGACGCCCTCATTCATACAGGCAAAACACCAGCGCGCACGAAGTAAAAATAAAAAAATTTTAAGATACTAACAGAGGGATTTGTATTTTAGAATTCTCTACAGAATCAGCTGGAGTCTCACTTTGCACAGGATTTAAACTTCCAACAGGACCTTGCTTTTTACTTGTGGGAAAGAGTTTATAATACTCTGTTTAGCGAAACATTTTGCCAGAGAAACTTGCATGCACTGGGGACGTGTTTAGAAGCTATCCAGTTGCTAAAATGCTTTCCAAAACAGAAATACTTCATCAAAATAGTAAATGCCTGTAAAACATCAGCACTTCGTTACAAAGGCACAAGAAACATGGCCCGAGAGCGCGGTCCCTGCTCTCCAGGCACCTGCTGCGGTCTCAGTGGAAACAGCTCTGCCTCGAGCCACGTCCAGTGCAGGAGCTGAAGGGGGGGGGGGGGGGCTCAAGCACCGGAGGAGGCCACTCTTGTCACTGGAAAGTCCCGCGAGCCATATACAATGCCAGGACAAACACTAGAAGCACTTGGGGGCGACTGTTAGCTCGGATGGAATGGGTTCAAGTTTGACCACACGCGGAGGTCCCCGGGCAAAGGAGAAGAGTAGAGAAGTTGGTGTGCTGGACCAGGGCGGTCCCGGAGCAGATGGGAGGAGCCTGGCAGAGCGCGTCAGCACAGTATCCCTGAACCCTGTGGCTCCGGGAAGGGTATTGGATTAGGTTTTGGTTTTGTCTTTTCAAAATGAGAGCTCACTGAAGGGTTTAATCAAGCAAGGCTGGGACATCAGAGAGGTCGGTCTGGGTATTCTGTGGGACGGTAAGGACGGCTGCAGGGACACGGTCGGGGCTGGACTGATGGGCGAGCACGGGGACTGAGCGCCCCCCCAGCCCCTCCCCCCTCGATCTGACTGAGCAGCTGTAGCCCTCCTTCTCAGACATAGTCTTTAATCGCTTTTCCAGCTTGTGGGTTTTTTATTGTTATTTTATTTTAAGTGTATGGGTGTTCAGCCTGCATGGATGTATATGTACAACATGCTTAGTGCCCTCGGCGTTCACAAAAGTGTTTCAGATCCCCCCCAAACTGGAGTTACAGGTGGCTGTGAGTCACCATGTGGGTTCTGGGACTCGAACCCAGGTCCTCTACAAGAGCAGATGGCCATCTTCACTGCTGAGTCGCCTTTCAGGCCCAGTGGGTTCTGGGACTCGAACCCAGTGGCTTTTTTTCTTTTTCTTCTTTCTTTTCCTTCCCTCTTTTCTTCCTTCCTTCCTTTTTTCCTTCCATCCTTCCTTCCTTTCTTTTTTGTTTTCTTTTGAGACAGGGTTTCTCTGTGTAGCCCTGGGTGTCCTGGAACTCACTCTGTAGATCGGGTTAGCCTCAAACTCCTGGCTCTGCTTCCTGAGTGCTGGGAATAAAGGTGTGTGCCAGCACACCAGGCTGCTTTATTTGTTTCCTTTTCTTCTTTTAAGCCACCTAGATTTTGTCACAGTTGATCTTCATTTTCAGGTAATGTAAAATGGATTAATTTAAAGTTGTAAAGCTCTGGCTGCAGAGTGAAAAATAGGTAAGCTGCTTCATTCCCCGAAAAGTGTGCACGCTGTGGTCCCCCCATGTGCTGTTGGCATGTCCAGCCCCTAGCATGGACACGCACCAGGGTAGCCAGAGTCCTCACTTCTGAAATACCCCACTTTTCTTAGTGATGTTATATTTTCTACTCCAAGTCCTGGGCCTCTCTTACTGCCCTTTTCCATTTTCCCCACCTTTTAGAAGGTGGCCAGGCCGTGAAAGTGGTTAAGGAATTTAAATGTCAGAGCACCTTGGAAAGACATTGACTCAAGAACTTCTTGCAGACAAACCTGATTTTGCCTGTAGGGTGTCCCCCTCTTTGTTGAATAACCGTGACCTTCTGTCAAAGCAAGGGTTCCGACCGGGAACCTCAGTGCCCACTGTCGATGACAGCATCTCTCCTCTGTGTGTGGAGCTATGACGGGCTGTGCTGTCCTGACTCTCCAACAATAGATACGCTCTAAAGCGGTCAGATGAGAGGTCCTTTCAGCCCAGTGAGTCATGTGGCCCCTGACACAGCTGCTTAGCCCTGTAGGTGTAGTGTGAGGTGGCCATCGACAGGATGAAAGTGACCCAACCTGCAGCAGCTTGAAGGACAAAGGCTGCTTCACCCTCCTGAATCTCGTGTCAGGCAGAAGGGGATTCGGCTCAGCGGTCACAGAAAGCTGAGGCGAGAAAGTCTTGTCTGTCTGTGGGCTCCGTGTAGGAATCATTCGCTACCCACCCCTGGCTCTAAATAATCCGAGAAATAAGATCCCAATTCCTTGATAATGCCCCTCTTCTGACTGTTTAAAAAAGAAAAAAATATTAAGCAGTGATCAGATCTCTGGCTGGGGCTCAGATGGTGATGTGCCTGCCTCCCGCGCCCACCTGGGGCTCTGGGTTCCATCCTCAGTACCAGGAAAATAAAAGAGACATTAAAGCGGGGGTATTGTGAAATCTGGGGAGGACTGTCCCCACAAAGCTGTAGCCCAGCCCTCCCCACAGGCCGAGAGTCTGGGTGTGTGCTGTGGTGATCTCCCAGGAGGAGGTGCCCTGCTTCTGACCGCTGTGGAATTAGCCACACGGGACAGCGCCGGCCGTGGACAAAGACCACCTGTCAGTCAAAGCATGTTAGAAGTGCTCCAGGCCACTCAGCCGTAATCCTTGCCTTCCGTATGCCACCCTAGTCTCTGGTTTCATCCAGTTATTAAAGGTTATTAAAGGTCTCCCGAGCATAAAGCCTGATGCTGGCATTCTCTCCCCAGAATGTTATTCTAGGGGGAAAAAAACCTGTCTAATGGAAATAATTAAATTCTGCTGCACAGAGTGCCCGTTCCCGGCATGTAGAAAATGCTCAGAAAATATCTGGCTGATCATACCATCCACTAATGTGAATATATACTACTGCTTGCTCATTGCTCTCATGAAGTTAAACATGAAGGAGTGGGTAAAAAAACAAAACAAAACAGGCAAAGCTGGTATCCAACCAGAGTCTAAACCTCCTATGGCGTCTAATGATTTTAACAAGAACTGTGAGATATTCTGTCCTTTCTCATGTCATCATCTATTTATGGAAAGAAAGAAAAAAACAAAACAAAATATTGGGAGCTGGTTCAAGGCTAGAACCAGGCAGGCGTTTGCCGGCTGATAATGTAGAACTTGTTTTCATTTTTTATAGAAAAATGCTAATCCAGAACATGGCTGCTCCGGCAGGAGATCACATCCAAACATCTAGGTCTGTGTGATCCAGCTAGAATACAAACGTGCCTATAATCCAGGAGACAGAGGTAAACAGATCTGAGTTCAAGGCCAGCCTGGTATGGAGCAGATATCAAGAAAAGAAAAGTTTAGGTCCAGGCGTGGTGGTACACGCCTTTAATCCCATACAACGAAGGTAAAAGTAGTTTGTAGAAGGAAGCACTCATCTTTGAAAAGGATGTTCAATTGAGTGGCAGAAAAGATGGCGAATCAGAGATTTGATAGAATAGGAAACACCCAACTCTCAGGGGAAGAGAGAGGAAAGGGAAGCTATTTAAGAGGCAGTTTTACAGAGAGGGGAGGCAGTTTTACCAGGACCGTAATTGAGAGATGGGTTGCAGAGAGAGAGAACTCAGGTGAAGGCTGAATGAGCCAGAAAATGAGAAGCCAAAAGTTTAGAGCAGGTTGCTGAGTTAGTCTGAGGTCCAGCAGAGCAATTCCAGGCTGAGAGAGAAGCCAAATTAAGTCAGTCAGCTGGGAGAGGAGTTTGAACCGGAACAGCCGAGTTGAGCCAGCCGGCCCAGAGCTCAGAAAGCACAAGTAAGGGTGAGCTCATTAAGCAGCAAGTCTCAGAGGCTGAAATTATCTAGCCTGAGGTTAGATCATATAGAAGCTAGAAGCTTCCAGAACTAAGCCTAGGTTAGTTAGCAGGAGGAGGCAGTCAGCCTCCCAGACAACAACTGAGCCAGGAGAACAAGAGTTAACTCTTACATTTTATGAGCCCTACTAAGTGCCCAGCTTCTGACACTGGAATGAGACTTCCCCCTCAGGAAACTTTAACGACGTTGTAAAAAATGAAATCTAAGAGAAGTGAAGGAATCTGTTTGAGGGAAGGCCCTCACCCCCCCCCCCCACCCCCCACCCCCACCCCCCCCCCGCTTTACGTCAGCAAGGCCTTGCGTGGAGAGAGCATAGCTAGTCTTCATAATACACGAGGTTGCCTTTCACTAGGGGCTTCTCCTCTTTTCCAATGGTTCCTTCTGTATTTTGGGTGTGGTGGTGGTGGTGGTGTGTGTGTGTGTGAGAAAGAGAGAGGGAGAGAGAGACAGAGAGACAGAGAGAGAGAGATATGACTGTAAATAACTATTTACTCACTTTAGGCAGCTGTGGTGGCACATGTGCCTGCTGAGCCAGCATTGGAACGCTGAGGCAAGCGGGACGGGAGCCGGGCACAAGCCTGGCTACATAGCAAGACCCTAATAATTAGCTGTGCTGACCTAAAAATGACTCGTGCAATAAGTTTCAACCCACACAGTATGGTGGACAAATGTGTTTCACATTTCAGCAAGACACACACAACACACACACACACACACACACACACACACACACACACACACACGTAACTTCAGCAAAAATTGCGACCTCTGCTGTTTCCGGTGGTTCTTTTAAAACAAAAGTGGATCATAGCATATGGTTGGGCATATAACAATTTAACCCCACCTAGTTTGTATTCTTTGTGTGGCAGTGTGGTGCACAGCTAGATTCTCACTTTTTCTAGCCATTCTATAGGTTAATTAACTTGAAAAGGACAAATGCGTTGAGGTTTTATATGTTGCATATAGCTCCAGGCTCCCTGAGACCCAAGGCAGTAAGATTTAGCCCCAGCTTTTGGACTCAAGTGGCTAAGATGGCAGATAATAACTTCAGCAGGCACCGTGCTGTCGGAAGAGACAGTGTGTGCCAGCAGAGAGGAGCTCACAGCATGACCTAGAGGGCTTGGTAGCAGAGTGACCCAGGGACTGGGTCATGTGCAGTGAGTGAGCCTTTCTCAGGAGAAGAGAGAAGGTGTTCCTGACAGAAGGGACTCTGCATAGAAAGGCAGAGAGCTGAAAAGTGTGGCCAGCGGTCAGTGACATAAGGAGAAACCAGGCTCAGAACACGGTCCAATGTTGTTTTAAAAGAAAATCCCAATCCTTCTGTTTTACCAAAAAAGACTCAGGAGCCAGATGCTAGGGTGAAAACCCACTAGCTCAGAGAGGCATTGAAAGCACCCAGCCGACCTTCCTACTCAGCTCAACATCCCGATGGAAAAGGCCCAAAAAGGCTCAGCTGACAGCCCAGGAGGAAAAGGAAAAAAAAACAAAAAACAAAAAAAACCAAAAGCTCAAAAATCTAAACACTTCTGTTTCTACAGGCCGTCTTAAATAGCTCCCAACCCACAGTCCCTCTTGCTCTTTAATCCCCGTCAGCTGGCTTCTTGCTCCGCCAACTTAGGGTTAACTTTATTAAATCCTGGGTACAGAAAGCTCTTGGATTAAAGGTGTGTTCTAGGACTGATCCATACCTTAATTACCTGTTTACAATAAACAGTTCTTGGATTAAAGGTGGGTGTTAGGGTTCCACCGCACCAAACAAAAGACAGGTTTTACAGTTCACAATCTCAGGGATCACAATGGGATCAAGTTTCCTACAACAGGAGAGCAAGTGTTTGAGCCTGTGAGCCTGCACAAAATATCCCATATTCAAGCCATAAGAGTTCGGTTCCATTCTGTTCTGCTGTTTGTTGTTTTGGGGAAAGGTTGTTGTTTTTTCGAGACAGGGTGTCTCTGTGTATCCCTGGCTGTCCTGGACTCACTTTGTAGACCAGGCTGGCCTCGAACTCACAGAGATCCACCTGCCTCTGCCTCCCGATTGCTGGGATTAAAGGCGTGTGCCACCCCCACCCCCCAGGCTCCGTCTTGGTGTTTGAAACGGTGGTCCTTATTTGTTAAAAATTAAACAAACCGCTGAAGGAGAAAACAGAGTGTCAGCATACTTTTATATGTGCCTGGAGAGGAGTAGCAGAGAGTCACTGTGTTGGTTTTGACCAGTGACAAAAACAGAACTGCTGGAGGACACGGAGGCGGGATGCGCTCCAGGCATGGGAAGGATGGGAATAGCAATGTTGTCAGAATTACCAGGATGCACCTTAAGGGGTTCTGTGGCAGGGGTGAGACAGGGTCTCCTTACACAGCCTTGACTGTCCTGGAAATCACAGTATAGGCCAGGGTAGCCTAGAATTCGCAGGATCCGAGTGCCCCTGCCTCCTGCTTCCAAGTGCTGGGACTAAAAAGGTATGCGCTCCCATGTCCAGCATAATGCTGATTTTTAAAAATTGTTTGTTTGTTTGTTTGAGACAGGGTTTCTCTATGTAGACTTGACTGTCCTGGACTTTGTGTAGACCAAGCTGGCCTCAAATTCAGATATCCTCCTGCCTCTGCCTCTGCCTCTGCCTCTGCCTTCCAAGGGCTGGGATTACAGGCGTGTGCCACAGCATCTGGTTTATAATGCTGACTTTGGTGTTGTTGTTTGGTTGTTGGTTGGTTTGGTTTGGTTTTTCAAGACAGGGTTTCTCTGTGTAGTCCTGGCTGTCCTCGACTCACTCTGTAGACCAGGCTGGCCTCACACTCACAGAGATCTTCTGCCTGCCTCTGCCTCCCAAGTGCTGGGATTAAATCATTGCCTGTCTTGCAGCACAGTTTTCAAAATCCACATGCCTTTACTGCTCAGCCTTGAGAGGTAAAGGAGACTAAGATAGGGAAGTCAGGGGCTGGAAAGATGGCCCAGAGGTTAAGAGCACTGATTGCTCCTCCAAAGGTCCTGAGTTCAATTCCCAGCAACCACATGGTAGCTTATAACCATCTCTAATGAGATCTGGTACATACATACAGAAAGAACACTGTATACACAATAAATAAAAATCTTTTTTAAAAAAGATAGGGAAATCATATGTGGAGAGGTAGGAAGTAAAGACGTGGGGAAGAGAACTTTCTAGAAGATAGAGATTGCTCACACACACACACACACACACACACACACACACACACACACACACACGTCTTTTTCAGACTCTCTTGTCTGTTGTTTTACCTTATATTTGGCCTGGAAGTAGTGGCACACGCCTTTAATCCCGGCACTTGGGAGGCAGAGGCAGGTGGATCACTGTGAGTTCGAGGCCAGCCTGGTCTACAAAGTGAGTCCAGGACAGCCAAGGCTACACAGAGAAACCCTGTCTTGAAAAACCCAAACCAAACAAAAAAGAACCTTATATTTGTATCCCGATTCCTAGCTTCGTCCATCGGAATTAGTGTCCATGGAGCTCAGGGGCTGTGTCCTCGTCGAACTGCCCACACATTAGGAAGAAACGTTCATTAGTGGGGCTGTGCTATTGTCAGCTAACTCACTCAGCAGCTGTTTGCTGCGTGGCCTCTGTCTGTACACACTGGGTGTGTGAAGTGAGGAGCTAGCAGGAAGCTGTGGAGTAGGAGTGAATGAGACCGTGTAAAGACAAAGGTGGGCCGGTGCCAGGCGAGACGCTGAAAGATAGGTAGGAGATAAAGATGTAATCGCAGAGCTCCCTACAAACAACACGCGCACGTGTCTACGAAAACCCAATGTGCTATAGCACTTGGAAAAGACATTCCAGTTGGAGGTGGTGGGTTCGGTTGGTTGGTTGGTTGGTTCCAGAGGGGAAGCGGCCCGTGGTCCAGCTTTCAAGGCTATCATCGCACTGGGAAACAGCACGTGGTCCAGCTTCAAAGGCTATCGCGCTGGGATGTGGTACGTGGAGCTTTGAAGGCTATAGCACTGGCTTCGGAAATTCACGTATCTGTATGTATCTCCATTGTCTTCCCTTTCATCTCCAACTGGAAAGTCTGAAGATGTTGACCATGGTGACTGAGAGTGAGGACCGCCACCCCAGAGCCACCTTTCTGGAATCTTCTATGGACCTCTTTCCTCTCCGGTGTTAATTTGGTGAATTTTGGTTTTTGTAGTGACGTTTTGCCTAGTTCCCAGTTTCAGCAATTGCTAGCTTTGTGCATGGACCTTGCATAAGACGGCGTCTCGGTCTACAGCTCTCTTTCCACGCTGAGCATTTACGTAAGAACCGCTGAGTCAGCCACAAGCCTAGTCACACACCTGAGTTTTGTTCAGTTAGATTCCAAAGGTCCCTATTTTGAAGCATTGCTTCACAGTGAATCCAACACGATTCCTGTTTTAAGCAGCACACTTAGAGCAACAGCATTAGTACCCAGAGGAACTATCTAGATGTGCAGTCCTGGCTGTGTTTTTACTTTAAATAACGCTGCTGTTCTGAGAATGAATCTCCTTGCTCTGCCCTTATCTCTACACAGCCCTGCATCTAAGCACTGCTGTGGCGTCTCTAGACAGTAGTACGTTTCTGCGGCCGTTCAGAGGAGCCTGCATCACAGGATACTGAAGTTAGTTGAGTCAGGCTTGCAAAGAGCCTTCTCGGACATTCAGGGAGCCCTCAGACTACTCTTCACACTCCGTCTGATAAGAGGCAGTTAGTTGTCTGAGCTGCCACACCAGAAGGCGGTTTCAGCTACCTTAGGGGTAGGACGCACTCACACGGCTAAGCCAAGACTGTCCCAAAAAACAGAAAGCGAAAGTGCCAGCTGCCCCACCCCCGCATCTGGAAACATCTGGTTCCTTCACAGCCGGCTCCCTCCTGGTAAGAGCAGGGCCTGCAAGGCGGCAGAGGCAGCCTGGTGAAGGTTTTATTATGTTTCGCTAGACTCTGTAAGGCACAAGTATAGTCTCTGGAAACCTCTGCGGAGGCGTATTCCTCAGTGTGGCTGTAGAGAGAACAGGGGTGTGAGAGGATATTCCATTCAGCTTTCCCGGCCCCCTTGCCAGACTTCCTAAGAATGAGGAAAGCTTGTTGGTTCCTTTCTTCCTCAAGTTTTAGGGAGTACTATAGGGGTGAAAGATGAAATAAAAAGCTAAAGGACTCCCAAGCCTGTGGTGCGCCTCTAATCCCCCGCACCCAGGAGGCTGAGGCAGGAGGATTACAGGTTTTAAGCCAGTCTGGGCTACATCGGAAAGTTGTATTTCAAAACCACACAAACAGCCTCGTGGCAGTGCAATCCCAGCATGCCACACAAGGCTGAAACAGCCTCTCATGACAGTGCAATCCCAGCATGCCATACAAGGCTGAAACAGCCTCTCATGACAGTGCAATCCCAGCATGCCACACACGGCTGAAACAGGAGGGAGCATGAGTTTGAGCCTATATAGTAAGAATTTGTTGGGGCTGGGACTTGGGAGCACTTGGGAGGCCGAAGCAGGCGGATCAATGTGAGTTCGAGGCCAGCCTGGTCTACAAAGCAAGTCCAGGACAGCCAAGGATACACAGAGAGACCCTGTCTCGAAAAATTAAAAAAAAAAAAAAAAAAAAAAAAAAAAAAAAGAGAACTTGTCTTGGGTTCTACTTTTGCTGCCATCACACTACGTAGATTCTTACTTTGTAGATGGTCCTGACAGACAGCTCAGTTTCTGTCAAGAAAGTGCAAGTCTGATTTAGAATCGCTGTCACACTGAAGTACTCTTTGCTGCTGCACCACTAAACAGCTAACCGACCATGGGGACACGGCACCCCTGGGCGGTCTTGGCACCCTGCTGCAGTTCGGCTCTGTCACGTGGGACTTCCTAATCCGAGTGTCTAGAACACCACTCACCCCATAGGCAGACAGCGCCATACTCGGTGACATTAGAGTCACCCTTGAAGTTTTAACACCCAGAATCCTGTCTGAAGCTCCCAAGACTTATCCCCCAGTGCCCCCATCCCTTACTATCTGGGGATATGTATCAACAGAACAGTTGCATGAGAGGTAGGCTCATGGCGAGGAGAGGTGTAGCTCCCACTATTTTCCATCTGTTTGTGCGTGTGTTTGTGCTGCTGGGCTATATCCAGTTCCTGGGGCACAAGCAGAGTGCCCTCAGCTGTATCCCCAGGTCTTTAGTAGTTTTGGAGACAAGCATCTCACTAAGGTACGCAGGCTGCCCTTGAACTCACTCTGGAGCCTGGGTGAACCTCAGCACCCCCCGCCTCTCTCTCTCTCTCTGCCCCTTATAGAGCTGGGATTGCAGATGTGTGTCCACTAAAGCGCGCGCGTGTGTGTGTGTGTGTGTGTGTGTGTGTGTGTGTGTCCCTCAGGTTGTTCTTGCTACCCCAGGAGCTGTTTTTGCTCTTCTTTGACAGTCCTAATCTTCTGCAGATTTAGATAGATTGGAAGATTTTCATTAACCTCTCTGTGGTTTCAGAGCCACTAGGCACCGTGCCAGCTTCCAAGAGTGGATCTTTACCCGATGGCTGCATCGTCCAAAGAAGTGTCGTCTTGGCTTTCTGTTTTAATCTGGTTTTGTTTATGATGTGGGAGAGTGCTTTCCCACATTTAAGTTGTTAGACTGCCTGCATCTTTGACTTTTTTACCTACCAAAATCAAAGGAAAATATTATGCTGTGTACATAAGGAATTTCCTTATAATTATGCATTTGTACTTAAAATAAGGTGTTTTTTTTTTTTTAAAGAGAGTGAATATAGTCAAAATGCGTTATGGACATATGTGAAAACTGTCCCAGTAATATTATATTATTGTGTAGAATTAATATATGCTAATAGGAAGGTTTGAGTGGTCCAGCCTCTTGAATGCCACACACGGTGGGGTCCCAAGTGTCTGGATGCGGGTACAGATTAGACTAGCATTCACAGAAGTTTCCTCCAGAAAGCTCGTGATCACAAAATGAGAGAAAGTTACTTAAGACTGATGAATAAAGGGGGAACCCCAGTTACTCCCCGAGCAGTTCCCGCCCCATCTGGTGACGTGTTAGCTGAGGAGGGTTTGAGTCATTGGCTCGTTGCTTTAATTGTCCGTGGAAGCTGAAGGGTTGCTTGCAGGCGATGCTCCTCCGGGTTCTCCCTCCCACTCTCCGTGAGTCATGAGAACCAGCATGCCACCGTTCTTCGCACACAAAGAGAGGGCTGTTGACCCGTCCGGGGTACTCGCCGGCTTGCTAATCATCTGTTCTTCCTTGTAATCAGGCCCAGGCGTTTGCAGACTTCTTGGCAGGTTACGGATCTGCCATAGACGGGAACACGAAAAACCGAACTCACAGAAACGAAATGGCCCGATGGCGCGACTCCTCAGCATGGTACTGATTCGGGCCGGAAAGTTCCTTAGAGCCTCCGCGTATGCTTTCCTCCCCTACAGTTTTCACCGACTTAGTTACCCGTGTTTTCTGTTCTTCCCGCATCAAAGTAGAGAAAGGCTCCGTACCCCGTAAGAACAGGGGCGTCGGGGGCCCTTGCAGGGTTGCTCAGGGCCAGCTCCTGGCACCCAGGCAGTGCCACCGTTTTCTCAGGGCCCTCGTCTGTGAACCGAGGGTAAGAGCTACCTCACAAACATCTGTAGAGGCCACCCAAATTGGTCTATTTTAGGGGCCAGGTTACTGCCTAGCATGCCCACAGCCCAAGGCCAGGTGTGAAGTAAGACCCGTTTGTCAGGACAGAACCTCTAATTACAGAGTTAGCAGCGCTACAAAGTTGGTGGATAGAGCCGGTGTATCTGTGCCAGCACCCCATAATCACATACCTTCTAGGACACGACTGTTTTGCTGAATTCAGAATTATAGACCTTTATCAACCTCTTTTTTGCTACTTAACACAAGGCCATGGCCTAAGCTGAACTGTTTTGTTTTGGGTTTTGTTTTGTTTTTTTTGGTTTTTTGTTTGTTTGTTTTTTCCTTTGTCCATACTGTGCAAGAGGTTCCTAAATGCCGCAATGAATTACACACGGGTTTGGTTTATTGGTGGTGGTGGTGGGGTGCTCTCAAGACAGGGTCTCTCTGTAGCCCTGGCTGTCCTGGATCAGACTGGCCTTGAACTCACAGCGATCCTCCTGCCTCTGCTTCCCGAGTGCTGGAATCACAGGCATATACCATAGCTTCTAGCTATGTTTGGTGCCTTTATACAAGAGATACCAGTTTTTTAATGTCCTGAGGGCCAGAAGTCCAAACTCAAGGTCCAAACTCTAGGCTGGTCCCTCCAGATTCTGAGGAGACATCTCTTGCATGTCTCTGGGCTGCTGAACACTGTTGGACGCCCTTGGCCATGTCAACGACTGGTCCTCCGTCACTCTCTTCTCTGTCTTCCTCTTCATAAGGACCTTGCTCACAGGCTTCTTTATTAACCAATCAGAGATGATTGGAGAGCAATGTTTACAGAACATCGATCAGTGATCTGAACGATGCCCACGCCCAACCAGATCTCGGGGGCACAGAAATTGGCATCTGAACACACAGCATGTCAGGAAGCAGGCCCAGCCTGTACCCCAGAGGCTTACATCCACAAGGTGGCCTCCAGAGACAAAAGGTTCTGCAACCTCGGAACCCTCCCAGCTGGGAACAAGTGGTTGAGCACGTGAGCCGGGAAGGGACAGGCCACATTCAAATGACAGCAAAGCATAAACTGGACCAAGTCACTGTTGCCCACGAAACTGAACCCTGCAGTGGCCTCTTAGCCAAACCTGACCTGCCACCTATGGTCTCCGTGGCCTACAGGCTAAAAATGGTTCTTAACATTTTACATGGCTGAAAATAAGCAAATTGATTGTGGAGAGGTTTACCAAACGCACATTTCAGGGTTCATAAGGAAAGCTATACTGGGCCATCGCTCCTTCCCTTGAGTGTTGTCGGTGGCCACTTTGTCCTCTCCACAGCAGAGGTAAGTAGTTATGGCAGATAGTATTTTGTGGTCCAAAAAAAGCCTTAAAATGTTGCCAGGTGTGGTGGCGCACGCCTTTAATCTCAGCACTTGGGAGGCAGAGGCAGGCGGATCACTGTGAGTTCGAGGCCAAAAACAAAACAAAAAAAAAACTTAAAATGTTGGTTCTTTGGCCCTTGCCAGAAAACATCTTTTGATTCCAGATGTGGAACAGTGTTTGATTAAAAAAAAAAATGCCCCAGTTTATACCCTAGTTAGATTTGAGGAAATTAGGAGCTCACTGTAGCAAATAGCTCAGGCTTCCTCCTGCGAACCGTGAGCAAGGCACATGTCCCCCACACAGATGCCCCATGGCTGAAAGGGCCAGGCCGGCTAGCCACAGGCAGGACACTGTCATCAGCGGTGCTGAGAATCTGTCTACATCGCCTTGCATTGCTGCCACACAGCCTCAAAGCTCATGGCCCTGGGAAGAAGTCCCTGGTTGGCCAGACCTAAGTCATGTGACCACACCTCTGTACTTAGAAGGTAAGGGAGCGGCAGGTGACAGGTGTCACTGACGGAGGTTTGGCAGCCATGCCTCCCACGATGGCGCGCACTGGTTTCTACCTTTCATTCCAGCTCTCAGGAGCCAAGCAAGTGAACTTTGTGAGTTTGAACGAATCTGGCTTACATAGTGAGGGCTGCACAGTGGGACACCTATCCTGGGCCCCCCCCAACCTCTTTTTTTTTTTTAAAGAAGTTTCTCAGAAGTCCCCTCCTCACACCCACTGAATCAGAATGACAATTTTGACAAGTTCCACAGGTGATCTTAGGTGTATTCAAAACCGAAATGAGCCGGGCGTGATGGCGCACGCCTGTGATCCCAGCACTCAGGGAGGCAGAGGCAGGCGGATCGCTGTGAGTTCGAGGCCAGCCTGGTCTACAAAGTGACCCCAGGACAGCCAAGGATATACAGAGAAACCCTGTCTTGAGAAACAACCCCCCCACCCCACCCCCAAACACACAAACTGAAGTGAGCTTCACGTGGTGGTGCATGCCTTAAGTCTCCCAGCATTTGGGAGGCAGAGGCAGGTGGGTAGCTGTGAGTTCGAGGCCAGCCTGGTCTACAAAGTTAGTTCCAGGACAGCCAAGGCTACACAGAGAGACCCTGTTTCAAATGGAAGAAAGGAAGGAAGGAAGGGGAAAAAGGAGAAAAAAACTGAAATAAAGTCCTCTATTGTCTATTTTTCAGGCAATATTATGCAGTGAAAGGAAATATTCAGACACCGTAGGTTGTGTTTTTTGCCTGAGAACCTACTCGCCTAGTTTATGTCTGCTTCTCAGAGCTTATTCCTGTTTAAACCCTCAGATTAAAAATCTCCACAGTCACAGCATTTCGGATGGCAGCCCCAGAACCCCAGGCAGACAGCAGACAGTGGCCCACACATGTGGCTCACTTGTAAATGTCCACCTGCATGTGCCAATTATGTTGTCAGAAATGGTTTCCTGTTGAGGTTTGTGTTAATGTCTATTTTATGTGTGTAAGTGCTTGCCTGCCGCTACTATCGAGGCACGGTGTGCATGCAGTACCCTCAGGAGCCAGAAGAGGGCGTCAGATCCCATGGAACTGGAGTTACAGATAATTGTGAGCTGCCATCTGGGTGCTGGGAACTGACCCAGGATCCTCTGGAAGAGCAGCCAGTGCTCTTAACTGCTGAGCCATCTCTACAGCCCCCTAGCGATTATTCTAAAGAGAGAAGGTGAGTTATTGGCCTAAGATAAATGACATAAATTTATAAGCTCACCTCTAGGACTTCTGAGTGAAAATCCAGACTGCCTTCCAGGCCTCGCTTTTCTCATCTCTAAAATAAGGTTGTTAATATAAAGATGGCGGACAGCTGTGCAAGGCATGCCCCGGCGCCCAGCAGGACTCGAACTGCGTTCTTACAGCTGTCATCACTGGGTTTGGTTTGTTTGATACTTCATGCTTTAGTTAACCAAAGTGCAGCCCGTCCTTAGTTCATCCTGCAGTGGGCTTGTTACAGCCGGCTCCCAGAACACTCTGTGTTGTTTATAGAGTTTCAGAGTCCTAGGCGCCCAATTTCCGTTCCTGCCTCCTGTTTCTGCCGCCTCGAGGCAGCACAGAGCACAGTGTTTATACCACTGAGTCCACCGAGAAAAGGCAGCTGTGACTATGAGAAGGTTCTGAGCACAGCTTCAAAAGCAGAAGACTAGCTGATAGGTCCTTAGAAATACGACTTCGGGGAGCACTGTCGCTAGTGGCTGTGACAGGGACGTCTCAGGGAAAAGAAGATCTCTCGTAGTTGTCAGAAACCTACCAAGATTTAGCATTAGACAGTGACCAGCTTTGTGGACATGCACTGGCCTGGCCATTTCTCTGCTTTTTCTTTAAGAATATATACATTTTGGGCTGGAGAGATGGCTCAGTGGTTAAGAGCGCCACCTGCTCTTCCAGAGGTCCCGAGTTCAATCCCAGCAACCACATGGTGGCTCACAACCATCTATAGTGAGATCTGATGCCCTCTTCTGCAGATAAAGCACTCATATGCAATAAATAAAAAATAAGTAAATCTTTTAAAATATATATATATACGGGGTTTTTTGGGGGGGTTGTTTGTTTTGTTTTGTTGTTTGGTTTTTTTGGTTTTTTTAAGACAGGGTCTCTCTGTGTAGCCTTGGCTGTCCCAGACTCAATTTGTAGACCAGGCTAGCCTCGGACTCAGCGATCCACCAGCCTCTGCCTCCCGAGTGCTGGGATTAAAGGCGTGCGCCACCACTGCCCTGCTAATATATACGTTTTAATTGAAGTTAATTAGTTTCCACAGCTAAGCTATTCTGGCCACATTATACCTGTTACTAAAATAAACCTTATTTTATTCTGTTTTGTTGAGACGGGTGTCTCGCTGTATATAGCTCAGGCAGGTCTACAGCTCACTGAGGCAAGCCAGGCCGCTTCCAAATTAAAGGCAACACTTCCGCCTTGCCCTCCTGAATGCTGGGATCGCAGTTACGAGCCACACCATACTCAGCTTTAAAAATAAGCTCTTTATTGAAAAACTGAGATAGGTCTGTAGTTAATCTTTTAATTTTTATTGCCTTGTAAATGAAAGGGCATTGTTATAAAGTGGAAGCCAGCTCATAAAACGCTTAACCAGGTTGTTAATGATGCACTGGATACTTAAAGCCCGCAGACCACGTCTTAGCAGTGGGACATCTGAGTCTCCACTTCATCAGCCTCCGACCGGTCAACACCGCCACTGATCGCGCTAAAACGAGGGTCCCCCGTTACTTTGCCTCTGTGCCTAAATACAGAAGTATAGAAAATAATAATAATTCTGTTCGCTTTGAAGTGCTAAAATGCGACAATTGAAAGAAAACGTTTCATTTATGACTAGCCAGGAATTATCCATATTAGCCAGAGACACCCTTTCAGAAACTAAATTTGTGGGGATTTCCCACTGCTCTGTAAACAGAAAACGTCTAGATACCGCTATAAATACAAGAATTGGGCCGTGAAGCAGATCTTTTCATCCCGCACATAACTGCCCTTGGAATGCTGGGTAGCGGGCTCCTTGCAGATGCAGGCGCCGCCTGTGAGGTTTGTTTATCTCCCGAACTGTACAGTCAGCATCTGGGATGCAGCTTCTGTGTGGCCTTGTCATGACCACGCAATGCAGCCGTCTCTGCTTTGCGGAGCCAGTCCCTGTGGTTGCCTAGTCGTGTGCTTTCTAGAAACCTCTGCAGCTTTACCTGTGGGAGATGTAGCGGTGTAGGCGCTAACCCAGGAGGCCAAACGCTTCCTGCCTCATGCCCGAGCTCCAGGGCAAGCCCTGCTCTTCCAAGTATCCCTCAGCCAGAACGCCGCCTCGCGCTTCGGTTTTATCCACTTACGTATTAGCCGGTGCTAGTGGTCAGACCGAGGGCCTCACTCGCCTTAAGCAAGCCCTGCGCCCCTGCGCCCCTGGGCCCTGCACTACGTCTCTGGCCCCTCGGTCATCTTTAAATGTGGTGGCTCTGCCCTCACCTCTCCAAGGATGCATATCTTGTGTCTCTTCCCAAATCCTTTCACAGATTTGGTTTGTTTTTCTTTCTCAACTTCCAGAAGTTGCTGAGGCCCATTAGCCTCGGCCGCCGTCTCCTTGAAGTCGAACCCTGCCCCTCTGCCCTCCTGTTTCTGGACCAACACGTTTACCTATATGAACAGAGGCCAGCCCAGACTTAGAATCCTGGCTGCTCCTGCTTCCCCGGGAGAAAACGGAAGTGAGGTCAGCTATTCGCCAGGCCTCCGTACACTTGGATTTTCCCTCCGCAGGCTCCTCATTCTCCATGCAGGGGAAGAAGTGAGCTTTTGCCTCACCCAGGCTCTTCCCAGCTCCCCCCAGGAACCTGTTTCACTTCTCAAGTGGCTCCATCTATTCCGTTCCTGGGTGGGCTAACGTCTTGCGCCAGCATCTCCTTTCCAGCCATTAATTGGCCTGACTCTGCGGCACTTCAGACTCAAGCTCCGGGGAGGCTGCCGCCGCTGCCTGCCCCACTCTTCTTACTTATTAGCAAGTGCGTTAGTTCATACGTGAGAAGAATAGATACATATTGTTGTCTACATTTTTCTTTTTCTTTCTTTCTTTTTTTTTCTTTTTCTTTTTTGAGACAAGGTCTCTGTGTTAGCCTTGGCTGTCCTGGAGTCACTTTGTAGACCAGGCTGGCCTCGAACTCACAGCGATCCGCCTGCCTCTGCCTCCCGAGTGCTGGGATTACAGGCGCGCGCCACCATGCCCGGCTCCATTTTTCTTTTTTTTAAACCCAGGCCTGTCCTTGCTTCTTAATCAATGCCTGTTTGATAACTCCGCCCACTGCGGATCACCCCACCACCACCCCCGCCCCAAGAGGGGGTTCTTGCCAATGCTTTGCCTTTCCACACACAAAAAGGTCTTACTTTGTGTCTCAGTGTTGTGAGATCCTGAGGTCCACTACGACACACTTTACTGAGACAGGGTCTCTCTGTGTAGCCTTGGCTTTCCTGGACTCGCTTTGTAGACCAGGCTGGCCTCGAACTCACAGTGATCCGCCTATCTCTGCCTCCCGAGTGCTGGGATTAAAGGCGTGCGCCACCGCACTGGGCTCACCGCAACACGTCTTTTGACTTCACAACCCCACTTCTTCCTGCCCCTTCTATTTACTGTATTCTAGCATTTTCCGGGAAAGCCTGGCTGGAGGTCCCACTTCCCTAACTTATTCAAGAAATCCTTACCGATGTAGACCTTTGGGGCTCCAGCGATAGGCACAGAGCACGCTGTGCCCTCCCAGAGCCCACAGGACCCAAGGAGAGAGAAGCAGATCACGGGAGAAAATGCTACACGCAATTGCTGTCTCTGACGAGAGCTGTGAGAGCCCCCTCAAGGGAGGTGCTTCTCGTATTGGTGGCAGGGACCACCTGACACCCAAATCACGCATCGGCCTGCCTGTCACACCACGCTGCCTTTCTGACTCTTTTCAATAAGCGATTTTGATGAATGACTACGTATCCGTCTTACTCATGCTCTTAGCTATTTAATCATTGTCAGTCACAAGCCCTTCTACAATCTGCCGCTTCCAAGTGGAGATATTTTTAGCCTTTTAATAATACAGTCTCCTTAGCTCCCAATTAGTATCTGAGTAGTGGCTTGGGCTCTAATACATATTTGCAGATGCTGAGCTCCCTTCTCAGACTGAAGCAGGCGCAGATGCTACAGAATCTCAGGTACCCCATCTATTTGAGTCTGAACCTCACCCACTTTCTTAACACTCAGATTCCCCTGCCCCCTTCCCCCCCCTCCCCTCCCCCCCCCCCCCGTAGCTATCTAAAGTCAGATGCCGTGCGTTTCGTGTAGGCAGCCTACGCACAGCACACCCATGAGCACATCCCTTCCTGGTTTGCCATATTGGTGCCATTTGGACACAGTGCGTGGTTGGGTTCCCATCACTCCACAATTTCCACGAGTTGCTTAAATCCTCTCCCAGAGAAACAAAGCTAGTAAGTAAGCAGACGTGAAAACTCTGGAGCATCTGATGCGGCTTGGTAGCTAAACAGCCCATCGTCTGTCTGCACACGGGCCACCGTGGAAGTGTGGCAAGCCCTCCCGTGGTCAGCTCCCATAGCTGTCCTCCAGGCACACAAAGCTTGTTGGAAGCGATCTGAGGCTGTGATTCTCTACAGTGCCCAGTTTGGTCCCCACCCCATCCTAGGATATCCGCCACTAGTTGGTGATGTTCTGATTCTCAGTACTGGGTTGGCGCATCCAGCACCTCATAAGTAGAAGCTAGCTAGGAGCATCACTGACCATCAGCTAAGGTCTGAGACAACATCCCTCACTCTAGAGTGGCACCACCGAGGTTGGGACATCCTGAGCTCAGGGACAGTAAAAATGTTAACAATTCAACGATGTAAGAAAGAAATTCTTAGCTGGGTGCGGTGGCATACGCCTTTAATCCCAGCACTCGGGAGGCAGAGACAGGTGGCTTACTGTGAGTTCGAGGTCAGCCTGGTCTACAGAGTGAGTCCAGGACAGCCAAGGCTACACAGAGAAACCCTGTCTCACAAAAAAGAAAGAAAGAAATTCTTCTCATCCTAAAGATTCTTCAAAAAGTGTTTTTTAATTAAAAGAATAATAACCTGTGGACTCAGAGGCCACAGGTAAAATATGTTAGGCTGTCATCATCCAGCTTGCTGTAAATACCCACTATGGGCAAAGTAAACTCCAGCAACGTTGGTTCTGCCTCAAGGTTTTCATCCAGTCAGGACTGATGCTCTCTAGATGTCAGCCTGTCAGGATGAAGGCATGGCGTATGGTGTGGTCTCTGGGCCACCCCAGAGTCCCTGGTGGTACGGAAGCTTGGAGTTTCCAGCCAGTTCCCAGGAGTGCTAATGAATCTGGCTCTGGCCATACTTAAAAACCAGAGTTTGGTAGCACACATCTTTAATCCCAGCACTTGGGAAGCAGAGGCAGGCAGATCCCTATAGTTCAAGGCCTGGTCTACAAAGTAAGTCCAGGACAGCCAGGGCTACACATAGAAATGAAGAAGAAGGAGAAGGAGGAAGAGGAGGAGGAGGAGGAGGAAGAGAAGGAAAAGAAGAAGAAGAAGAAGAAGAAGAAGAAGAAGAAGAAGAAGAAGAAATAGTCTCCTGTGATTTGGGAAGTCAGCATTTGCAGTACTTGTGGGACACTTAAAAGATTTGATTGTCAGAGCCAGGCCTGAGGGCACACCTAGAATCCCAGCACTCAGGAGACTGAGAATTTGAGGTTGTCCTTGGTGACAAAGTGGGTTCCTGGTAGCAGAGGATAAAGGGTATCCTGTCTCAGAACAAACAAGATAACAGCAGCAAAGCAAAACCCGCAAAGATTCGATTGCTCCTGCCATGATGTCTGGACGGGGATTCATAGCCCATGGCTGCCAGTGACAGAAGCCCAATCGTTTGAACAGACAGGTTCTCTCAAACTAACCAGGTTCAACACTGCCTTACAGGCATGGTGGTGTAGGCCTGCAACCCCAGTGCCGGGGTTAGGGTAAAAAGTCTCTTTAAAATGACTTGTAAGCCAGGTGTGGTGGGGCACACCTTTAATCCCAGCACTCGGGAGGCAGAGGCAGGCAGATCTCTCTGAGTTCGAAGCCAGCCTGGTCTACAAAGTTAGTTCAGTACAGCCAAGGCTACACAGAGAAACCCTGCCTCAAACAAAACAAAAACAAAAACAAAAAATCAATCACACAGAACCCAGTGCCAACTTTATTAAGGTACAAACATATTATAGAATCACTGCTACTTTTTACAAAAGTACTTAAGATTATAAAAACCGAGATGTCTGGAAACATCAGCATAAAAATAATTTGTTTTTAATTCAATGTGAGTAAATCAGTTTCGATGACTCATAAACAAAACAGTGTATAGTCTTCGTGGGATGGTAATGCCATTTTAGCTATTTTCCCATCCAAGGGTTCCAGATTTTTTTCCCCTGAATTTGAGGATTAACATGTTATATAAATGGAGGATGCCGTTGCTACATCAAAGATGATTATCTTTAAAAATAATTACAAAGCTGATCATGGAGGAGGAGCATGCCTGTGACCCCAGCATTCAGGAGGTTGAGGCAGGAGGATCGCAAGTCCAGGGCCAGCCTTGACTACATATGGAGACCCTGGACCAAATAAAAGATGTACAATAAATCTACTCATTGTTGACTCCCTTATTGTAATGCTCAGTGCATTCCCTGGATTTCCGTTGCTAATAGAAGCTGCTCACTAAAATTAGCCAACGGAAAGGGCATTCAGGTAGGAGGGTAGCGCTGCTCTCAGCAAAGAAATCCCCAGGGCCTTGGGAAACAGGACAAAGACGGACCATGCTCCCTTATTGTCACCCTGTAGACTTCTGTGCTGTTCCATCCACATGTCAATAAAGTCACTGTAAAGATCCCAGACATACATGCGGGAGAAAATAACCGCCTACGTTTTGTAAGAGGAAGTTCTTGCTGTTGACAGTTGACAATGGCTAACCAAGAGCACCTCAGCTCAGCCCTAGGAAAATAAGAGGCGGGTACTCATCCTATGAGAAATCCTTCCTCCGCAAGGACGGCTCCTGGTCTGAGGGGAAATGCAGTCACTCCCTCCTCCAGAAGCTTATGTGTATTCTGTGTGTGTGTGCAGAAACGGAGACGTCCTCATCAAAATCCTACAAAGTAGGTGTGGACCTCCTCATGTACTGAGAGTGAAGCAGAGAGCAGCTAAATTATCTGCCCAAAGTCGTGGCTGGTGAGTGGTCCGTCTTGAGCTCAGCTTCAGGCTGATGTCATTGCAGTTGGTTTTAGACCAGGCTTTCCTGAAAGCTAGCAGAGGCAAAAGATGCGTGGGAGCGCCGCCCCGGAGCAGATCATGAGGGGCGGGAAAGGAAAAAAAAAAAAAAGGCCCGTGCAAAGGAGGCGAGGCAAGGCAACCATTACAGACATCTGCTCCTTGGTCCCTAGGGAACCCCTGAGGGACTTTAAGAAGCGCACCTCAGAACTGGGAACTCTGGGATCCAACTTGGGGTCACGTTCCTGGGGACCCCTGTCCCTCAATGCTGAGGGTGACCATTTCCAGCTTGTGCATGGCCAAGTGCCAGGTGCTTCCCTGGAACCCTGTGACAGTGGTCCTGGGGCTGGAAATGAGCTCCCAGGGCCCAAAGCTGGGTGCCTGGCTGGCTGCCTCTGCACCAGCCTCGGAGACGCCGTGCCGGGCCTGGAACTCTGAGGTGGTTAACCCTGAGAACGCAGGGTAGTAGTTCAAAACCTCAAAGAGACACACCCTGAGCAGCTGTAACCAGAAAGGAGAAAGAGGATTCAACATGGCCACTCATTCACTCATCCGTCCGTCTGTCTGTCCAGTCACCAGCTAGTGCAAGGAGTTATAGATGGGGCCTGAGGACTCAAAATGAACCTTATTAGGTCATAGGTTTCAGATGCCATATAAAAGGAAGTGAACTAATATAATAATAAATGCTCGGATGGACTCCATTTTATCGAGGATGCAGTGTGTGTGTGTGTGCTGAAAAGTCCCGCTTTTTCCTGAGATTAGTCTTGATGTGGAAATAAAAGCGGACATTGACGCTTAAATGGAACTCTGATATTTTGATATTGGCTCCCCGGATGTCTGCTCCCTGCTGCAGCTGTGTTGGAGCCGTCCTAGTTTTAGGAGGCAGATGCTGGGGAAACTCAGAGAAATGAGCTGTCGTGTCTGCAGTGCACTCAGGTGACTCAGCAAAGGGACACTGACATGGCCCGATGTCAGCAGGTGATTAGCAGTTCAAGGGTGTACAAATGTCTACAGGACAGTTGCCCCTTTGTCTTCCAGGGACCCTCGCAGTACCAAGATCCGAGGATGCTCAAGTCTCTTTTAACGTGATGCTATTTGCACAGAGCAGACACATAGCTTCCTATTTTAAAATACCTTTGGGCCCCTTAGCATGCCCAATACAACACTATCTAAATACTGTTTTACTGTGTTGTTTACAGAATAAGACAGTTTAAAAAATCTATACACGTTCAACACCAATGGAATTATTTTTCTGAGATCAGTTGAGTCTGAGGATGTGCAACCCAGGAATACAGAAGACTGGCTGTACTGATCTTAACAACTTTTTGAGCAATATATGTGTGTATGTATAATGTGTATATATATATATACACACACACACACACACACACACACACACACACACACACACACACGCACACGCAATCGGAAGTGGACAGAGCAGAACTATTGCAAGAAGATTACATCAAACAGGCATACAGGAGGAAAGCCAGAAACCCTGTCATCCTCCTGGAAAACTGTCAAATATAAAGAAGAAGACAGGACGGAAACTTCACAGGACAAAAGATCCAACCAAACCACTGAGTCACGCTCAGTCAGTCCCGTCCCTGGGCCTGCAAGCAGAATGCGTCTCTGAAGTTCCCAAGAAGGCTGGAGTGTATGTGAGATGCAAGTCTCTAAAACCCAAACGGAAGAAGACCTGAACAGGGATTTGAGCCACCGGACTTCTTGAGGGCTGCGTCCATGAATGAGGAAGGCTGTGGGATGTGGCGCGAGTGTATTTCTCCCTCAGCTCTACGTCCCTTACAGCTGGCCCAACAGTAGGTCTTCAATACAAGTCCGGGCGTGTATTTTATAAACCACGGGACTAGATGGTAGATTCTCTCTTCTGTTGCCAATGCTCCTGGGAAGCATGCTGTGTGTTTGTTAGCGTCTTCCCTGAAGGCTGAGCGATCGGCGAACATCTGTCTGCTCACACCTGTTGGGCTGGCTTACACCCGCAGTCTGAAATGAACACATGCCAAGGTGATGGCGTTTGGCGTTCCTTCGCTTCCAACACCCCGTCGGAAGGATCTAGGACCATATATTTCTCCCACCAACTGGTCCATCACCTTGCTTAAGGGAGGGAAAGCATCTCTCTCTCTCTCTCTCTCTCTCTCTCTCTCTCTCTCTCTCAGTACATTTAATGCATGCAACATGAATTTAATGAGCTTGAAAACTAGGAAAGCATTAATATTTCATACGACATGAGTTTCCAAACATTAAAGTTCCCTCGTGGGATCGAGTCCCCGGCTCAGGAGCAAGAACGAGGCAGGAACAGCCGGTTGTGGTGGCACTCGGTAGGATTTGCTGAAGGAGGCGGAAGCGGGAGGATGGAGAATTCGAGGCCAGCCTGGGCTACACATTTCGCCTGTCATAGTGCTACCCACCTGTAATCCCAGCACTCGGGGAGGCAGAGGCAGACCGATCGCTGTGAGTTCGAGGCCAGCCTGGTCTACAAAGCACGTCCAAGACAGTCAGGGCTACACAGAGAAACCCTGTCTCGGGCAGGGGGGCGGGGGGGGGGGGCAGAGGGCGGGGGAGGGAAGAAAAGACAAAACAAAAACAAACAGGGATAAACATCATCCTGAAGCCAAGCCAGGCTCTCTCTCCCAGACACTGCAAGCACTCAGGCAGAGGAAAGGTGATGCGAGCAGCCCCTCTCTGGCTGGGCAGGTGAGTGACAGGCAGTCGTTGTGGAAAGAGAATCCTCCGCCTCCCTGCAGCATGTCAGGGAGACCTGATCCGCTCATCTCCCGGCCATAGCATGGACTGCGTGGGAATAGGTTAGAACTGTCTGCTTTGCTGCCTGTCTTTCTGTTCCCCGTAGGTGGCACCGTGAAGACAGCCCTTGCTGGTCAGTGTTTACAGAGACAGACGAGCCTATGCAGCTCCCTGAAATGATCACAACCCTACCTTCACCCCACGATGGTAACAGCAACTGTCTCTACCCTCTTCTCTGTGTTGAATTTCAGCCATGTGTGTGTGTATATATATATATACATTTTTATACATACATATATATTTTATATATATATACATATTTTATATATACATATATATATTTATAAATATATATATACATATATTTTTTTTAAAAGAAATTGTGGGGAGGTTGGGGCAGGCCAGGGTGAGACAAGGTCTCACTATGTAATTCTGACTGGCCCGAAAAATTGCTATTGTAGACCAGGCTGGCCTCGAACTCCCAGAAGAAACCCACCTGCCTCTGCCTCCTGAGTGTTGGAGTTAAAGATATGTCCTACCATGTTGAGAAAAATCATGGCATTTTTAAGAGACTAGAGTGCTCAGGTTAGCAGAAGTCAACCCAGACAAGGAGGAGGCTGTGCCTCTCAAGAAGCTGGCTCTGAATCAGATGGCATTTTTATTTTTAATTTATTTATAGCCTGTTGTTGTTGCTGTTGCTGTTGTTGTTCAAGACAGGGTTTCTCTGTGTATCCTTGCCTGTCCTGGACTCACTTTGTAGACCAGGCTGGCCTTGAACTCACAGCGATCCACCTGCCTCTGCCTCCCGAGCGCTGGGATTAAAGGCGTGCACCACCATCCTGGCTCGCCTTTGCTTTTATGGGGTGCGGTCATACTTCAATATACGCACACAGAATATAATGATCCTGTCTGGTGCTTAGCACGAGTTATCACCTCAAACGTTGATCATTACTTTGTGTTAGAAACATTCAAAGTCCACAACACCTGTTATTTTGAAATAATTCCTTTCCTGGGCTGGGCTACCGAGCATTAGGGGTTTTCATCACATGCTACAACACCCAGGCTTGTTATTCTCCGGGCTTTGTAAGGAGCAGACACACACTCTAACGTGCACATTTCAGTCTCAAGGATACGAACAGAAATAACTTAACCTCACATGCTTTTGAGGCTCTGCTTATTGCTTAGGTGGTGTTGTCAGATCTGCCGGTTGCAAGCTTTCCTGTGGCCATGCCTGCGTTAGCACCCTGTCAGTGGCAGAACACTTGTGCTAACCAACGTTAGATGGGAGGAAAGTTTGCTTTGCCGTTTGTGAGGTTCCAATCCCCGGTGCTTTCCTCCTGCGGTGGTAGGGTACATCCAGTTGGCTGACGAGGCCTGTTTCCCTCGTGGCAGCCAAGAAGCAGAGGAAGGAAGTGTGGCCCCAGATCCTCCCTTAGGGCCCAGCCCAAATGGCCCTACCTCCCCACTAATCCCATTTCCTAAGGGTTCCGTTGGCCTGTGTCTTCACCGCTTTTCTGAGCACTTAATGGGGGCCTTGCTGCCAGTTTCAGGGTTATTGGTTCATGGTCATCATGGTGTGGGGCATGGCGCTGGAGCAGTAGTTGAAGGCTCGCAGTTGATCCACAAGATGGAGGCAGAAGAAAGCCTGAGCCTCCACCCTCAGTGACACACCTCGGCTTCCTTCCTAAACAGTCCTTGCACCAACTAGGATCTGAGCATTCAAACACAGGAGCCTTGGGAGCCAGTGTCATTCAAACCTGCACAACCAGAGGAGTTAACGCCAGCCGCCTAACCTGGAACACATGGGCATTTGGAGGGCATTTCAAACCTGGGTGATAATGTCTTTTCTGAGTCTTCTTATTCCATCAACACTAAAATTTGACACCACACAAGAATGCTTACACTGTCCCTTTATTGGATCAAGGACGTTCTCCATCCCCCGCTGCTGCTAGGGATGGGGCCATGGCTTTGCATGCGCCAGGCAAGTTCTGACCTGCCGAGTTTCATGCAGCTCAAGGACGTTTAAGTGCTGACAGGGGCTGCTTCCTGCCCTACACAATGCTCTTTGCTTCCTAAGGTCAGCGTTTCCAAGACAGCAGTCCATTTGACCTTGACACCCACACCAAGGACTTAGAATTCAATACACAGCCAAGCTCTGTGGACACCTGCTTCCGTGAAGCGATGCCTGCAATATCCCTCCGCAGAAGCTGCAGGCCCCTGGTGGCATTTTATCATAACTCAATAGAAACGCTGAGATGCAAGCAAGCATGAGTTTGGGGAAAGAAGGGATTCTCTCACAAGCATTCTGGAAGCAATACACTCTCTTTTTATGGTGTTTACAAATTATCTTTTGAGAAAGAGGCACACAGATCTTGGCGTAACTGGTATAACAGTCTCAGCTTATTAGGACATAAAGAAAGCCACATAAGGGATGTCAGAGCTGAGCAATATGTGTTAATTTCACTGTCTTCAAAACCAGGCTGGGGAAGACAGTTCAGCCAGGAAAACGCTCACCACACAGGTGCGAGGACCCAAGTTCGATCCCTGAAGCCACATTTAAAAGAAAGCAGATTTCTTGGCCTAGGCTTGAAATTCTAAGAGTACAAAGGAAGACAGAAACAGAAGGAGCCTTGGGGCTCGCTGGCCAGTCAGTCTAGCCTGATGAGGGAGTTCCAGGGCAAAAAGTGACCTTGTCTGGAAAAGTAAGGTGGAAAGCCAAGTGTGGTGGTGCATGCCTTTTAATCCGAGTACTTGGAAGGCAGAGGCAGGAGGATCTCTGTGAGTTTGAGGCCAGCATGGTCTACAAAGTGAGTCCAGGACACCTAAGGCTAATACAGAGAAGCCCTGTCTCGAAAAAACAAAACATGGGAGCTAGCATTGGAGATTGACCACTGGCCTCCATATGCACCTGGGCTCACACACACAATCAATGCCTGAAACCCTGGGACAGGGCTGGGGGTGTGGCTCAGGGGGAGAGCCTCTGGGTTCCATGCCCCAGGTCTCCAGTTTGTTGCCTGACCCCAAAATAAAACCCCAAAACATCCTGAGGTAAGGAGATATTTTCTGTCGGCCATGTCCACTGCCTGGTGGCTTGAGCTGCCACTCGAAATGTGGCCTGTGAGACTGAGAGCTTACATCTCTACTTTTCATTCGGGTGGCCACGTGTGACTCAAGACGACGCTGTCCTGGACAGTGCAGCGCTTGACTTCTTTTAGGACTTACTATTTAGGACTCAGATAAGAGGATTCCTTTCTGAGCATGCTGACTGATCTTTTAAGGAGAGAGTATATAAGCCGGGTGTGGTGGTGCACGCCTTTAATCCCAGCACTTGGGAGGCAGAGGCAGGTGGATCGCTGTGAGTTCGAGGCCAGCCTGGTCTACAAAGTGAGCCCAGGACAACCGAGGCTACACAGAGAAACCCTGTCTTGAAAAAAAAAAAAGGAGAGAGAGTGTATAAACGCAGCCATCTGGTCAACCTCCCAGAGAATGGCTGGTGCTTGGCCTCCCCATCCTAGACAGCATTCCCCCAGTGCTCTCAGTCAGCACTGTAAACACTGCTATAGGTTGACTGTGCCCCCAAGGAGTACATGAGTTGGAAAGAGAACTCCCAAATCCTGTTAAAGGCACTTGAGAACTGTGGCTGAGTGAACACGGTTGCTCAGTTTTGCCATGTGATGCCCTCTGACGTGGAGTTGGTGTTTTCTTTGAGACAGGACCTCTCTTTGGAACCCCTGATTCTCCTGCTTCCATTATTCTAGGATGAAAGGGGTGCCATGCTCAGCCCCTGCACCCCCTGTCATGGTATTGGGTCCTCACCAGATGCTCTCACTTTGATAACAGACTTCCCAGCTCTGGGACTACATCCTAAGTAAGTTACCTGGGCTTCAGTGCCTGACTCCAGCAAAAGAAAACCGGCCAAGACAAATACCTAAGAGAGGGCACCAAAGCATAGCAGATGGCATGGGAGTGTCATTTAAAACTTACAGAGTGACGACGTGGCACCCACAAGACAATATAAGGGGGCCAGTTAAAGGGTTAAAGGTCAGACTCCGTTTTAACTCTCTAGAAATTATAAATAGGGTCAACAAGGAAAACCAACAGAAGGACTGAAAGATGAAGTCAAAGTGGTTCTAAAAGAAAAAGAGCATAAAAGCATGATGATGGGGACGGTTCAGTTAAGAGCAATGGCTGGTCCTGCAGAGGACCTGAGTTCAGTTCCCCAAACCCACAACCGTATGTAATTTCTGGCCTGGGGATCTGATGCCATCCACTGGCCCCCACAGGTACCAGGTGTGCAGATACGTACATACACATAAGCAAAGTAGTCATGCATACAAAATATTTCATTTTGGTTTGGTTTATTTCTCAAGTCAGGGTTTCTCTGTGTAGCCCTGGCTGTCCTGGAACGAGTTCTGTAGACCAGGTTAGTCTAGAAGCTACAGAGATGCCCCTGCTTCTGTCTCCTGAACGCTAGGATTAAAGGTGTATGCCACCACAACCTAGCGAAAATTAATATTTTAAATGGATATTATATACTCAAGGTAGAATAATAGAAAATGGGCAACTTTTAAGAAAAGAGAATTAGCCCAGCATGGTGGCACACACCTTTAATCCCAGCACTGAGGGAGGCAGAGGCAGGAGGACCTCTGTGAGTTTGAGGCCAGCCTGGTCTATAACGTGAGTCTAGGACAGCCAAGGCTACACAGAGAAACTCTGTCTTGAAAAACCAAAAAAAAATAATAATAATAATAACAACAACAACAATAACAGTTATTTAATTAAAAAATAAAAATGCCTGCTGATGGGGCTGGAGAGATGCTCAGGGGTTAAGAGTACTGGCTGTTCTTCCAAAGGTCCTGAGTTCAACTCCCAGCAACCACACGGTGGCTCACAACCATCTATAGTGAGATTTGGTGCCCTCTTCTGGCATGAAGACAGAATATTGTATAAATAATTAATAAATAATTTTCTTTTCTTTTAAGATTTATTTATTTATTATGTATACAATGTTCTGTCAGCATGTGTGCTTACACTCCAGAAGAGGGCACCAGATCTCATTACAGATGGTTGTGAGCCACCATGTGGTTGCTGGGAATTGAACTCAGGACCTGTGGATGAGCAGGCAGTGCTCTTAACCTCTGAGCCATCTCTCCAGCCCTCAATAAATATTTTTAATTTTTAAATGCCTGTTGAAGGATGTAACTCAGTGAAAATGCTTACCTAGGAATGTGCATGGTCCCAGGGAGAAGAGAAGGAGGAGGAGGAGGAGGAGGAGGAGGAGGAGGAGGAGGAAGGAGGAGGAGGAGACTAAGAGTGTTCATTGATGGGCTGGAGGTGGAGGTGTAGTTCAATGGCAGAGCCTGTTAGTAGCCTTGAGGCCCTGGGTCCAATCCCCAACATCAGATATAAAAATAAACACAAGGTTGGTCTCCGTGGCGCACACCTGCAATCCCAGAGCTCTGAGGCAGAGGCAGAGGCAGGTGGATCTCTGTGAGTTCGAGGCTAGTCTGGTCTACAAAGCAAGTCCAGGACAGCCAGGGCTCTGTTAAACAGAGAAACAGTGTCTCTAAAAACAAAACAAAACAAAAAAAAAATGGAGGGGGGTGGGTGTCTTAGACTCTTCAGTGAAGTATTGAGGAGAGAAAAAAAAAAGGGCCCCTGAACCCAGAAGTATTGCATACATTTATTCAAAGACCAGGTGCAAACGCATTTCTGCAGCCTGTGTGTACCAGCTAAAACACACTGCAGTCAAAAGTCCATCAACATTAAAATCGGGCAATTAATTGTAGGATGTTCACGTAAATGGATTGGGGAAATGGATGAATTGCTGTGCCCTGCGTGAATCTGACAGGCTTAATGGGAAACCAAAAACAAGAAGAAAAAGGCATATTTGCAATTCCGTGTCCACCAAAACCCAAAAGCAGACCAGCCAATCCATAACATTAGACATGACTGACAGTGGTTTCTGCTAGGGGGTGGGCAGCGGCTGCCACAGGCCCTCGGGAGTATTCAATTACATGATACATTCTCTTGTGTGTGTTTTTTTTGTTTGTTTGTTTTGGTTTGTTTTGGTTTTTTTAAAAAATCCATTGGGTTGCTATTTATGATCTATGTTCTCTTCTGTAAGCATGTGCCTTTTCAATAAAAACTTTACACTTTCTAAAGTTCAACCCACGGTGGTAGAATTTAGAGCCAGTTACAAAAGAGACTAAAATCTGTGTGTACGGCTGGATGGGGCAACTGAATAAAAGCATCTTGGTCAAATAAAGAGGGAGGGGAAGTAGAAAGAGGACGGACGAATGAATGAATGAATGAATGAATGAATGAATGAATTTGAACTTCTTCAAAATGATATTGGAAACTAAAAGATGTGAGAGAAATACCTGTAACTTTTAGGAGCTTGGAGAGTTATGCCTGACCTACCGGGGGGGACCAGTAATATAAGGTTATTTTGTAAGAGACAAAAAAATTTACCACAATTTCTGGGGAAGTTTTTCAACGATATATCATGAAAATGAGAGGGTGTTTTTTGGTCTAGAAAACAGGAGAGGGAAGAGTTTCCAAGATGGTGGTAAGAGGCTTGCTAATGGAGCAGGGGGCCAGGGGCCTCCTGACAGGTGACCCCAGAGTCTGCGGGAAGTGAAGATTCTTCTGGGGGGGGGGGGGGAGTGGTCTGCCGATGGATAGTGTGTAGAAATCTAAGCAAATGGAAACAAAAATGACAAAATTACTACTGATAAGAAAACACAGTCGGAGCAGGAATTCCCGGAATTGACGAAAGCTATACACTTTCAGTATAGAGCATTTTTGTTCTTTACAAAACAGAAGTCTAAACCAGGCGGTGGTGGCGCACGCCTTTAATCCCAGCCACTCGGGGGGGGAGGTAGAGACAGGCAGATCACTGTGAGTTCGAGGCCAGCCTGGTCTACAAAGTGAGTCCAGGACAGCCAAGGCTACACAGAGAGACCCTGTCTTGAAAAACCAAAAAAAGAAAAAAAAGAAATGTTCCCCCATGTTGGCCTGTGGGTAAGCCTATAGGGAGTGGGGGTGGTCTTTACTGATGATCCATGAGGGAGGGCCAGGTCCACTGTGGGTGGTGCCATCCCTACGCAGGAGGTCCTGGGTGGGATGAAGAGACGAGGTGAGAGGCATAGGGGGGCGAGCTTGCATGAGTCCCTTGACTTCCCTTGCTGAGGGAATGTGCTGTAAGCCTGTGGGGCTGGGACAAGCCCTTCCATCCCCAAGCTGCTGTTGATCAGACTTTCTTTTTCTTTTTCTTCCCCCCCCCCCCCCCACCATCATGGCAATAGAAACTCTAACTGTGGCCATCCTTAGGCCATTATACATAGCCTACGCAATGCTGTAAGATCAACAACTTCCAGTGAGCGTCAGCCTGCATTCAGGTCTGTGCACCACATGTGCAGTGCCCACAGCGATCAGAAGAGGGCGAGAGATCCCCCTGGAACTGGAGTTAATAGACAGTTGTGAGTCACGGAGGAGACGTTAGAAACTGAAACCAGGTCCTCTGCAGCAGCAGCAGCCAGCACTCTCCCCCGCTGAGTCATCTCTGCACCCGCCTCACCCCAACCCCAACAACAAACCTTTAAACATACTAGCTTTACCCCCACGGACTCACAACTGTAATCTGTCACGCAAATGTGCCGACTTTACAGTTCCCTGTTTCCACTTGTTTGTTTTTTGGAACAGGGTCTCTCTGTGTAGGCCTGTCTGTCCTGGACTCGCTCTGTAGACCAGGCTGGCCTCGAACTATAGTGATCTGCCTGCCTCTGCCTCCCGAGTGCTGGGATTAAAGGCGTGCGCCACCACGCCTGGCTTTCACAAGCGTGTTCTGATCAGCCCCAGGCAGCAAGCATAACCTTACAAGGACGATGCAGTTAAAACTGAGGAAACACAGCTGGGCATGGTGGTAGCGCACGCCCGTGATCCCAGCACTTGGGAGGCAGAGGCAGGAGGACTGCTGTGAGTTCGAGGCCAGCCTGGTCTACAAAGTGAGTCCAGCACAGCCAAGGCTACACAGAGAAACCCTGTCTCAAAAACGAGAGAGGGGGAGAGAGAGAGAGAGAGAGAGAGAGAGAGAGAGAGAGAGAGAGAGAGAGAGAGAGAGAGAGAGAGAGAGAGAGAGAGAGAGGGGCAAGCAGCATCCTAGGCTAGTCCTTTGGTGGGTAAATATGGCTCCTCCCTCCCACACCTCATTATTTGATCGCCTGTGCCTTCCTAAGAAGGGAAGCCGTGGGCTGGGATGCCTCGCTGCGTTCCCAGGTCCGTGGGAGAGCTCTCCTTGCTGCTGCCCCTCTGCTTTTTCTGGTTACTCCGCGGATGGCAACGCAAGTGCGAGAGGGTCAGCGGCCCCGCATCGCCCGCCTCACAGCCATCTGCAGGAAGCCCCGGGCTTCTTCGTGGGCCGCTGGCAACAGCTGTTGGGTCAGAACCGTCTGCGCAAACGCACCGCGGCCCACTCAGCTCCCAGCTCCCAGGGAACCTCTGCCGGGTGTTGTCTGTTCCTGATCCACGCAAGGTTACAGGAGCGCGGAAGCCCACCAATGATTTCCAACGGGTGTTCTCAGTTTTAAATAAAACTTTAAAAAGGATAAGCACCCTATTGCTTTTCGGTTGTCGGTGGTGCGGGAGGAGCGGGCCGCCGGTTTGGAGCCTACAGAAGGCGGCCATTGCTAGGGAGCGAAGAACTCAAACTTCTTCTGTTTGTTTTTCCGAGACAGGGTTTCTCTGTGTAACAGCTCCAGCTGGCCTAGAACTCTCTCTCTGTAGACCAGGGCAGCCTCGAACTCGAATGCAAGCTTTTGAAAGCAAGACACATTTGACCCAAGCCTGACCTTGGGTCTGTGTGACCTTGAGAATGCTGACTCCTGGCTCTCAGTTTCTTTAAGGGATTAGGAAGGAGCCACCCACCTTAAAGGGCCGCCTGTGACTCGCCACAATGGCTGTAAAAACGTCCAGTCAGGATCGAAGTTTGAGAGTAACTTGGATTTTAACAGCCAGCTCCAGGCCCAACTGGAGCCTCAAAACTTTAAAGAGGGAGGGGCGGGGGGGGGGGGGGGAGAAGGCAGGCCCTGTGAACTGCCAGGCCAGGCCCTGTTTCCAAAGCTGCCTGGCTCCCTTCCGGTCACTTATATGTCACAGTGTGTCACCGCAGCCTTCTAGTCCAACTGCGGCTCAGATCGGCCCAGATGTCATGGTGACACTGACTCTGGGGAAAGGTCAGGTACTTAAACAGTCCTGTTTACCAATCACCTCGCTCCCCACCCTGTCCCGTCCCACCCCCACCCCCTGCCAGGCGCCCAGCAGACCCCAGAGGCAGGACTCCTTCCCTGGCCTAAGGCCACCTTGGGGTGGGGGTGGGGGTGGGGGTGGGGGTGGGGGCGTACACAGCCTTTCCCTAGAGGAAACAAAAGGCAAAAAGTCCCTTCCTTGCTGGCTGGAGGCCAAGAAAAAAGAAGGTTAAGGACTGTCGGCCACCCCTCTGGCCATGCCTTCCCAACACCACCAGCCCAGCCCTTCTTCTTACACCCCCTGCACTTCCTCCCCCCTGTCCCCCACCCCGCACCCCCGCACTTTCTCCCTCTCTCTCTCTCTCTCTCTCTCCCTCTCCTCTGAATTCTCTTCATTTCTAGATCATGGAACAAAGAGACCCCAGGCCTGGGTCCCCCAGTTTGCATCCCCCCACCCTCCACCTCCCACAGAGGCTGCCCTCTCCTCTAGGCCCCACTACTCCCAAGCTTCCTCCCCCTAACTCCCTGGAGAGAAAGAAGGTGCCAGATCCGTAGCCACCTTGGTCCCTGCGCCCAGTGGGGACCCTTGAGCATCCCACCATAGCCACGGGGCTACAGGTTAGAAAGGTCAGCTCTCAGCCCTAGTCAAAGGACAGGGGCAGGTCCTGTTGCAAACACCGAGGCCAGATCTGAGGTGCTGACACGACGAGGTGCCGGCTGCTTCTAGATCTTTCCAAGAAGCGTAGAAACCGGCAAGGAAAATACAGATATTCCAGAAGGCAGGGTGCAGTGATGGATCATGGGATTGGGATCAGAGGTCAGGAGCCCCTCCGTTGTCTCTGGACTAGCAGAATGGTGGCAGTCCCTGCCTTTCTGTATCCAGATCTTGCTGTGGTCCAAACGATGGCGCCTTCTGTGCAGACACCATCTCCCGGCCGCCCTGTAATTCTCTGTTATTCTCGGTTTTGTAGATGAAGGACCTGAGTTAAACGGTGCACCTACAGGGAACACAAATCTTATTTCTGATGAGTCCCACAGCCTTCATTGCCCCTCTACAAAATGAAAATTAAAAGAAGAAGAAGAAGAAGAAGAAGAAGAAGAAGAAGAAGAAGAAGAAGAAGAAGAAGAAGAAATACTTTTTTAAAAATGGGGTTGAGAGATGGCTCAGTGGTGAGGAGCACTGGCTGCCCTTGCTGAGGGCCTGGGTTTAGTTTCCTGCACCCACGCGGCGTCTCACAGCCACCCACCCATGTTCCAGCAGCCTGACCTCGAGGGTGTGACAGTGCGTGGGATGCACTTACATGCATGTAGGCAAACACTCGTATACCTGCAATAGATCTAAAAATATTTTTTTAAAAATCCTGTCTATCCAGGACAGCCAGGGCTACACAGAGAAACCCTGTCTCAAAAACAAAACAAACACCGGGCATGGTGGCACACGCCTTTAATCCCAGCGCTTGGGAGGCAGAGGCAGGGGGATCGATGTGAGTTCGAGGCCAGCCTGGTCTACAAAGTGAGTCCAGGACAGGCAGGGGTACACAGAGAAACCCTGTCTTGAAAAACCAAATAAATAAATAAATAAACAAAGACCCTGCCTCGAGCTTGGAATGTAGCTCAGTGGTGGGGCACCTGCCTGGCTGGTACACGGCCCCAGGCTCAAGTCCTAGCACCACGGGAGAAAAGCTATTACCTTATGAAACTGGAAAAATAGTCAATCAACCCCATAAACACCAGTGGGTGTTCAGCGAGCATAAAGGGGTCCTACAAGCAGTACAAAAGAAGAAAGGCTTGGAAGCCAGCGCAGTACTCATTTCTGTGACACCACGGAGACACTTAATGCCTAGGGATAGGTTCTGATAAGTGCCTGGTTTGGTGACTTTGTTGTGTGACGACCACAGAGCACACTCACAGAAGCTAAGCCTGGCCACTGCAGTGGAGTCTCCTATGGCAGCTGTCCTATTTGGTCCATTTTTGGCCAAGATGTTGTTGTGTAGCGTGTGAACAGAAAGGTACAGAAATACACAACTATATGTTCCTCTGATGCTGTAGTTTTGTGTGTGTGTGTGTGTGTGTGTGTGTGTGTGTGTGTGTGTGTGTGTGTCCCCTAGTGACTATTTCTCAGGCGAACCATAATATGACCTCCTGACTCAGGGAAAGACTTAGTAGATTATGACAAAATATTACTTAGCCATTATAACGTTTCTGAAAATAAGTCAGAAATATTTACAATATTACAATATTAGGTCAATAAAGCAAACTTTAAAAATAGTGTATATGCTCAGATTACAACTGTATAACGTGTAGACAGAAGACATGGAAGCAAACTATAAAATGTAAAGCCTCCTAGATGCTGTGATGAGGTCCGCAGAAGGTGTCTGGGGTGCAGGCCTTTCAGCCCTACCACCGCCTGTGGAGAGCCGCCTCCATGCCTCGCGCATGCTCAGAGTGGGAACGCAGCTTTTGGAACTATCCCGATGTAAGGATGAGGCTTCAGGAGCTCGGCGCATGCCTCCGATCGCTGTGGTTGGGATGTGGTTTCATCTACTCCCACAGGGATCCGCACGCTGAAACTTAATTCCCAGTGTGCGGTATTGAGTGAGTGACAAGCTTAACCCAAATACAGGGGTCAGTGGTGCGGCCTTCGGGAAGGATTAGGTCTAATAAAGTCTTCAGAGCAGAGGTCTCGGAATAAATCCATTTGGTACATGCACAACACACACACACACACACACACACACACACACACAGATGCCCATTAGCATGTGATCCTCTGAGCTGTTTCAGACTCTGACAGCAAGAAAGCATCTCTAGCCTCTGCCTCCCGAGTGCTGGGATTAAAAGTATGCACCACCACCATCCGGCCTAAAAATAACTTTAAATGAGAAAATTACACAAATGCTCATATATTCAACAACACTCATGAGCATTGAAAACATGATGCTATCAGCTGGGCGCGATGGTGTCCGCCTGTAATCCCAGCAGTCGGGAGGCAGAGGCAGGCGGATCTCTGTGAGTTCGAGGCCAGCCTGGTCTACAAAGTGAGTCCAGGACAGCCAAGGCTACACAGAGAGACCCTGTCTTGAAAGGCAGGAAGGAAGAGAAAACATAATGCTAACAAAGAAGAAGAGGAGGAGGAGGAGGAGGAGGGGCCAGGAGGGCGGGAATTAGAACAGGTACCAGCTGCCCACAGGCTTCAGGGTAGCGGTGTGCTCCAGTTGAGTTTACAGAACACTGAAGTTTAAATGGATACATTACAATCCAGAGCACAGCTTGGAACTGAAGCTGTCTCGCAGTCTGTTGGCCAGGCCACAGTCATGGCCAGCAGAGACACCAGTGTCCAAACTCAGAACTGCCTGCTAATTGCTCGGAATAGTATGCCACGAAGAAGAATGCAGTGCATCCTCATGTGTGTGTGTGTGTGTGTGCACACGCGCGCGCACGTGCGTGTGCATGTGTGTGCATATGCATGTGTGTGCTTGCGCGCACTCATGTGTGAGTGTGTGCCCAAGAGCATGTGCCAAATACGTGTGCAGTGCATCCTCGTGTGCGTGCGTGCACATGCGTGTGCGTGAGTGTACATGTGTGTGTGCTTGTGCGCACGCCTGTGTGTGTCCAAGAGTGTGTGCCGCATACTTGTGCCTCATGCACTTGCTCAGGCCATGAGTGTGTGCTGGGCCCACAGAGTCCAGAAGAGACCATCAGATCACCAAGAGCTGGGGTTACAGGCAATCGTGAGCCACCTGACTTGGGTGCTGGGGACTGACCTGGGGTCCTCTGGGGGAGCGGTGTGTGCTCCCAAGGTCCCCAGCTCCTGGGGGCAGTCTTTTACTTCCTGAGAAACAGGTGCGTCTGGAGGAAGAGCTGTGGAGATGGATGGATGATCACGCGCCTGGCAGCCGGCTTTTGCAAGGGAGCAGGCCGACTGGAGCGCGTGAGGGACTTGAGGGTACGCTTCAGACACCCTGGGCAGCACAAAGGGTGAGTCAGCAGCAACAGCAGGAACTCTGAGTCATGCAAGCGACTCAGGAGGAGGCAGGACTCTGAGTGTGAGGGACAGGTGAAGAACGCAGCCTGCCTGCCTAGATCATCCCCTGCGTGTGTGCAGAGAGAGAGACATACACACACGAGAGAGTCAGCAGGAAGAACCGGAGGAAAACAGCAGTGTCGGAAAGCATGGACTGGAGGCTTTACCTTTGCCAGACCTACCTCCCTTCCAACCCCACCGACCCTAGAGAGGAGAGAAAAGAGGTTTGTGGAAACCGGGCAGATAGACCTTTTTAGACTCAGTTCCTGGCATTGGTTTCCCTGGTGTCGTCGGCAGGATTTCAGCAGACCAGCAATTCCACCAGAGTTGCTGCTGGAACATGCTGCTGAGCTACGACGTTCAGCTTATGCGTGCCAGCCCCGTCGCATCTGGGATTTACTTAGTAATTGCTGAAGATAGTTTGTGAGGACCTACACACACCTTAGCCTCTGCAATGTCTTTTTTTAAAAAAGGAGGAGGAAGAGAAGGCGGCGGCACCTTCAAGGCCTGACTGGGCAATTTATCAAAAACTGTTTCTCAAAATAAAGGGGATTGTAGAATTGTAGACAATTCAGGAAAAGACTTTTCCTCTAGCGTGTCTCAAGGCCCTAGGATGGCAGAGCGGGCCGCGTGGATGAGAGAAAGGCCAGGTGCTCGCTGCTCTCATGTAGCTTCCCTACCCACCCTCTTCTCTCTTTTCTCTCCCCGTTTTCCTCCTCTTCCGTGTGTGCACACGTGTGTGTGTGTGTGCGCGCGCGCGCGTACATGCGTGCCACAAGGTCTCTCTTTGAGCCCAAACTCCTGCCCCTCCTGCCTCCATAGCACTGTGCTGGACCCTAAACTCCACTTAGACCTACGTGAAGGTGGCCTACTGAGTGGCCTCGCCCATCGCTTCTGAAGGAGGCCGATTCAAGTCCTGGCCCCGTCAGTTACTGCCGTAAGGACTTTGAGAAGGTAATTTAATGTTTTGTAGCTTCGGTCTGCAGAAGGTTCAGAGGTTATGAAGGCTCAGCTAGGGGCTGCCGAGATGACTTGGTAGGTAAGAGCGCTGGCTGCTCTCACAGAGGACCCCGGCTTGCTTCCCAGCGCCGGCTCGGCAGCTCACAGCCATGAGTAAGTCCAGTTGCCGGGGATCCAGTGCCCTCTTCTGGCCTCCTTGGGTACTGTGTGCACGCGGTGTGCAGACAAACATGCAGGCAAAACACCCAAGCACATAAAAAATATATATGTATATATATATTTATATATAAAAAGTATAATATATGTATAAAACATTACAGAAGAAGGGACTAGGGCTAGCCGGGCGTGGTGGCGCAGGCCTTTAATCCCAGCACTCGGGAGGTAGAGGAAGGCGGATCTCCTGAGTTCGAGTCCATGACAGCCAGGGCTGTTACACAGAGAAAGCCTGTCTCGAAAAGCAAAAAAAAAAAAAAGGACTGAGGCTAAGGTGTGTATAGGTCCACCCTCCTACACAAATGTTTACTTATTTTATTTATTTGTTTATTTATTTATTCTTAGAGAGGGTCTCTCTATGTAGACAAGGCTGGCCTCAAACTTACAGAGATCTGCCTGTCCCTGCCTCCTAAGTTCAGGGATTATAAATGGGTCACCATCCATGCCTGGCTCTCTTATGCAATGCAAGTTTTGGTTTCTTTGTAAACTCAGTTGTATTGTGTAAATATGTTTTTGTTCTAATCCTGAGTGTGGAATTTACTTTGAATTTTAGCTTATCGATACCTGTTGTCTCGTGAGAGGCGTGGCTTTTGCCAGCTGATACTGGCCTTCTACAGCATGCTGGAGGGGCGTGGTCTAGGAGCACAGAGTGTGGTGTGGCATGCTAGAGGGGCGTGGTCTAGGAGCACAGAGAGAGTGTGGCATGCTAGAGGGGCATGGTCTAGGAGCACAGAGAGAGTGTGGCGTGGCATGCAGTGTTGGTGCTATGTAGCACTCTGAAGAGACCAGAAACGGATGGTGTGGAGTGAGTGAGACGCTTCGGGGGTCAGCAGCTTGGAGGAGACCGGTATAGCCCAAAAGAACCCAACTGACCCTAAGCAGCTGGGAGAACTGAAGGGGCTCCCTCTCCCCGCTAACCTTCTCTCTCCTATGTAGGGTTGGGAGGTTGGAAGGGAAGTTGAAGCCTAAACACCCCAAATAAAAGCAGAACTTAAAGCTGGGTGTGGTGGCGCAGGCCTTTAATCCCAGCACTCGGGAGGCAGAGGCAGGCGGATCGCTGTGGGTTCGAGGCCAGCCTGGTCTACAAAGCGTAGTCCAGGACAACCAAGGCTACACAGAGAAACCCTGTCTCGAAAAACCCAAAAACAACAAAAAAAAAAAGAAAAAGAAAAAAGAAAGAAAGAAAAGAAAGAGCGCTACACTCTTATTCTTCTTAACATGTACTAAAGTTTTTTTTTTTTTCATAAACTTTATCAGGGACCAAGGACAGTGGTACAGTGTTGTCTCACAGGCAGGCGTGAGCCCTGGCCTCCAGTTTTCACCCCTGGTGCGCGGACCCGGTGCTCTTGTCAGCCTTAAGTCTGTTCTTTCTTGCTTGCTTGGTTGGGGTTTTTGTTGTTGTTGTTTAGTGGATTTTTTGTTTGTTTTTGTTTTTGTTTTTTGAGACTAGGTTTCTCTGTGTAGCCTTGGATGTCCTGGACTAGCTTTGTAGACCAGGCCGGCCTTGAACTCACAGACACTTTGTGCCGCCACGCCCAGCTCCCTAAGTGTTTTCTTCATTCAGCTGTGAAGCATTACTTACAAAGCCACTTTATTTATTCATCTACCTATCTCTCAACGATCAATTCACACTTAGATGAATGGACCGGCTAAAGCTGGGGGTGCCTGGGGTGTTCATTTCCGCTGCGTGGGTAGTTTGTAAAACTAATACAGCTGTCAAAAATCCCTTTCTCGGTTTAACTTGTTTAAACAGCGAACAACAAGCTAGTGCAGCCAGAGATGGAAGAGGGAAGTGCGTCCCCAGCTCAATAACCTGACGCCCGAGACACTCCCTTTCCTGCTAGCATTTTCATGGAGACCGTATTTGGGAGCGGAGAGCAGATTTGTTTAGGTCAGCATTTCCTAAATGGTTCTCTGGCAAGATGTCAAAAGTTGCTTCTCCAGGACAAGAGTCTGTGATAAATGTATCTGGGAAATGCTGCGTTAGGAACGCGAGGAGCGATACTTACCTGGCAGGGAGACACGGCGACCACAAAGGTGGTTTTCCCAGGGCGAGGTGTACCCATGGCACCCCAGATGAGCTGACTGCGGCAATGGCCCCATATCCAGGAAACTTCGCTGCATAACTTGTGGTCGTGGGGGACTTGTTAGCACTCTCCCCTCGATTTTTTTTCTCATTCATTTATTTATTTAATCTCTTTACAGCCTCATCCCAGCCCCCTCCCTCCTCTCCTCCCACTCCCACACTCATGGCCCCTCCTTGCACTCTTTTCCTTCTCCTTCTCAGAGAAGGGAAGGCCCCCAAGAGGTGACCTGGCACCTCAAGTCGCAGCAAGACTAAATGTATCCTCTCCCACTGGGGCCTGACGAGGCAGCCCAGCTAGGGCCCTCAAATGTTTTTAATTAAAAAAAAAAAAAAAAAAAAAGAGTCGTACCGTGACATCTTACAGGTTTTGATGCAGTCATTTACCTTGCGCGTCTCTTGAGAGTCGGTATGTAAAACAAAGCGTTTGTCAGGCTATTTCTATATTATGTGTATGGGTGTTTTGCCTGCGTGTAGGTTTGTGCGCCCACACATACAGGGTCTGAGAATGCCAGAAGAGGGTGTCAGATCCCCTGGAACTGGGGTTACAGACAGCTGTGAGCTGTTATGTGAGGGCTAGGAACTGAACCTGGGTCCTCTGAGAGAGCAGCCTGTGCTCTTAACTGCTGAGCCATCTCTGCAGATCCTCGACTTTTTCTAATTAAAAAAAAAAGAAAAGAAAGAAATTTGAGCCCAGGAGTGGTGGTGCACACCTTTGATCTCTGTACTCAGGAGGCAGAGACACTCTTATGTCTGAGTTCAAGACCAGCCTAGTTTACAGAGCAAGATCCAGGATAGCCAGGGCTACACAGAGAAACCCTGTCTTGAGGGAGAGAAGGTGGGGGGTCAGGGTGGGAGAAGGTGACTAGCAAAGCACTGTTTCTTTCCATGGAAATCTTTGGAAAAGACAAAACATTTATAGGATCTGAAAAGAAACCAGAGTGCAGGGGCTGGAGAGATGGCTCAGAGGTTAAAAACACTGCTCTTCCAAAGGTCCTGAGTTCAATTCCCAGCAACCACATGGTGGCTCGCAACCATCAATGATG
The DNA here is from genome assembly GCF_964271855.1 of Acomys minous. NCBI lineage: Eukaryota > Metazoa > Chordata > Mammalia > Rodentia > Muridae > Acomys > Acomys minous. The sequence goes on from NC_140498.1 coordinate 56,095,449, forward strand.
CCCTCTTCTGGTAGGCAGGTGCACATGCAGGCAGAACACTGTATAAATAATAAATAAATAATTCTTTTAAAAAAAGAAAGAAAGAAAGAAACCAGAGTGCACAGCGCTGTAGTTTCGGCATTGATATGGAGACAGACGAGTTATGCTTCTTGCAATGGTAGTTTATGAAAAGAAATGTTACCAATATTCGATGATTAGGTTGGAAAATATCCCACTACCTGGTTTCCGTGTCTTAAGGCTACAGTGTAGCCCCCGGACATATGCGGTATATATGTGGTATGCAGCTAGGTGCATTTCTGCTTCAAATGATTCTTTTCCTGTCTTTTTAAAAAATATTTTATTTAATTTTAATTTATGTCCGTTCTGTGTGGGAGTGTCAGATCCGCAGTGAGTTGTTTTAGCAATTTAAAGGTAAACCAAGCACAACACAGGTATTAGTCAAGAGACGTTGGTGGCAGAGGCCAGTTGACAGTGATGCTTCACTGGTGGCCACATGGAGTCACTTACTTGGCAAGGCTGGTTACCGTGATGGAATATGACAGCTGTCCTGAGCAATAGAGGGGTTACTGGAGAGCTGTTCGTGGTCACAGATGTGTGTTCCTAGCATGAGGGAGGCTGAGGAAGGAAGACTTTGCAATCCGGCCCAGCCTGGGCTACAGAGTAAGACCCTGTTCCAAAAGACCCCTGCCCCGCCCCCCAAAGGCACTGGAAAGGATGTACGACACTGTTGATCTCTACACAAGGAAAATGGCTACAGGGACTTGAGATGAGGCTCCCCGGGGATGCACAGCTCTGTGGGGGTGACTGAGGTGACAGAGCCAGCGTGGGTGTGCGTGCCCCTGTGCTCAGGGTAGCTCCCAGGTCCCTCCAGCTTGTGTTGGCAGAAGCTGCCCCCTTCTGTTGTCTGCTGAAGGCCTTGCCCACCATGCTTGTCAGCAGGACGGTACCACACTCCCGTCCTAGAAGCGGCCTACAGCCCACTCCTCCATAAAGGCTTGGGGCGTCTGTGCTCTCATTTCTTCCTGTGAGGAAAGCACTCGCGTCCACTTTCTCGTTTGGGAAGGGTTGTATGCACCTGAGCCCTCTCTCCAGGTCCCATTTTTAAGCTTTTTCACACACACACACACACACAATTTGTACCTACTGCCGGGCTGTGGTGGCAGTGTTGCACACCTGTAATCCCAGCACTCACAGCGATCTGCCTGCCTCTGCCTTCTGAGTGCTGGGATTAAAGATGTGCGCCAATGCCACCACCGCCTGGCTCAGTTATCACTTCTCATGAGAAAAAAAATTTCAAAATCCTTTCTTCCAGCTTTTTGAACTGTACACTCTGCCATCATTAAATCACCCTTCGTCACAGAGCCCGTTTCTCCCATGTAACTACACCTTACATCAATCAATCTGCCTGTGAAACTCTGGGCTCTTTTATTTTTTGGTTTTTTGAGACAGGGTTTCTCGGCACAGGCTTGTCCGTCCTGGACTCCCTTTGTAGACCGGGCTGGCCTTGAACTCACGAAGATGAGCCTGCCTCTGCTTCTGCCACGACTTCCAGGCTGAAACTCTGGGTTCTTAATGACTCATGTGACTGATTCGGGCTCAGAGGAAAAGCCCCATCACCACCAGTCAGTTGTGCTTCTCACATAACCTAGAGGTGGGCCTGATCGCTACAGTCGCTTGATGCCACCCTACCACACCCTGCACAGCCCCCCGCCCTCCCCTCACCCCATCCCACGCTGGGTCGGGGCGGGGTTTGGAATTCTGCCTACGGTAAAACAGAAGACACTTTCTGGTCCTCAAAGTTTAAAAACGGAGACATAGATGTACACATTAGACTAGAATATGAATTTAAAATGAACTTGACACCAGAGGGAGGTGGATGACTTCCGGCTTCAATCCCAGCACTCAGGAGGCAGAGGCAGATGGATCTCTGTGAGTTGAAAATCACCTCAGTCTGCACAGTGAGTTCCAGGAGGGACAGACGGACAGAAGGAAGGGAGGAAGGAAGGACGGATGGACATTGATGGCAAATCAGCACCCACTGTGGTGTTTTTAAAGGGTGACATCCAAGGACACAGTTGGACCGAAGAGATCCTGTGGAACGTAGGCGATCACACCAGCCCGTGCATGCCAGACGGTAGGCGGTGGTAGCCATGGCCGGCCTTTGCTGGGTTTTAACCCCCTTGGGACCGCGGGCCTCACAGGTTTTTTCCTGTTGTTCTGTCCGCTATGCAAATGACCCGTCTCCCGCCCGTTTCACACATTGCAGAACACGTTTGCAGCACTAGATAGCACAGCCAAGCTAGGGTGCTTCTTGCCTAGTCCAACATGACAAATCTTTCTTAGGTCCCCAAGGAAAGACGTGAGCACTGCTCAGGGACATCACAGTGAGGACCAGGAAGACAGCATTGGTCTAGAGTAAGGTTTCTTTTGTTTGTTTGTTTTGTTTTTTGAGACAAGGTCTCTCTGTGTAGCCTTGCCTGTCCTGGACTCGCTTTTTAGACCAGGCTGGCCTCGAACTCACAGCGATCTGCCTGCCTCTGCCTCCCAAGTGCTGGGATTAAAGGCGTGCGCACCCACGCCCGGCTCTAGGATACAGTTTCTTAAACTCTTTCCATACAAGGCCCTTCTTCACGTGTTTTGAAAGTTTTGCATGACTCCAGGTAGTACATAGGTATACATAGACATACAGAGCAAACATTTATTTATTTATTTATTTATTTATTTATTTAGGCTTTTTGAGACGATTTTCTTCTGTGTAGCCCAGGCTGTCCTGGATTCCCTATGTAGACCAGGCTGGCCTTGAACTCAAGAGAACTGCCTGCCTCTGCCTCTCGAGTGCTGGGTTTAAAGGAGTGCACCACCATACCTGACTCAGATCAAGCATTTATAAATAATAAATCCTAACGAAATATTTTTTAAAGAATTGGGGCTGGAGAGATGGCTTAGAGTTTAAGAGCACTGCCTGCTCTTCCAAAGGTCCTGAGTTCAATTCCCAGGAACCATATGGTGGCTCACAACCATCTGCAATGAAATCTGATGACCTCTCCTGGCCTGCAGGTGTACATGCAGGCAAAACACTATACATAAATAAATAAATACATTTTTTTTTTTTTTGGTTTTTCAAGACTGGGTTTCTCTGTGTAGCCTTAGCTGGCCTAAACTCATTTTGTAGTCCAGGCTGGCCTTGAACTCACAGAGATCCATCAGCCTCGGCCTCCCAAGTGCTAGGATTAAAGGCGTGCGCCACCACTGCCCAGCCGTATAAATACATCTTTAAAAAAAAGATTTATGTATGTTTGTATGACAGAAGAGAGCATCAGAGAGAAAAGAACATCAGATCTCATTACAGATGGTTGTGAGCCACCATGTGGTTGCTGGGAATTGAACTCAGGACCTCTGAAAGAGCAGCCAGTGCTCCTAATCACTGAGCCATCTCTCCAGCCCCTAAAGAAATTCTATGTTATAAAAGAACTTCTATAACAGTTCACTGGTGTGTGTGTGTGTGTGTGTGTGTGTGTGTGTGTGTGTGTGTGTGTGTTTAACATTTATTCAAGACAAAAGCTAATTTGCATACTAATGAAATAGCTGTGCATCTTTTTTATGTAAAGAATTAAATCTTGGCTGCATATTTGATGCTGCAAGACACGGAGAACTTCAACATTTTTCAAAGTGGATCAATATTTTGATTTTATAATCAGTAATGCTGAGAATATTGCTTCAAATAAATTCCTAATACAAAATAGCAGAAGTGTGTTTAGGGCAATTTCAGAAATTACTGGTCGTTCTTTCCTAATAAATTTTTTTTGTTTATTTTTGGGTAGTTTTTTTTTTTTTTTTTAGATTTTACTTATTTTTAATCTTATGTGTATGAGTGTTTGTCTGCATGCTTGTGTACCCTGTGCATTCCTGGTGCCTCAGGAGGCCAGAAGGGGGCGTCAGATCCCCCGGACTTGGAGTTACAGATGGTTATGAGCTGCCGTGTGGGTGCTGGGAATTGAACCAGGATCTTCTGTAAGGGCAGCCAGAGCTCCTGACCACTGAGCCATCTCTCCAGACTCTGATTGTTTTAGACTGAGTCTTGCTATATGGCCCAGGCTGGCCTCGAACTCTCCAACCTCCTGCCTCAGCCTCACCAAAGAAGAAATCACAGATGTTGTGTAATTGAGCACTTGCTGCTAAGCCCTCCGGGGAATCTCGCTCCGAACTGGACTCTCACGGTTGTTTCCCAGCGGCTGCCTTGTGTCTGCCAAGCTCCCCCAGGCAGATTATGACATAGGCACACAGCAAGCCCTTGGTCTGCAGAGAAGCCCGAGGAGTGCCTGGCTAGCTGGAGCCCGTGCCAAGGGAAGCTGTCCCGGTAGACTGACTGGCGTGTGACAGCCATAGCGAAGGCAGCTGTTGACGGTGTCAGCGTGTGCCGTTGTCACAGCCAGCACCATCCCCTGGATCCTCTAGGCCCAGCTAGACATCAGCTGGTTCACTCGAGCTGTTGTCTCAGTGTGTCTCACTGCGTGGGTTCCCTTTAATTGATCTTCTAGCTATACGTCTTCTCTTTTCTTCTTCTTCTTCTTTTTTTTTAAGATTTCTTTATTTATTATGTATACAATATCCTGCCTGCAGGCCAGAAGAGGACACCAGATCTCATTATAGATGGTTGTGAGCCACCATGTGGATGCAGGGAATTGAACTCATGACCTTTGGAAGAGCACTCTTAACCTCTGAGCCGTCTCTCCAGCCCCTACACGTCTTTTCTAAGCCAAGTTCAGTGTGTGTTCCTTGCTGCATAAGCTACAAGCCTGTCTGAACCTCACTTCTGTGGTGCCCCTCCCAGGTTTTGGATAGAGTTTCTGGTACCCCACATTCTCCAGACCCTCAGTGACGGAGCTGATGTCCCCTTAGCATTCCTGCAGTTATGGCCCCTGTGTTCTCTGTGCCCATAGAACTCCTGTCTTAAAAGACACACAGCACCACCATCAGGGGATTAGCCTGGGAGAGCAGACGCGCACTGAAATTCCTGAATAACCCACTTGTGCTGGATCATGTGAGTGGAGGAAAGCCTGAGTCAGGTTAATCTGGGTGTGACGTTTAAATCAAGTAGCTCTTCAGATTTTTAAACAGTATTCTTACAGTCAATAACCTTGGGAAGTCTTCCCCCCTCCCCCCAACTATTATTTTAACAGTATATGCGTGAGAGTTTGGGTGTCTGTATGTGTACCAGTTGGTTGGTTGCAGTACCATAGACGGCCAATAGAGGGAACCAGATCACCTGGAGCAGAAGCTAGAACCGGTTGTGGGTGCGAGGAACCAAACCGAGGTTGTACTTCCCACCCCACCCCCCGCACCCCCCGTGAGAGCAGCCAGGGCTCTTAAGGCTCTGAGCCATCTCTCCAGCCCCTCTTGTAGCTCTTTTTAAATATATTTTATTAATTTATTCATATTACATCTCAATTGTTATCCCATCCCTTCTATCCTCCCATTCCTCTCTCCCTCCCATTTTCCCCTTACTCCCCTCCCCTATGACTGTGAATGAGGGAGACCTCCTCCCCTGTATATGCTCATAGGGTATCAGGTCGCTTCTTGGTAGCTTTTTAAAATGTACAGTGACTTACCTATCATGACTCTGCCACACACACACACACATACACACAAAGAGGGAGCCCACCGCTCCTCTACTTCCTGCTCCCCTAAGCCCCTTTTAACCTCTGCTCTCGACTTCTGTGAGACCGAGTTGGCTTTGCTCCACCTGTGAGTGAGGCTACGCACGGCTTTGCCTCCGTGTGGGGAGCCTCATTTCACTTAACACTACGGCGCCGCCGGGTTCCATCTGTGTTGTCACAAATTACAGAATTACATCACTTCTTTTCTACAGTCAGTAGACACTTACTAAGCACTCGCCCTGTGCGTGGGGTCTCCCGGGGTGCGCTGGGAGCTAGGAAAACTAAACAGACGCACCTTTTGTGCGGGTCTTCCTGGTAGATGAGTCATACTCCAAGAAATAACTTGGAGTGGGTGACATAAAAGGGTGTGATGAGGTGCCAGTAGGTACCGGGAGACCTGGTGGCTTTTCCTCCAGCAAATGAGGACGAGCATCTCCGAGCCTCGGCAGAGAAAACAAGAGTCAGGAAGACAGGAACATCAGAGCTGGAACAGAACGAGCCGCCTGGGCCTGGTACGTTCAGTCCAGGTCCCTCGGGGATTCCTCCTTCCTTCCTCCCTCTCCACCAGAAGTGTTTTTATGTCTGTCCTAATCTCTCTGTAGCCCTGACAAAACCCAGCAAAGGGGGAGCAAGCATGGGCCAGAAAGGGAGAGAGGATTTGAGAGAGAGATTTATGATGCGGGACTTTATGAACAATTAATCTTCTGCTTAAGAGCGAGGGACGGGCTGAGGTCCACGGCTCCTGCTTAAATCACTCCCACAGCCAATACTCGCAGAGGCTCTGTTGTACGCCCTGCCTGTGATGGTGCCCTTGCCTGCTGGGCTTCCAGGCCGCCCGCTGGGGCCACCAGGCAGGTGGCGGTACCCTCGCCTGAAGCGGGAGACTGCCGAAGGAGGGTATGTGGCACAGGTGGTTGTTCAAACTTTGGGGCATTTGATTCCCACCCTGGTTAGTCTGGGTTGGGGGATGGGGTGCCCAGGTGGCCTTGACAAGTAGGTCGTTTTATTTAAAAAAAAAAAGTTTGCTTTGTTTTTCTAGGGCTGTGGCTGTAGTTGAATGGTGGAATGTTTGCCTGGGTTAAAGGTTGTAGATTCAACTCCCAACTCTGAAAGGTTGATAGGTAGCTAGGTAAGTAGCTAGGCAGATAGACAGACAGACAGATAACAGGTAGCTAAGCAGATAGATGATAGATACATAGAGGATAGAATACCTTGGTGCGTTCCTGTAATCCCAGCACTTAGGAAGTAGAGGCCGAAAGATCAAGAGTTCAAGGCCAGCCTCAAGTACCCAGTAAGTTCTAGGCTAGCCTGGGCTACTTAAGACCCTATCTCGAAACAACAAGCTCAATAAAAGTTGACACGTTGTTTGTTTGTTTTTGTTTTTGTTTGTTTGGGTTTTTTTTTTTTTGACACTTCTGTTTTATAGGAGTCTGAGGATAGAAACAGACTATAACCTGAAGGTGAAAGAAACCCCAGAGGAGTCAGGGTATGCTTCAGAGGCAGAGCGCTTGACCAGCATGCCCAGGGGCTGGGGCGTGAGCCCGGGGCGGACAAAAGGGTGGAGAAGGGTCTTAGTGGCAGCGCAGAACTTCATCTTCCTGGGAGATGAAGGCAGTATCTCCATGCTGGGGTTCTTTTGTTGGAGGCATAGTCTTGGGGGGAGGGTTTGCCAGGCTAGCCTAGAACATTCCATCTTCCTGCTTCAGCTCCCCCAGTGTGGAAGGATTACAGGCAAACAGAGCTGTGCCTCACGAGCGTCCAGCCCTGTCTCAGCCTCTGCGGAGAGGATAAGCCTTCGATGCAGCTGCTTTAATATGATTTATGTATTTGTTTATTTATTATTTATACGTTTAATACTTTGTCCTTTGTTCTTTGTTTCTTTTTTGAGTCAGGGTTTCTCTGTGTAGCCCTGGCTGTCCTGCAGCTCACTATGCAGACCCGGATGGCCTCGAACTCAGAGATCCACCTGCTTCCACCTCCCAAGTACTGGGAGCAAAGGCATGCGCCACCACATCCAGCATTATATACATTTGAAATATCACCACTGTGCCCCTGAGGAGGCTCACTGTGGAAGAGCACTTATTTGGGCATGCCTGCCTGATGGCCTGACTTCAGTCCTTTCAACACACACACACACAAACACACACACACACACAGAGTTTATTATTAGGCCTAGTGCTTAGGATTATTATTATTATTATTATTATTATTATTATTATTATTATTATTATGCCTAGTATTTATTTTCTATATTATTTATTAGACCCAGCACTTGAGAGTCAGGGGCCAGTGGTTCTCTGTAAACTCACAGCCAGCCTGCTCTACATTGCACAAGTGTGAAATTTTAAATGTATATAATGACAGGCCGTGGTGGCGCATGCCTTTAATCCCAGCACTCGGGAGGCAGAGGTAGGCAGATTGCTGTGAGGAGGCCAGCCTGGTCTACAAAAGCGAGTCTAGGACAGCCAAGGCTACACAGAAAACCCTGTCTCGAAAAACCAAAAAAAAAAAAAAAATGGGTAGTAAAAGGTGATTATGGGGGCGGGGGGAAGGGTGTTTCTTTTTTGTTGTTTGGTTTTTGGTTTTCAAGACAGGGTTTCTCTGTGTAGCACTGTCCTAGACTCACTTTGTAGACCAGGCTGGCCTTGAATTCACAGAGGTCTGCCTGCCTCTGCCTGCCGCCTGATCTTTTTTGTTTGTTTTGTTTTCAAGATAAGGTCCTGAACTCACTACAAACCAGGCTGGCCTCAAACTCACAGAGATGTTTCTCCTCCTCCCAAGCCCTGGGATTTAAGGCACACGCTGCTACCACACCAGGCAAAAGGTGCCTTTCTCAATATTTGTTTGGGCGGTGTTACTATCACTCATTGAGTGAGTTTAAGGGGTGCGCTGCTTGTTCCGTGCATCTGCCTCCCGGTGCTGGGTGGCAGGTATGTGTGCCCACACAGCGCTGCTCGATCACCCTCCACTGGAGTTTTCCGTCTCTATAATAAACTGATGGGCTCGATCTGCAGGTGTCTGTGGCGGGAAAAGCCAGCCCCTCTCAGAAGTCAAACTCAAGGGAAGATTCTCCCGGTGCTAACGGTTGGCTTATTCCTCTGTCAAACTCTCCTGGCGCTAACAATTGGCTTATTCCTCTGCCAACAAGACAAAGTGGCCGGGCGTGTGGCACACGCCTTTAATCCCAGCACTTGGGAGGCAGAGGCAGGCAGATCTCTGTGAGTTCGAGGCCAGCCTGGTCTACAAAGTGAGTCCAGGACAGCCAAGGCTACACAGAGAAACCTTGTCTCAAAAACAAACAAACAAACAAAAAGACAAAGTGGGGTGGTTTTAATTCTTGAGATGCCAGAATTTCACACCGCAGTACACAGACTGCAACGGCCGTGAAGCATGCATCCGCGGATTTGTATTTCTGGAGTGACAGCAAGGAAAAGGACAAATATTTTATTCAGTCATCCATCAAAACACCTATGGAGGCGCTAAGACGTGCCACACTGTGTTGACTGCTGACTACGCGTGAATGGAGAAACCTGACCTGCTTCTTGGACTCTCCCAAGCCAGCGGGGAAGGCGCCCCTGGGGTCCAGACATCCCCTCAGAATGCCTGTGGAGGGTGCTGAACGCGTGACTGCTGGAGCCCCAGGGTTCACTTCTAACTCTCAGTGACACTAAAACTAAGACGTAGACAGCCCGGCCGTCAGCCAGTAAGTGGGCTTTAGACTAGGGTTGAAACGCCCAGAACTCAGCTGGGGTACAGATGAGTTTCCTGTGACTGTGAGGCTTGGGGTGCACACGGCAAGTAGGGCAGAATTGAAGCCGGAGGGGTGTTTAAGAAAGGCCCTCACAGCCGGGCGTGGTGGTGCACGGCTTTAATCCCAGCACCTGGGAGGCAGAGGCAGGCGGATAGCTAGCTGTGTGTTCCAGGCCCGCCTGGTCTACAGAGCGAGTTCTAGGATAGCCAGGGCTACACAGAGAAACCCTGTCTGGAAAAAGAAAAAAAAAGAGAAAAAAAAGAAAGAAAAAGAAAGAAAGAAAGAAAAGAAAGGACTCCCTGCCTAGTAGTGATGGAGTATGCCTTTAACCCCAGCACTCGGGAGGCAGAGGCAGAGCTAGGCAGATCATTGTGAGTTCCAGGCCAGCCTGGTCTGCAGAGCTAATTCAAGACAGCTAAAGCTACACAGAGAAACTGTGTCTTGAAAACACAAAAGAAAAGTTGGCTGGGCGTGGTGGCGCACTCCTGTGATCCTAGCACTCAGGAGGCAGAGGCAGGTGGATCCCGGTGAGTTTGAGGCCAGCCTGATCTACAAAAGTGAGACCAGGACAGCCAAGGCTACACAGAGAAACCATGTCTTGAAAAACGAAAACGAACAAACAAAAAGATATGTTCAGGTATAGAGACACAGAAGATTAGGCAAACCACTGACACTTCCAAAGTAACTCAAGTCTATGGAGACATTATAATGGGGCTGAAAATTTCCTATTACTTGAGTACTGTTTTGTTTTGTTTACTCTGTGCAGCCCTGGCTGTCCTGGACTCGCTTTGTAGACCAGGCTGGCCTGGAACTCACAGGGATCAGCCTGCCTCTGCTGTGATTAAAGGCGGGCGCCACCACACCCGGCTACCTGAGCTACTTTTTATGGGGGCATTTTCCTACACTGAAGTGTATATTAAGAGGGCCTCAGGTACAGCAGGCTGCACTTCCCTGGTGGCAGAGGTGCCCTGAAGCATTTGCACAAGGATAAAATAACAGTAAACCCTTTCTGGGATCTTACCCGATCCTAAGCCCCGCCCCTCGCCGGGGGCGGGGCGGGGGGGGGCAGGAGCCTCGCCTGCCTTCTCTCCCCTCCCTTTGCTCAGTACTCTGGTGCTCCTGTTGGTGCTTTTCCCTCCCTTACTTCTGCCTCCTTAAGGTTTTCAGGCTTCCCGAGAAGTGGAGGGGGCGGGGGAGGGGGAAAAGGGGAGGGGGGAGGCGCGGAGGGTGAGCCAGAGCGCTCTCCTCACAGGGTGACTGCGGAGCTCTTCTGAGCAGTGCGGGAGGTGGGGAGCCAGGCGACCAGGCCTGGAGGTGTCATCGCACCTAAGTGTGACTCCCCTCTCTGCATTTGCATGTGTCTTCCTTTGGAAAAAGTTGGGGGGAAAATGAAAGTATTTGGGGCTGAGGAAGAACTCTTGGGGACCAATGGAAGAAGCCCTGCGTTTGACGTCTAGAAAGCAGGGGTAAGCGCAGGCTATTATTTTCTTTTTTTTTTCTTTTATTTAATTAATTTATTCAGATTACAACTCAATGGCTATTATTTTTTTTAAGCTGTGAGTTTTCCTCAATGCATTGGGTTTTTTTTTGTTTTTTGTTTTTTGCCAGCTAATGGAATAAGCATATATTATTTGCCACAGTAAAACAAAGCAAGAATACAGAACATCTCTGGTTTTTCCTCCTCTCTCTCCAGCTCCCAGCTTGGACAAGTATCTTGCGGCATTTCCTGGCTTTACCCAGTGACTTTATAACTTCATGACCTTTCTCTGTTCAGCTAAGCTCTGCTCTGCTCCCAGCTCCTGACTTCGGGCGAGTGTGTGTGTGTGTGTGTGTGTGTGTGTGTGTGTGTGTGTGTGTGTGTGTGTGTGCAGATTCTCTCACTTGTAAATGATCCCCTCCGTGCCCTATTAAAGAGGAGGGGCCCGGGAGTGGAGTTCCTAAGCATTTTGAAAAGAAGTAGCTACAAGGTTGCTAGGAAAGATGCGGAGTAAGGTTAAGTAGAAAAAGCAGGTTTCAGATGGAAAAGGTGATCCCGAGCCAGACCACTCGGTGACAGGGAAATAACGAACTTTGTTAGTCAAAAGATAAGCCATTTAGCTGCCAGGACAGCAGGCGTCCAAGGGTGGAGCTTGGTTGGCCCCGGGCTGGGGCTGGGTACAACTGTGTTGTGGCTGTCCTTCCCCTCAGGCCTGCCCATTCCCCGCAGGGATGCATCTAAAATTCCTCCTGCTCTGCTTTGCCCAGGGGCCTCTACCTGGAAGCTCGCCCTGCCCCGCCTCGCCCCTCCCCGCCCTTCTCCCTGGCCCGCTGCTTGGATTCTCCACCGGGCTGATTTCTTGCCTCCAGAGCCTTCCTGTGCAAGGAGTCTCATGTCCCTCTTGACCTCCTTGCTACAGGGCCTTTGAACACACATGCAGCCTCGGGTAGTGCCTGGCTTTACCACCTAGACGACTCCTCAAGAGGATGGTGGGTCAACTGCCCTGCAGGATTGCAGCCCCAAATGAAGCTCGCTAGCTAAACCAAGTGACACACTGGTAAGCCTAGCACTTGGGAGGCTGAGGCAGAAGGATGGTGCTTTAAAGGCCAGGGATATATTTACTATTGATGAGTGCATTTCTGTTGCATGCTTACTTAAGCCGCTGTAGTGCTGAGCTTTTATTTTATTTTCATGTGTATGGCTGTTTTCCTTGCATGCATGTTTGTGCACCACAGGTATCAGTCTCCCTAGGGACCAGAAGAGAATGCCTGATCCCCCAGAGCTAGAACCAGAGGTGGTTGTGAGGCAACTTGCCAGTGCTAGGAATCCTACCTGGGTTCTCTGGAAGAGTAGGGGACTGGATAGTTTTACCTCAACTTGACACAAGTTAGAGTCATCAGGGAGGAGGGAGCCTCAGGAAAGGTCTCCAATGAGGTCCAGCTGTAGGGCATTTTCTTAATTAGTGATTGATGGGGGAAGGCCCAGCCCATGTGGGCGGTGTCATCCTTGGGCTGGTGGTCCTGGCTTTTGTAAGAAAGCTGGCCTTCAGGCGTGGTGGCACATGCCTGTAATCCCAGCACTCGGGAGGCAGAGGCAGGCAGATCGATGTGAGTTCGAGACCAGCCTAGTCTACAAAGGGAGTCCAGGACAGTTAAGGCTACACAGAGAAACCCTGACTTGAAAATCTAAAAAAAAAAAAAGAAAGAAAGAAAGAAAGAAAGAAAAAGAAAGAAGGCAGGCTGAGCAAGCCATGGGGAGCAAGCCAGTGAGCAGCACCCTCCTTGGCTTCTGCATCAGCTCCTGCCTGCAGGGTCCTGCCTTGCTTGCTTGAGTTCCTGTCCTGACTTCCTTCAGTGATGGACTACAGTGTGGAAGTGTCAGCCAAATTAACCCTTTCCTCCCCCAACATGCTTTTAGACATGATGTTTCATCCCAGGATGGAAACTCCAAGAGAAGCTTCCAGCACTCCTGCCCGCTGAGCCCCACACTAAGCTGTCTGCTACTTCGGCACTTAACTGCGTTTTGCACTATTTATTTGTGACCCCTGCTCCTCCACTCACCCTGCCTCCTGTCGAATCAGTAGAGGGTGGACCCCAAAGTGCGTCTCTCTGAATGTAAAGCCCCAGCCCAAGCTGTCCCCACCCCTACTCCCCCCCCCCCCCCCCGCAGCCCTCTCCTGGGTGGATCCCCTGACTTCTGGGCCTTATTCTTCCCATCTGTAAAATGGGCTCCGTCGTAGGAAACCCCTCATGGAGTTGTGAAAATAAAAGAGTCACTACCTATGTCCAGGGTCACAGCTGCCACTAGCAAAGGTCACAGAACTTGTAGCTGTTGGTGTTGTTTCAAGATACACAGGAACCCTCTTTCCAAGTGTGTGCCTCTGCATGTGTAAACTTTGCCTCTGTTTCTGAGGCAGCATCCGCATGAGCTCACAGACCCTGCCTCAGCCTCCCAGATGCTAGATTGACAAGACACGCTCGCCACACCCGGCTGGATTTGTAAGTATTTTTCTCTAAATTTTTTTTTTTTACCCCCCAGTTGATTTTGTGAACTTTTTTGCTTGTTTGTTTGTTTGTTGTTTTGTTTTTCGAGACAGGATTTCTCTGCGTTAGCCTTGGCTGTCCTGGACTTGCTTTGTAGACCAGGCTGGCCTTGAACTCACAGTGATCATGCCGAGTGCTGGGATTAAAGGCGTGCACTACCACAACCACCTGGATTTTGTGAACTCTTGAGGCTTTCTCTAAGTGAACCCTGAAATCTTCTTTTGGCCTTTGAAAGCCAGGATCGCCGCAAACTGCCTACCCGGAGTGGTTGTGCAGTGTGCTTTCGCTGAGAACAAATTGTTTCCCTCTTTGGAAGTAAACAATGTCTTTTTTCTGCTGAACTGGAGAGAGCCACCATGTCAAACCAAAGTCTGGCAGCCAGGCTCAGCATCACCAATACCTGTGACTGTCCTGGCTCTCTCAGCACGCCTTGCCCCCCCCCACACCCACACCCCTGCCTCTCCCCGCTCCTGGCTTGCTTCAGTTTGGACCTTCCTGGATGCCTACAACACGCCTCAGCCATACCCGGGAGCAGTCATGTCCTCACTGCTGTTGGTTTTCCATTCAGTGACACCTGAGGTGGGACAGCTTGGATGACCACAAAGGGGCACAGCTGTAATCCAGCAGACCCAGCGGGAGGATTGCTGGGTTCCTGTGGCCCCTCCCACACACAAGGAAACTGGTTTTTTTTTTTTTAATGAGAAGTGTTGAGAGAGACTGTTCAATAGGCAAAGCCATGTGTCGCACAAACATAAGGCCCTGAATTCATCGTCCTCTGACGATAAAGCTGGTTTGGCTATGGCCTCCGTCCTCTTAAGTGACGTGGCAGTGGGAGACGGGACGACCCAAGAGACCCTGTGTCAGGGTGGAAAGCTAGGGCCAACACCTGCGGTCATCTTCGGGCCACAGCATGCAAACTGTTCCCGCTGCTACACATCCACACCCACACCCACACACAGATTGGCACACAGGCACACATATAGACACACATACATACCGACACAGACACACACAAAGATGCACACGTACTGACACACAGAGATGCACACACATCGACACACACCAACACAGACACACATACGTACCAACACACAGACACATTCACTCCCATACCGACACACAGATACACACTCACGTACTGACACACAGACATAGACATACATAAATACGCACACACACACACACCCCACACACATATCGACACATACATACACATACCAACACACAGAAGCACACACACATACTGACATGGAGACACACACCGAGATGTGCACACACACAAAAACAGTAGCACAAGCTGGTCTTACACTGTGTGTTTCTCTATCTGAGTGGGCCCAGTGCTGCCTACACTGTATTTTTGATCTGTCTTGTTCATTGCTGGGTTCCCAGCTCTTAGACCAGTGCCTGCCGCTGCAGACCTAAGGAAAATTGATGAAACGCATAAGTCAATTGTACTTTTTGTGGACTATATTTTAAACATGGCACACAAATGGGTTGGGTTGTTCTAGGCTGACTCTACCTTCCTCTCGGTTTTAAAATCCATTTCGGGGAGAGCGTGCGGAAGTGACGCTTTCCAGCAATTTGAGAACTATTCTTGGAATGCTCTGAATGAATCCTGGCTTTCAAGGCTCACGATCAGATTCTGATTTTTTGGCTGCAGAATTTGGATATAAAAGGAGCTCCCACAGTCTGTCTTCTAATCAGGCTGCTATAAAGCATGGGCAGTAGCTTCTTTTTCTTATATATGAAAATGAGGGGGCTGGAGAGATGGCTCAGAGGTTAAGAGCACTGACTGTTCTTCCAAAGGTCCTGAGTTCAATTCCCAGCACCCACATGGTGGCTCACAACCAACTATAATGAGATCTGGTGCCCTCTTCTGTAGGTATACATGCAGACAGAACACTGTATACATAATAATAATGAAATAAACCTTTTTTAAAATGAGGTGCTGGGCCGGGCGGTCTTGGCGCATGTCTTTAATCCCAGCACTCGGGAGGCAGAGACAGGCGGATCACTGTGAGTTCGAGGCCAGCCTGGTCTACAAAGTGAGTCCAGGACAGCCAGGGCTACACAGAGAAACCCTGTCTCGAAAAAACAAAAATAAATAAATAAATAAATAAATAAAAATAAAGAGGTGCTGGAACCAAAGCGCCATGCTCACTAACAGCTTGGCTCATATTTATCATCCTTTTTAAATCACCTAACTGAAAGTTTTCCTAGACAGTGGTGAAGGTCATTCTATTGGTGGTTTGCAACCCTAGTTTAAAATCTGTTTGAACACTCCCATCATTTTCCTGTCTGTATTACTGTTATATACCCATGAGGATAAATATGTGTTGCTCATCTCAGTGACTGAATCTGGTCACTAAACATGTGATGATCATTTATAATCTGACATGCTATCCATAAGTGAATGAAAAGTATTTACTATTATTATTTAATATCCTTATAAATATATAAAATATCTTTTTAAAGCTTTTAATTTTATTGAGTGCCAGTGTATTCGTGTGTGGTACGTATTCATGTGTGATATATGTGTGTGTACCATGGCGGCAGGTATGTAAAGAACAGGGATCAATGTTTTCTTTTCTTGTGTGTGTGTGTGTGTGTGTGTGTGTGTGTGTGTGTGTGTGTGTGTGTGTGTTGAGACAGGGTCCCTCTGTCTCACCCTGGCAGGTGAACTGGATGTAACTTACGCCGGAGACCATGCTGGCCTCAAACTCAGAGATCTGCCTGTCTCTGTAAAGAAAAAGAAAAGGTATCTTTGGTCCCAGGGTTTCACAGCTGCATGGTCCCCTGCATCTTGCTGCTGGGCTAGTGACAAGGCAGGCCCCACCTAGTGGCAGGAGGAGCAGGTATAGTGGCACCCAGAGAAGACCATGGGCACTAAACAGAGAGAGGGACATAGCCAGCCCTCTTCAAGGGGACACACACGCGTGCACGCACGGACTCACGCACGCATGGACTCACGCACGCACGGGCGCACACACACACACACACACACACACACACACACACACCTAAGAGCCCCCATCTAGGCTTCACCTCCTAAAAGTGTCACCCTGGGAAGCAAGCTTACCCTGCATGGAACTTGGAGGATGCTGAAGAGCCCAGCGCTCTCCAAGGCCACAGCAGCAGCACTCGCTTCCTACAATTCTGCCCACTCTTCCCAGATTCCAGCAGCAGCGCGAGGATGGGAGACTGCGTCAGGGGGCTGCTCGGCAGATGGAGCCTAGCAATCTGAGTTCAATACCTGGAGCCTGCGCAAAAGGTGGAACCAACCCCAGACTTGACCTCTGACCTCCCTATTGCCCCATGCTACAAGCACCCACCCACACATCCTACATACACAATAATAAATAAATATAAATAAACAAATGGGGTTTTTTTTGCTTTGTTATTATGGTTTTTTCGAGACAGGGTTTCTCTATGTAGTCTTGGCTGTCTGGGAACTCACTCTGTGGACCAGGCTGGCCTCCAACTCACAGCGATCTGCCTCCCCAAGTGCTGGGATTACAAGTGTGCGCCACCACATCCAGCATAAGTGTATGTTTAAACAAATATGTGGGGGTTGGGAAGGTAGCTCAGCGGTGAAGAGGACCTGAGTTCAGTTCCCCACACCCACCCCAGGTAGCTGACAACCAACCACATTCAACTCCAGCCCACGGGGATCTGCCACCTTCCTGACTCCAAGAACTGCCACACAGACACACACATACATGTGTAGTTAATAATAAACCATTATTTATTTATTTAGGCTTTTCGAGACAGGGTTTCTCTGTGTAGCCTTGGCTGTCCTAGACTATTCTCTGTAGACCAGGCTGGCCTCAAACTCAGAGATCCTCCTGCCTCTGCCTCCTTGAGTGCTGGGATTACAGGTGTGCACCACCAGCCCCAGCATTGGCTTTTTTTTTTTAAGCATGTAAGGACAACTTTTAAAGATGATCAGATTTGCAAAAAAAAAATTTCTAAATTCGCCTTAGAAGTGTGTGTGTGTATTTCATTTTAATGAAAATAATATATATATATTTCATTTTAATGAAAATAAAGACCCCAATATAAGACCCTGTCTTGAAAAACAAAACAAAAAACAAAAACAAACAAGACCCCAATATGTGGTACCTTCCTGTAATGCAAGCACTTTGAAGGCTGAGGCAGAAGGATAGCAACTTTGGGGCTATCTGGGGCTACATAGCAAGATCCTGTCTCCAAAGAGGGCACTGAGGAGATGGGTCGGCCAAAGACCCTCTTGTCACCGGCTCCTGTGTATCTGCATCTGGGCCTCAGGGTGTTTACAAGTTTGCTTTTCTGCCCATTCTTTTTTTTTTTTTTTTTTTGGTTTTTCAAGACAGGGTTTCTCTGTATAGCCTTGGCTGTCCTGGACTCACTTTGTAGACCAGGCTGGCCTCGAACTCACAGCGATCCGCCTGCCTCTGCCTCCCATCTCTGCCCATTCTTAACTACCGCCAGTGCCCACAGGGCTGACTAAGCAGGAGGTGGCCCGTTGTCACAGTGACACACTGTGCCCAGGCTGACTGGTGGAAAGCCCATTAATAATTTTGAAATATAGCCTTAAATATAGCCTTTGGGGAGCAGCAGATAGGAAAGTCTGAAGGGAGGTAGTGTAGCCTGACCCTCCTGCCAGGAGCGACAGTCACTGAACCCACAGGCATATTACTAAAGATGTCACCCAGCAGGGTGGCTCACGCCTGTAATCCCAGCACTCCGGAGGCAGAGGAAGGATCTCTATGAGTTCAAAGCGATCCTGGTCTACAAAGCAAGTTAGGACAGCCAAGGCTACACAGAGAAACCCTGTCTCAAAAAAAAAAAAAAAAAAAACAGAAACAAAAACAAAAAGCCCCACAAACGAACAAGGATTGTACCACTTTCCTAAGTATTAGCGGTGCACTTTCCTCAGAGAGAGAAGTGCTGACGTCACTCAAGCTATCAAGTCTGGAGTGTGTGTGTGTGTGTGTGTGTGTGTGTGTGTGTGTGTGTGTGTGTGTGATATGTCTATGCATGTATTGTGTGTGATTTGTGTGTGTGTGTGTATTATGTGTGGATAGGTGTGTGAAGTGTGTGTGTGGTGAATGTGTGCATGTGATATGTGGATACAAGTAGTGTGTGTGATTTGTGTGTGTGTGTGTGTGTGTGAGGTGTGTGTGTGTGTATGTGGAGAAAGATATGTGTGGATAAGCATGTGATGATGAATGTGTGGGGATGGGTGTGTGATGTGTATGTGTGGGTGTGTGATATGAATGTGTGATGTGTGTGTGTGTGTTTGTGTGTGTGGTATACGCACATATTGTACATATCCATATGTACTCCCTCCAACACTCCACCTTGTGTTTTTTCTTTTCAGGACAGGGGTCCTCTGTGTAGCCCTGGGTGTCCTGGACCTGCTCTGTAGACCTGGAACTCGCAGAGATGGGCCTGCCTCTGCCTCCCGAGTGCTGGGATTATATTTTGAGGCTCAGTGCTTTGGGCTGGCTGAGATCAGTGAGTTTAGAGAGACCTCCTGTCTTGTCTCCTGTGCTGGGAGCGCAGGCCTGTGCCCCATGCCCAGCTCTTCACATAGGTCATGGGATCCGAACTCAAGTCCTCACGTCTGTACAGTGAGCACTTTACCAACTGAGTCATCCCCCGGGCCTCCCTGGGGCTTCTTAGTGAGATGCTTTATGGGCCCCCCAAAAAAGGAGAAAGAGGTAAATGACTTTTTTTCCTCCTGCCTCCCCCTTTTTTTCAAACGCTGCTATATTATTGATTTTATGATTTAAAAGAGGTTGTGTGGCATTTGGTACTCCCTACCCAAAGGGAAAGTAAAAACAAATATTTATTTACTTCTTTTTTTGTAATTACTTTATTTTTAATACACTGATGTTTTGCCTGTGTGTATGTCTGTGTAAGGATGTCATATCTTTACAAACTGTTGTGAGCCACCATGTAGGTGCTGGGAATTGAACCCAGGTCCTCTGGAAGAGCAGTCAGTGCTCTTAACCACTGAGCCATCTCTCCGGCCCCAAAACAACTATTTAAAAAATAAAGAAGTGTAGCCGGGCGTGGTGGCGCACGCCTTTAATCCCAGCACTCGGGAGGCAGAGGCGGGAGGATCGCTGTGAGTTCGAGGCCAGCCAAGGCTAACACAGAGAGACCCTGTCTCGAAAAACCAAAAAAAAAAAAAAAAAAAAAAGAAGAAGTGTTTCTTGCTCGGAAAATGAGACAAACAAATTCTTAAGAATGGGAAACCGTTAGCTACCGTGGCGAGGGGGAAGTATTTTGCCAAATTTAGAACCCACTTGAAAATCACGGGTTCTAAGTTTAGAGATGATCTGAAAAACTCGAGCTCACATTGCATTTGGCATTGGCTTAAAAAAAAAAAATCTAAGCTACTAATTAAAGGGGAAAAATTATACTCTCTGGAGTTCTAGAAGCTGTGAATTATTTCCAAACAAACTCTTTATCGGCTCAATGGATGGGCCTCACGTAGAAAAGAAACATTTTTGTTAATCAAATTTTCATACAAACAATAATTTAAAATCTAATGAAGAATGTTTTTGCCAAAGCCTTGTTTATAACCTCCTTTGGATGCAACCACATGGACCGGTTTGTCTACAGAAATGTATATACCAGATGGTTTATATACCAAATGTGTCCAACATGGCCGCCATCCATTATGGCCCACTAATACAATCATGTAAAAGCAATAATATATGAGACACTTAAAAAAAACCAAAATATGTTTATTACCACTAGTTTTTCCTTTCTAATTTGGATATCATTTACTCCAGCATAAAATATGGACCAAAATTGCTATGGTGATAATTTAAAAATGAATAATTAGGAACAAATGATCCAAAAACCACACACCTTTAGTCCCAGCACACGGGAGGCAGAGGCAGGCGGATCTCCGTGAGTTCAAGTACAGCCTGGTCTACAAAGTGAGTCCAGGGCAGCCAGGGCTGCACAAAGAAAGGGAAGGAGGGAGGGAGGAAGGAGGAAAGGGAGAGGGAGAGGGAGAGGGAGAGGGAGAGGGAGAGAGAGAGAGAGAGAGAGAGAGAGAGAGAGAGAGAGAGATGTTTGGATTGTATAGTGAAGAGCCTATGCCCAGGACTAGGGAAGTCAGGGTACAGGGCGGGGAATGCCAGCCATGCCCTGCAGCAGCAGGTAGGGATCCTGGGATGCCTGAAACCAAACAGGAAGAAGACAAACATTGTACATCGACACTCAGCGAGCTGAGGCAGGAGAATGGCAAAATCCTGCTGAAAACCCTAAAGTACAAAACACTGGCATGGACGACAGGGTGACCAGGGTTTCCTTGCCTCAAGAAGCATTAGTAACACACACACACACACACACACACACACACACTCACACACACACACACACACACACACACACACACACACACACACACACACACACACACTCACACCCCGCCCTCAGCAGTGGCATCAGAGAAACCTCCTTTTCTTCCAGTAACCGTGTTTGTTTGTTTCCTTGCCTGCTTGCCAGCTTAGAGACAGACTCTATGTAGACCAGGCTGGACTCGAACTCACAGACATCTGCCGGCCTCTGCTTCCGGAGTGCTGTGAGCAAAACTGCGCCACCACGCCCAGTATAACTGTGTTCCTTGAAGAGGACGGTAATTCCCTCCTCCCCTTTCCCCCACTCCATTCCCAGAAAAACCACGGCTCAAGTCTGCACTCACTGCTGCGTTCCTGGGAGGTCTTGTCAAACAAGCCTCTGGTCCCTTCGCCCTGGCGCCACCCTCCCCGTGGGAAAGGAAGGGCCCGTTAAGCTGCTCCTGGTAGCGGGAGGCCTGAAGCAAACGCAAGCCGCCTGGCCCTTCCTGTCCAACAGGTTAGGGGAACTCCTGCTGGTTCTTGAGCCTCTATAATGGCGAGAGGCAGGAAGGGAATGTTTGGGGTAAGCCCACACCCCGCCTTCCTGGGAGTTTAGCAGCCGGAGGATGGGGACCGTGGGAGGATGTCCTAGGATTTCCCAGGGCCCACAACCACTTTCAGGAGCAGCTGCTCTCCTCACCCAACGGTCGCTGCAGGATTCCACGGCCCTCAGCATTCCTGGAGTGGCTGGAGTTGGCCTGACTAGTCAGTGTGGAAGGAATGCAGCGAGTGAGGCTGGCCATGAGTCACTCGAGCTCCGAGGGACTAGACGGTCGGAGGAAGAAACCCAAGTGAGTTCGGGTGAGCCGGGCTGCAGAACCCCGGGGTAGGTCCTGCTGCAGGGCGTGGCCGGCTTGGCCCGCCCTCCACCTCGGGGCGGGGCTTCCGCCCCCCTTCTCAGAGACTCAGTGTATAAACCGAAATGTCTCAACAGGCAGTGTTGCAGTGTTACTGGCTTACCTTGATAGTGGCCTGGAGAAATGTAAAGCTTCTACTGGCTGTTGCAGAGACCTCAAGTTCGGGTCGGAAGACACACACACCAGGCAGCTAACATCCATCTGCCTTTAACTCCAGCTCCAGGGAATCTGTAATGAACTGGCATCTGCTTTCTCTCTGACAGAACGCTGGCCTTGTGTTCCGACGTTCCACAGCGTTCTTAAACTACCACTTAATAGTGTAAGAACAAGAAAATAGTATTTTCTTTCAAAGAGTGGCGCATGCCTTTAATCCCAGCACTCGGGAGGCAGAGGCAGGCGGATCAATGTGAGTTCGAGGTCAGCCTGGACTACAAAGTGAGTCCAGGACAGCCAAGGCCACACAGAGAAACCCTGTCTCAAAAAAAAAAAAAAGCATTTTAACTTTAGTTATGTGTGTCTGCACATACCTGAGGAGACTGGAGGCATTAGCTCTCCTAGAAATGAGATGACAGGCCACCTGGCACAGGTACGAGGAACCGAAGTGGTCCTGTGGAAGAAGCTGGCTGTGTTTAACCGCCCAGCCACCTCTACAGCCCCAACAAACAGTATCTTTTAAATGTTGGTGTAACTCAGTGGGAGAGCACTTGCCTGGCTTCTATCTCCAGTCCTTAAAAACAAAATAAACAAAGGAAGGAACAGAACTGTTGTGGCATGGCAGTTTCTATACAACTTCCCTCCAGCTGCTTAGAGCAAGCGCTGAGGAGCTGTGCTGCCTGAGGGTTCGTGGGTGTTGCCCTGCTGTGTGCCTGCCCTTCAGCTCTCCTGGCCTCCGCACCTCCGTCCGTCCTGGCCCCTCTGTTAATCTGCCTGTACTTAGAGAGTTGCTGTGTTCCAGAGCATAATTGGCCCCGTATCTAGGGAGACCCTGGCTCTGGGGAAAGTGGTATTCGTGGTGGGACAGTGGGGCTCCTGCCTACTGCCTGTTCACGCCCCCACTGATTAGTGGCTCTCAGGTGACAGCAGCAGCCTGGACTGCCGAACCCAACGTATCTCAGAACGCCTCTCAAGTATTGTGACCAGGAGTTTGAATTCTGTCCTCCTCTAGGTGCCTTTAACTGTTTTTCCCAGGCCCTCTGCTCTTTGCTACGTGAAGTTTGTCTGGTCATAGTGAAGTCCCTTGAGGCATGGGGGCTGGGGCAGGTGGGACCTGGGCCAGAGCTCCGCACCACTGAACACCTCAGACACCCAACACGGACAGCAGTTTTAAGAGATCTTTTTGACTAATTACTGTGTTGTCTCCTGGAAGAAAACCCATCTACTTAACTAAGGGCTGAGCAGCGAATTAAAAAAAAAAACAACACAAAACAGATAGAAGCTGGAGAGATGGCTCAGTAGTTAAGAGCAATGGCCGCTCTTCCAGAGGTCCTGAGTTCAATTCCCAGCAAACACATGGTGGCTCATAACCATCTGTAATGGGATCTGATGCCCTCTTCTGTGTGTGTGTGTGTGTGTGTGTGTGTGTGTGTGTGTGTGTGTGTGTGTGTGTGTGAAGACAGAGTACTCATATACATTAATACACACACACACACACATATATATATATATATATATATTTTTTTTTAAACAAAACAAAACAAGACAGGTCTCGGACTGGAGCTCAGAGATAAGGTCCTAGCCTAGCATGCTACTTCCCTGGGCTGGACCTTAGCCCAGCAATCAAGCAAATGTTGGCCAAACTCTTAGATAGGTCCTGGTCCTTGGGAAAGAGTGACAGCAGGGAACAGGAGATGACAAACGTCTGTGTAAGAGGTGAGAAACTCTGAGTCTGACCTTCCTATGAGCTTGATTCTGCAGTTTCCTTCCCCTCCTTGCTTATTTATTTTTGGTGGTTTGTTTTGTTTTGTTTTTGTTTTTGTTTTTGTTTTTTTGAGACAAGGTTTCTCTGTGTAGCCTTGGCTGTCTGGGACTCACTTTGTAGACCAGGCTGGCCTCAAACTCACAGCGATTCGCCTGCCTCTGCCTCTCAAGTGCTGGGATTACAGGCGTGCGCCACCACACCCGGCCCTTTATTTATTTATTTTAACATGTGATAATTTTACATACTCATTGGGTGCCATGTGTTACCTCAGCAAAGGCACACAGCGTCTGGAGCCGTGGGGAGCGGGGGTAGTAGGGAGCAAGGTCGAGGTGAAACTCTCACCTCTTCAACACTATCTCTGCTTATGATGTTTAAACGTTTACTCGTGGATCAAGCGACTCTTGTAGGCCAGGTGGCAGGCTCGGTGCAGAATGGCAAGCAGACACAAACGGAAGGCCACAGAAAACACGGAGGCAGTGGCTTCAGAGTGCCCGGCACAGTGGGGAAGGTTGTCCTCAGAGCCTGCCACTGAGCGCTGATGCCAGGAGGAAAAAGCGGGACGGGTGGGAGAATGGTTGTCTTCAGGAACTGAGGGGGCAAAGGAATGGACAACTAGGACACCCCACCCCACCCCACTCCCAGTGGCTGCTGGGAGCTGACCCTGGGTGGGGGAGCACAGCAAACCTGTGCACACAGAGCCTGCGACCTGTGCTAAGGAGTTTGAACTGTCACGAGGGGCACAGGGAGCCAGGTTGAGACCCTTGAAGAAACGGGAATGTGATCCATCATCGTCACTGTCACCTGGATGTAGAAAGTCACTCACTGGCTGTCCTGGAACTCACTCTGTAGACCAGGCTGGCCTCAAACTCCGTAGAGATCTGCCTGCCTCTGCCTCCCGCCATGGTTGCTCTTTTTAAAAGATAGATGGAGTCTGTAGGGGGCAAACCTCACCCAAATTTCTTCTTCTGCTTGAGATATGACTATTAATTTTCTTAGTTGTTCTTTTCCCCCTAGAGTGTTGAAAGAAATGCCTTTTGGTGCTTGGACTTGAGAGGGAGGAAAAAAATGTTCCCCAAACACTTCAGTTCCCGTAATTCCAAGAACATGGGCACTTTGGGCTCCATGAATACAAAGCAAGAGCCAGTCCTGGGGGTGGGGTGGCAAGCTGCAGCCTGGCCCCTCAACTCTGAGAGCCAGCAGGGTTTGGGAGCAGATGACACCGGACAGCAGATTCCTTCTCAACTTCTGCCAGGTCCAGCCTGGGAGCCCCATCCCACTCGCCAATTCCCAACGGGCTGGGAAGTGTTCATGCAGGTCTAAACTGGTTTTATCCGAATCCAAAACGTGGATAGGATTCTTTGAATCCAAGAACACATTTTAAATTCAAAGTGAATATTTTGCCCAAGAAAAGCAATGCATGCAGGGAATTTATTTTATTTTATTTTATTTTATTTTAAATATCTGGTATGTAGAAAAAAAAATGTATTTTAACCTGAGAAAGCATTTTTGTTGCTACACAGATGACATCATTTGGAAAGCTATTGTGGGGCATGCTATAATCCCAGAATTCTAGGCCAGCCTCAGCGACATACAGGCCTCAGAACCAGCTGAGGCTGTAAGGGAGGCCTTGTCCTCAAAACACTGAGAGCTGAGGGCCTGGAGAGATGGCTCAGCTGTTCAGGACACTTGCTACTTTTCCAAAGGACCCAGGGTCAATTCCCAGCACCACATGGTGACTCACAAGCACCTCCAAGTAACTCCAATTCCAGGGACCAGTGTCCGTTTCTGGCTTCGCTGGGTACCAGGCAGGCACGTGGTATACAGACAGACAGAGACATGCCAGCAAATGCTCATACACATAAAAATAAATAAATCTGATTGGGTTTTTTTTTCTTTTGAGACAAGGTTTCTCTGTGTAGCCTTGGCTGTCCCGGACTCACTTTGTAGACCAGGCTGGCCTCAAACTCACAGCAATCTGCCTACCTCTGCCTCCCGAGTGCTGGGATTAAAGGTGTGTGCTACCACTGCCCGGCTTCTGATTGGGTTTTTTTGTGTTGTTTTAGGTGTGGGGAGATCTTGTTGCTCTTGTGGAGGACATGGGTCCCATTCCCAGAAACTACATGGCACTCACAACCGTGTGTGACAGTCCCAGAAGGTCTGATGCCTTCCCCCTACCCCAAGCAGGGTTTCTCTGTGTAGCCTTGGCTGTCCTAGAACTCACTCTGTAGACCAGGCTGCCCTTAATTTACAGAGATCCTCTTGCCTCTGCCTCTGGAGTTCTGGGATTAAAGGCATGCGCCAGCACCACTACCCTGCTGTAGACATAATTTTTTTTTTTAGATTTCTTTATTTATTATGTATACAGTATCCTGCCTGCAAGCCAGAAGAGGACACCAGATCTCATTGTAGATGGTTATGAGCCACCATGTGGCTGCTGGGAATTGAACTCATGACCTTTGGAAGAGCAGTCCGTGCTCTTAACCTCTGAGCCATCTCTCCAGCCCCTAGACATAATTTTTTAAAAATATTTTTATTTAGTTTTAATTTATGTGCATTGGTGTAAAGGTGTCAGATCTTGGAGTTACAGACTTGCCAGCTACCATGTAGGTGCTGGGAACTGAACCCAGGTCCTTTGGAAGAGCAGGCAGTGCTCTTAACCACTGAGCCATCTCTCCAGCCCTAGACATAATTTTTAAATTTTGTTTCCCTGCATACTTGTTTGTGCCTGGTTATCTGTGTGTGCACTATATGCATGCAGGTGCCTCAGGAGGCCAGAAGACGGCCTCCAATCCCCCGGAACTGGAGTCATGGGTGATTGCAAACTGCCTTATGGGTGCTAGGAACTGGACCCAGGTTCTATAAAGATCACTGGATTGTCTTAACCTGTGAGCTGCCTCTCTAGCTCCTAGACATAATTTTTAAATTGAATAGCACGCCTTTAATGCCAGTATTAAGGAGGCAGAGGCAGAGGCAGGCGGATCTTTGTGTTTGAGGCCAGCCTGGTCTACAAAGCATGTCCAGGACAGCCAAAGCTACACAGAGAAACCCTGTCTTGAAAAAAAACAAACAAACAAACAAAGCACAAACCCAGAACAAAACAAATTTTATACCAAATAATCCAATGGATATGTCACAAAAAAGTTTAAATCACCTTTACAATCATTAGCAGCTATTGTAAAGAGTGTCACACTTGCTGGGAATGGTGGCGCACGCCTTTAGTCCCAGCACTTGGGAGGCAGAGGCAGGTAGATCTCTGTGAGTTCAAGGCAAACCTGGTCTACAAAGAGGGTCCAGGACAGCCAGAGCTACACAGAGAAACCCTGTCTTGAAAACAAAAACAAACAAACAAAACAAAAAAGAGTGTCAGGCTTAGTGGCATATGCCTTTTCTTTTTTAAGCTGGTGTGTGCCACCACACCCGCATATGCTTTTAATCCCAGCACAGGGAAGACCGTGGCAGGTAGATTCTCTCTGTGAGTTCAAGACCAGCCTCCAGGGCTTCACAATGAGACCCCGTCTCAAAAACAAAGAAAAAAGAAAGAAAGAAAGAAAGAGAGAGAAACATGATCAGAGCAAGGTATATAAGATGTTAATATAGTTATAATATGTGTAATGGTAAATTGTTATTACAACACCCTTAGGGCCCTTAGAGAAATCCATCCAACCAACCAACCAACAACAACAACAATAACAAAAAACAAACAAACAAAACAAAACCCAGGAAACTCAAAACTAAGGAAAGCTTACTGAGTTGACAATTACAAAGGTCAGGGAGGGTCAAAGGTCAGACTGGACTTCTGCAGCCCCAGGATGGGGAAAGGACATTCATAGTCCAAAGAGACAGCTTGTCCCGGAACCAAAGGCAGGAAAATACAAGGTCCACACTGGCAGACGCTGAAGGGGTGGGGAGCGGGCAGGGAATGGGAGGGAGGGAGAGAGGGAATGCTCTGTCAGTGCACAGTGCAATAAAACAAGTTCTAAAGCAGAAGAGTTCTGTGCAGCAGAAAAAAAAATATCCATTTTAAAAGAACTGTTGACTTTTGTGTCTGTTTTCTCATTTGTTTGCTTGTTTATTTTTATTTTTTTAGACAAGGTCTCACTGTATTCAGGATAGCCTGGAACTCATTGTATGTAGCCCAGGCTAGCTTCTAACTCTGGAAATCCTCCTGCCTCATGAGCACTGAGTTCCAGGAGAGCTGGAGAAGGAACACATGCCTCCTTACACGTTGCTAGGGGTGGCAGGGCCAGGGAAACCTTGGTCTCAGGGTTCGAAGCTGCGAGGGTCTAGTTCTCGGAACTCTCTGCCCTGGACTGCAGAGCACCCAGTGAGTCAGCCTGGAATGCCCAGACACTCAACCAGGACTTACAGCTTGCCTGCCCTGGGGGTTTTCCTTTAAATGCTAATAAAATTGTCAAGCCTTAAAAAATTAAATTAAATTACATTAAGAAGGATCAAAGGCCTAGGAGTATGGTTGAATGGTAGAAAACTAGCTTGAGGCCTTGGGTTCAGGCCTCAGTACACACACACACACACACACACACACACACACACACACACACACACACGCGCGCGCACACACACACACACACACACACACACACACACACACACACACACACACACAGGCCTCTCCACCCCCCGCAGCGTTTCCCTGTGTAGCCTTGGCTGTCCTGGAGCTCACTCCGCAGACCACGCTGGCCTTGAACTCAGAGATTCACTTGGCTCTGCCTCCCACATGCTGGGATTAAAGGCATGCACCGCCACGGCCCAGCTCTTTTTTAAAAGATAACTTCATTTTACTTTGTTTTGAGGCAAGGTCATATGCAACCTAGGCTGGCTTTACTATGCAATAGAAAATACCCTTGAACTCCTGGGCCACACTGGGGGATGGGGGGGGGAGGGGAGACCTTGTCTCAAATATAGGAAGGCCAGGGAGATGGTTTGTTCATCTTCCTGCAAGATGTGGTGGTGGTGGTGGGCATGGTGGGCATCTGAAGTCTTGGCGTTCCTAAACTGACCCGGAAAGATAGAGACAAGAAAAAAAAAACCCACCTCAATAAATGTGGAGAGTAAAAATAAATAATAAACAATAAATAAATAAAAATCTCCCCCACCCCTGGCACACACACACATGTCCATAGTGGGACCCTGAAGAGCCTGCAGCTAGCCCCATCTCCCAGAACTCAGAAGGCTCTAGCGGCAGAGCCATGGACCACAAGCAGCACAGCAACAGGTTCACATCTTAGGCGGAGGGGGTGTGTGCGGGGGCGGAGGTGGGGACCAAAATTACCGATACTTTTCTGAGTGCTTCCCAGACACAAAGTCACCGGTGGCGGGTCTGTAGGTGATGAGCCGTTTGCCGGGTGTGTTCCCACCAGAGTGCGCGGAGCCTTGCTACTTCCTCATTTCCGTTCTTGGAAGTCAAAAGGAAACCTCAGAACTGGATGTGCAGCAGTATTTTACAAAAGGCAGGCGAGCTTTGTTGTGATTTTTTTTTTCTTTCCCTCCACACTAACACCGTTATAAACAGCCAGGACCCCGGTTGGTTGCCCGTTTCCTCCCCGCCTCTCTCGGAGCCACTTTGGGCCCTGCCATAGTTCAGGGTTGCGTTACTGCTCTCTTTTGCTTTCTGCAGTGCTGGGCCAGTGCAAACTATGCCCTGAGGCTTTTTGTCTGTTTGTCTGTTTGGTATCTGTGGGGTGGGTTGCTTGTTTGTTTGTTTGTTCATTAGGGATGTGTGTTTTGTTTCAGTTTGTGACCTCCTAACTAGGTAGTCCAGGCTGACCTTAAACTCCTTTGGCCGCCTGTTCTTTAGGGCTGGGGATACTCAATTTACTAAAAGCCTGGTACCTTGCATGATGAGGCCATTGAACCACTAGCCAAGACTCCTCCATTGCTGACTGGTGAGTTTGGCTGTCTGCAAATCCAAGCTGGGGGAATGCACGGCCGGGTGAGTGGGGAGTTCTCTGGCTGCTGGGGCAGTGAGTGGGGTCTTCTCATAGCCCTGAAGGCCTAGCAGGCCTGCTGTGGTCAGCCTCCTTGGTACATGGAGGCAAGCCCCCGCGCCCCCCCCCCCCTTCCCTTGCCTCAGGACCAACCTACAGCAGCCTCAGGTGATGTGCCCTGAAGCTCAGCCAGTGTGGGCCTGGGTACTACTGAGCAGCTTCCTGTCCTCGGTCACTGCCCCATCCCATAGCCCTCGGCTGATCCTACCCCGGGCCAGGAAGCAAGGCTTTCCTACCACTGTAATCCAGCGTTTGGCAAAGTGCACAACCCTTTGGTGGTCAGAAAGTAAACGTGAATATTAGCAGGGGGAGAATCAGCCTGTTGGGGTAAGAGACTGGCTGGGTGTATGGCAGGCACAGTCCCAGAACCCAGCATGGCAGCCAGGACCATCCGCAACTCCTTGTTGCAGGGTATCTAATGCCCTCTTCTGGCCTCTGCCTGCAGCAGGCACATAAGTGGTGCACAGACAGACAGGCAGACAACACAGCCACACAAGCAAAACAGCAAACAACCAACTCTGTAGAACTAACAGTCAATGCTGTTTTTAGGGTTGTTTTGCAAACTATGTGGGTCACGTTGAAAAATCACAAAGCCCAAAGCTGCGTCTCTTGTATTCACATGTGCACATCCTATGAAGAGATGAGCTATATATTTGGGTAGGGAAATGCAATTGTGAGGTCACATGGAGAAGGCATGGAAACGTTAGCTTTGTAGCCAGAACCAGGAACAGGCTACACAGAGAAACCCTGTCTGGAAAAACCAAAACCAAACCAAACCAACAACAGAGACCAAACCACATTTATTCAAATAAAGCACAAAGGAGGGTGCATGTCTGTACTGTCTCTGCTGACCCTTAGTCACTTAACTTTGCTCTTGGGGTCGCCCCAGCTCTCATGGAAAATCTCCCAAAGTGTCCCTGATATGGGTGCCTCTGAGGACTACTGCTTTGTAGCAAATATATAGATTACGCACAGAGCTCCAAGCGCCAATCGTAGGTGAAATCTGTACCCAGTGTTTTTCACACAGTGTCAAGTACCAGACAGCAGGGGTTGTTTTGGTTTTGTTTTGTTTGGGGGGGTTGTTTGTTTGTTGGAAAACTGTCAATTGGGGATCTTGATGCCCCCCCCCAGCTTTGACTGCATGCTTAAACAGAACTGCTCAGGAGACACGCATTCCTTTTTAAGAAACAGCTTCCTTGAGATGTAATTCACAGGACATACAATTTACCCACTTAGAGCGCACAAGTCTGCGGTCTGGGGCAGGGTCATGGGCTGTGCAGCCATTACTACAGTCTAATTTTAGAACTCTTGCAGAAGTCGCCCTGAAGAGAGCCTCATACTCAGTCCAGGGGCTCCCCTTCCCCCAAACCCCAGGCAACCACTGGTTTCCTACTCTGGTTAGCACAACTAAAGGCGATCACGTGGTTTGTGTCCTTTTTGTGTCTGCTTCTTTCACACAACAAAACCTTTTATCCTTCTGGATTATATTAGACTTTACTCCTCTGTGTATGTGTGCCCTCGTGTGTGTGTGTATATGTGTGTATGTGTGCCCTCATGTGTGTGTGCCCTCGTGTGTGTATGTGTGCCCTAGTGTGTGTGTATGTGTGCCCTCATGTGTGTATGTGTGCCCTCATGTGTGTATGTGTGCCCTCAGATGTGTGTATGTATGTGCCCTAGTGTGGTGTGTATATGTGCCCTAGTGTGTGTGTAGTGTGTGTTGTGTATGTATGCTTGTTTGTTTTTTGTCTTGTGCCACCACGCCTGGCTTGTGTATGTATGAATGTGTGTGTGCATGCACATGTTCACAAGCACAGAGAGGTCAGAGGTCACCCTTGGGTGTTTGCCAGAAGTGTCCTTGTTTTGGGGAGTCTCTCACTAGCCTGGGGCTTGCTGATTAGGCTTGGTGGGCTAACCTTCTCACAGTCCCAGTGAACCTCCTGCCCCCAGCATTGCAATTATAAACACACTCCACCAGTCCAGCTTTCTACATGAGTGAACTGTGGCCTTCACTGTTGTAGGCCAAGAGCCATCTCTTCAGCCCTTGCTGCCCTTGACTGACTGTGGTAAGCCTGATGGTAGAGGCCTATAAACCCAGCTTCTTAAACAGGTGAGCTAGGTGGTTTATAAATTCATGGCCAGCCTTCGTAACCTCCTGTGGGAGACTTTGTCTCAAAAAAACTAATTTTTGCTCGAGAGGAGAGGCAGTTTGAAATGAGGTTTCATTGAGCCTTTTTCTCACTCTCTTAAAACTGTTAAGACAAATAGGTGTAGTGACACCTGCCTTTAATCCCAGCACTCAGGAGGCAGAGGCAAGGGGATCTCTGTGAGTCTGAGGCCAGCCTGGTCTACACAGTGAACTACAGGCCAATCAGGCCTTCCTGAAAGTCCTGTCTCAAAAAATCAAAAATAGGGGCTAGAGTGTTTTAAGAACACCTGTTGAGCAGGGCAGTGACGGCGCACACCTTTAATCCCAGCACTTGGGAGGCAGAGGCAGACAGATCACTGTAAGTTGAAGGTAAGCCTAGTCTACAAAGCAAGTCTAGGACAGTCAAGGCTACACAGAGAAACCCCGTCTCAAAAACAAAACAAAACAAAAACAAAGAAAGAATACCTGTTGAACCAGGTGTGGTGGCTCGCACTTTATAAGCCCAGCAGTAGGGGAGGCTGAGGCAAGCTGATCTCTGTGAATTCAAGGCCAGCCTGGTCTACAAATCGCACCTAGGCAGCCAAGGCTACACAGAGAAACCCTTTCTTTTCTTTTTCTTTTTCTTTTCTTTTCTTTTTTTTTTTTTAATTTTTTTTGTTTTTGAGACAGGGTTTCTTTGTGTAGCCTTGGCTGTCCTGGACTCGCTTTGTAGACCAGGCTGGCCTTGAACTCACAGAGATCCACCTGCCTGTGCCTCCCAAGTGCTGGGATTAAAGGGGTGCGCCACCACCGCCCGGCCCGAGAAACCCTTTCTTTCTTTTTTTTTTTTAAAAGATTTATTTATTATTTATACAGTATTCTGCCCACATGTGTGCCTTCCCACCACAAGAAGACACCAGATCTCATGACAGGTGGTTGTGAGCCACAGGTGGTTGTGAGCCACCATGTGGTTGCTGGGAATTGAACTCGGGACCTTCGGAAGAGCAAACGGTGCTCTTAACCTCTGAGCCATCTCTCCAGCCCCTGAGAAACCCTCTCTTGAAAAGGCAAAAGAAGAAGAAGAAGAAGAAGAAGAAGAAGAAGAAGAAGAAGAAGAAGAAGAAGAAGAAGAAGAAGAAGCAGCAGCAGCAGCTGGGCGTGGTGGCGCACACCTTTAATCCCAGCACTAGGGAGGCAGAGGATCTCTGTGAGTTCGAGGCCAGCCTGGTCTACAAAGCGAGTCCAGGATGGCCAAGGCTACACAGAGAAACCCTCTCTCGAACAACCAAGAAAGAACAAAAAAAAAAAAAAAAAAAGAAAGAAAGAAAAAAAGAAAGAAAGAAAGAAAGAAAAAAAAGAGTACTTGCTATTGCTATTCTTACAGAGGACCTGGCATCCACATGCTGGCTCACAACCACCTGCAATGCTAGTTCCAGGGGACCCAGTGCCCTTTTCTGGCCTCTGAGGGTACCAGGTACTCATGTGGTATATAGACATACATGCAGGTAAAATACCTTGACACATAGAAAAAAAAAAAAGCCTGGCAGTGGTGGCGCACGCCTTTAGTCCCAGCACTCAGGAGGCAGAGGCAGGTGAATCGCTGTGAGTTTTAGAGGCCAGTCTGGTCTACAAAGCCAGTCCAGGACAGCCAAGGCTACACAGAGAAACCCTGTCGTGAAAAACAAAACAAAACAAAAAAAGATAGGGGTGCCTACATGCAAAAGTTAAATCTACTGAGAAAACCCCCAAATGTATGAATATACCACATTTATCAACTCATTAGATGATGTACAAGTGAGCTTTGTTCACCTCGGGGTATATAAAAACAACAACAACAAAAACTGCAGTGAGCCGGGCGTGGTGGCGCACACCCAGCGCTCAGGAGGCAGAGGCGGGCAGATAGCTGTGAGTTCGAGGCCAGCCTGGTCTACAAAGTGAGTCCAGGACAGCCAAGGCTACACAGAGAAACCTTGCCTCGAACAAAAAAACAAAACAGAAAAAAAATTAAAAACCTGCAGTGAGTGTTTGTGTTCAAGTTTGTGTGTGGACATGTGTATTTCTCCTGAGTAAAGGCGCCAGGGTCTGCGCTAACTCTGTGTGTTGAGCCTTCTGAGGTCCAGCTTTGGCGCTTTCCCAAAGTCCCCTCCGTCATTTTCTCTTCCTGTCAGCAGTGTATCCGGATTCTAACTCCTGCACACGCTCGCCCTCACTTGTCTGTGTCTCTATTTTATTATGGCTACCTTTGTACATAAGCAGACATGTCTTCTCAAAACGTGCAGCCCTGGGTTTGTGATGTTGTGACTAAAGCGCCTGGCAGGAACAAGGGCAGAGGGCTTTGCTGTGACTTCCCTCAGAGAGGGACGCCTGAGTTACTGGCTGGAGAAACTGAGGCAGAAGCTGGCCGCATCCCGAGACACTGATCACAGAGAGCATGCTGGGGTGGGGGTGGGGGGGCAGGCAGACCCTTCAAAGGTTGGCACCTCAGAGCCGAGCCCCACTGGCTCCCACGCGCCTGCTTACAGGCAATGCTGGTGTAAGAGTGTGCACATACATGTGTGGATCAGAGAACAACTTTCTGGTCCATGGTTCCTTCCACTGGGGGTTCTGGGGACTGAAGTCAGAGTCAGGCTTGCATGAGTTGTGCTTTTTTGCCTCCTGAGCTACCTCGCGAGCCCCTTCCTGAGCCTAGATTACTCTTCCGTGAGGACTTTTGCTGAGGTCTGTCTCGAAATCTTCATGGCCACTGGTCTTGGACTAACTGTTAGAAATCACACACACACACACACACACACACACACACACACACACGTGCGCGCGCGCGCACACATGCACACACACACACCTCTGATCTCAGGAAGGAAAGACCAGAGGCCTGCAAGATGGCTTGTGGGTACAGGTGCTGGCTGCCAAGCCTGATGACGTAAGTTCCATCCTTGGGACCCACAGGAAGAAAGAGGACTGACCTCACAAGTTGATCTTTGACCTCCACCTGTGTGTGTACACACACATAAACATAAATAAGTGTAATAAAACCTTTTTTTCCCCTTCAGTTTAAGACCCCATCTTCTCTCCCTTACTAACTGGTCCAGGGTTCTACTTCAGGGAAAGTAATGGCACAAATAGCTTCGGTAGCCTTGCTGCTGCCACAGCTGATGGCAGAGGCTTTGGGGTGGCTCCAGAGGGCTCCAGGGCTCCCCACAGCTGCCCCTCGGCCACCCTGCTCCGCTTCTCCCACGTCTGTCTCTGCACCCACCTAATGGAGCATCCTTTCATGTTCGATGTGGTGGCAGTCCCCTGCGGAGAGGCTGGGCAAAGGCCTCAGTAGCAACTAGAGCCCAGTATGGCAGGAGTTGGGGTTGGGGGTGGTGGTGGTGGTGGAAATTAGGGTGATTGCTTCTAGGCAGGATTCCACAAACTATTGTTTTAATCTTTTTCTTCTAGTTTTAACCACTGAGCCATCTCTCCAGTCCATATAGGTTTGTTTGTTTGTTTGTTTGTTTGTTTTGGGGGGGAGGTTGTTTTGAGACAAGGTTTCTCTGTAGCCTTGGCTGTCCTGGACTCACTTAGTAGGCGAGGCTAGCCTCGAACTCACAGGCTGGTCTCTATCTGCCTGCCCGTGCCTCCCAGAGTGCTGGGATTATAGGCGTCTGCTACCACGCCGGGCTCTAATCTTTTTCTCTCATATTTGGAGCTAAGAACTTGAATGTGTCTAAATCAGAAAGAGTTCAAAATAAATGTTAAAACTAGGCACGGTGGGGAAAAAAAAACTAGGCATGGTGGCCAGGCATGGTGGCACATACCTTTAATCCCAGCCCTTGGAGGCAGAGGCAGGAGGATCTCTGTGAGTTTGAAGCTAGCCTGGTCTGCAGAGTGAGTCCAGAACAGCCAGGGTACACAGAGGGACCCTGTCTTAGGGGGGAAAAAAAGGAAAAAGAAAAAAGAAAAACTGGGTATGATGGCCAACACCTCTAACCCTAATGGGGTAGAGAGGGGCAGATTGCAAGTGTGAGCTAGCCTAGGCTACATAATTATGTCTCACAGATATGAAGATGAAGGGAGTTCAGGAAATAAATGGTAACCATGTTAGATGCTAGCTGTATGTAGTTTGCTTGTTGTTTTTGTTCGTTCTTTCTTTCTTTCTTTTTTTCAAGACAGGGTTTCTCTGTGTATCCCTGGCTGTCCTGGACTTGCTCTGTAGACCAGGCTGGCCTTGAACTCGGATCCTCCTGCTTCTGCCTCCTGAATGCTGGGATTAAAGGTGCCGGCCACCACCACCACCCAGCTTGTACCTACTTTTTTTTTTTTTTTTTTTTTGAGACAGGGTTTCTCTGTGTAGCCCTGGCTTTCCTGGACTCACTTTTATAGATCAGGCTGGCCTCGAACTCACATTGATCTGCCTGCCTCTGCCTCCCGAGTTGCTGGAATTAAAGGTGTGTATGTCACCACACCCTCATACCTACTATTTTTAACCTAACATGTTTCCGGGTAGAGAGATGGCTTAGTGGTTAAGAGTCCTTACTGCTCTTGTATAGGACACTGAAGCTGGGCTCAAAGGCATTTGATTCCAATCCCAGGATCCAACATCCTCTCCAGGCCCCATGTGTGCACGTGGTGCACAGACATACCTACACTCAAATACACATAAAAATAAAAATAAGTAGAACTTTCTTTAAAAGAGTATATAAAGGGGCTGGAGAGGTGGCTCAGTGGTTAGGAGCACTGGCTGCTCTTCCAGAGGACTTTGGTTCAATTCCCAGCTCCCTCATGGTGGCTCACAACTGTTTGTAACTCCAGGTCCAGGGGATCTACTGGGCATCAGGCACCCATGTCGTACACAGACGCACATTCCGGCAGAACACTCATTCACAGAGGTGGGCGGATCTCTGAGTTCGAAGCCAGCCTGGTCTCTAGAGGGAGTTCAGGACAGCCAGGGCTACACAGAGAGACCCTGTCTCAAAAAAGAAAGAGAAACCCTGTCTCAAAAAACCAAAAGAAGGGGAAAGAAAAGAAAAAGAAAGTAAGAAAGGAAAAGAAAAAGAAGAAGAAAGTGCATAAAAATCTTCATTTGGAAAAAA
This sequence comes from Acomys minous, assembly GCF_964271855.1. Taxonomy (NCBI): domain Eukaryota; kingdom Metazoa; phylum Chordata; class Mammalia; order Rodentia; family Muridae; genus Acomys; species Acomys minous. The sequence goes on from NC_140498.1 coordinate 56,132,260, forward strand.
AAAATCTTCACTTGGCCGGGCAAGGTACGGATGTTTGTAATCCCAGCACCCCTGCCCCCTCCCCATAGACAAATCTCCATATATAAGCTTTTGTTTGTTTGTTTGTTGAGACAGGGTCTCTCTGTGTAGCCCTGGCTGTCCTGGAACTCACTCTGTAGACCAGGCTGGACTCGAACTCAGATCCTCCTGCCTCTGTCTGAGTGTTGGGATTAAAGGCACCATGGCCCAGCTACATTTTGATTGTTGCTTTGTTTTTTTCAATGATACAGACAGCAAAGGAGGAAAAAAAAAGTCCTACAACTTCTTGCCCTTAGTCGTTAGTTTTACTCTTTCCTTCCATCATGTCTTCTTTATTTTCAACCTTCTCGTTTTTTTTTTTCCCGTTTGTGTGATCCTTTGGCTTTTTTTTTCAGATTTTGGAGTAATGTCTGTAATAGTTGGTTTCACACTTGGGACCCTCCTGCCTCAGCCTCCCCAGAGCGGGGCTGGTCGATGTGTATCCCATGCCCTGGGGGACTTGCCCTAGTGGTGCGCTCAGCATCACTGGTCACCTGCTTTCAGAAACGACAAGGAAAGCAAGGGCTCCCTGACTGCTCTGGGACCCTCTCCTTCCGAGACTCTGCTCTTCAGCTATGACCTCTTAGCTCTGTGGCGGAATTTTGCCGTTTCCTCTCTTCTAACTATTATGCTTCCAAGAGCTGTTTTTTTTTTATTTATTCATTTGTTATGTATACAGTGTTCTGCTTGCATGTACACCTGCATATTGGAAGAGGGCACCATATCACATTATAGATGGCTGTGAGGCACCATGTGGCTGCTGGGAATTGAACTCAGGACCTTTGGAAGAGCAGGCAGTGATCTTAACCTCTGAGCCAACTCTCAAGCCCAAGAGCTGTTTTTGTTTGTTTGTTTTTTTCAAGACAGGGTTTCTCTGTTTAGTCTTGGCTCTCCGAGACTCCCTCCGTAGATCAGGCTGGCCTCGAACTCACAGAGATCCACCTGCCTCTGCCTCCCTGAGTGCTGGGGTTGAAGGGTGTGCTACACGCTGTGCTTGGAAACTACTTGCAAGCATGCACGTTCAGTTTCCTATGATAAATGCTTATTTGGTCTGCCGTAGCTCACTACGGTAAAGGCACTCATAGCATAAGTCTGCCTACCCAAGTTCCATCCCGGAGCCCCTGGTGAAGGGGAGAATCTACTCCAGCAAAGTCCTCAGCCAGCAGGGTGGTGGGGGTGCGTGCCTGTAAACCCAGCACTTGGGAGGCAGAGGCAGCCGGGTCTCTGAGTTCGAGGCCAACCTGGTCTACAGAGCAAGTTCTGGGACAGCCAGGGATGTACAGAGAAACCCTGTCTTGACAAAAACAAAAACAAAAACAAACAAGAGAGGAAGAGAGAGAGGCCGCCACCTAGCTTCCATGATATAGGCTGCCACACGTGCACTCACATACACACAATAATAGTAAATAAAAATAAATCCAAACTAAACAATATTATATATATCCATTTATATTGGATCTACACACACCTCCCGATTTGCCTCTTCGTTTTTTATTATCATTTAATTTTTAAAATTTTATGTGTATGGGTGTTTTGCTGGCATGGATGTCTGTGTCCCACATGCAGGCCTGGTACCCTAGTTGGCCAGAGGAAGATGCTGGATCCTCTGGAACTGGACTTAGAGGTGATAATGAGCTGCCAGGTGGATGCTGGGAGCAAAGCCAGGGGTCTCAACCACTGAGCCGTCTCCCCAGCGCTTGCCCCTTCTTATTCATTCATTCATTTTTTTGGTTTTTCTTTTCTTTCTTTCTTTTTTTTTTTTCCGAGACAGGGTCTCTCTGTGTAGCCTTGACTGTCCTGGACTCACTTTGTAGACCAGGCTGGCCTCGAACTCACAGAGATCCACCTGCCTCTGCCTCCCGGGTGCTGGGATTAAAGGCGTGTGCCACCATGTCCAGCCTCATTCATTCATTTTTGAGAGAGAGGGTGCGTCTCAATGTGTAGCCCTGGCTAGCCTGGAGCTCTCTAAGCAGGCTGGCCTCAAACGCAGAGAGACCAGCCTGCCTCGGCCTCCTGAGAGCTAAGATTAAAGATGTGTACCCTGACCCCCAGCCCTCATTTAGAGATACGTGATGCAATTTAGATTAGGCATAAATTACATTACACCTATGCTCTGCGAATAACAACGTGTTGTTACTCTATTCTTTCTCGTCTTCTGATTTAAAAAGGCATAAGAACTAGACCCAAAGATGGAAAAGAAAAACTAAAATAAATGCACAGTTAAGTACTCATTCTGCTAGTAATTTGTTGTTCAAGACGCTTCATTTGAGCACCTGCTCCATGGCACACACGCCGGGTACCGTGGTAGGTGCCTGGGATCCTAACCGAAGGTGAGCCCCAGCCAGCCCATAGCGGACAGGCAATGCGCGGGTGGGAAGGAATGACTACGCAGTTACAGTCGGGAGCGCAGGAACTCGTAAGCAGAATATTATGGGATTGTGAAGGAGGAAAGGCACCTCATTCACCCAGGAATACCAAAGACGGAACAGAATGCAGGCTCCTGAAGGACACCTGCAACCCCATCCTGCAGGAGGCAGAGGCAGGAGGAAAGAGGACTCTAGGTCAGCCTGGGCTGCACAGTGAGAACTTTCCCAGTTTGATGATGTCAATTGGAATAAACCACCCAAGAACTAAGTAAAGCGTTTAGCCCCAGCACTCGGGAGGCAGAGGCAGGCGCACCTCTGTGAGTTCGAGGCCAGCCTGGTCTACAAAGCGAGTCCAGGACAGCCAAAGGCCGCACAGAGAAACCCTGTCTCGAAAACAAACAAAAAACAAAAACAAACAAACAAAACCAGATTGATTTATTTATTACTTATACAGTGCTCTGTTTGAATGTAGGCCTGCAGATCAGAAGAGGGCACCAGATCTCACTATAGATGGTTGTGAGCCACCATGTGGTTGCTGGGAATTGAACTCAGGACTTTTGGAAAAACAGCCAGTGCTCTTAACTTCTGAGCCACCTCTCACTTTGTAATTTTATTTTATTTTATTTTTTAAGATTTATTTGTTATGCATACAGTGCTCTGCCTCATGTACACCTGCCAGATTGTAATTTTAAATGTGTTTATTTTTAAAACTTTTGGGCTGGGCAGTGGTGGGACACATCTTTATCCCAGCACTCAGGAGGCAGAGGGAGGTGGATCTCTGTGAGTTTGAGGCTAGCCTGGTCTACATAGCTAATTCTAGAACAGCCAGGGACAGACAGACAGACAGACAGACACACACACACACACACACACACACACAAAACCCTGTTTTAAAAAAGCAAAAACCAAACCAAAACAAAAGTACACATTAAAGTGTGAGAGGACAGCAAGACTGAGACTAGCTCGGGCTACAAAGCAAGACTCTATATCCAAAAAATAAAATGTAACCCTCACACTAAGCCTTCAGCATCCCTTTTAAGGATGAGGACATGGATGGTAGATTTGAACCTGTGGCTGTTTAATAACTTCCCACTCTGCTCAAATGGAAGCCTCACTTGGGCCCATTTTTCTCTTGTGGGTAACTAGAGTAAGCCTAGTCTAAAAAATTAGTAGAGTGGGCAGATGGGCTAGGACCAGTGCTAGAAAATATTGACAGTGCCACACTAAAATGGAAGCCACACTTTGCTAGTGGGGTGCTAGGAAAACATCTTTCCCCCTCGCCCTGCAGACGGGGTTTGTGTAGCCCTGGCTGTCCTAGACTAGCTTTGTAGACCAGGCTGGCCTCTAACTCACAGAGATCTGCCTGCCTCTGCCTCCCCGAGTGCTGGGAATAAAAGGTGCCCGGCTGTTTTGTTTTTGTTTTTGAGACGAGGGTCTCACTGTATAGGCCTGGAGAGGCCTGGAAGTCACAGAGATCCTTCTACCTCTGCCTCCTGAATGCTGGGACTAAAGGCATGTGTGTGTGTGTGCTGTCCACTCAGACCACTAATATTCCCGAGACCAAGGAGATATATATTGGACATTAAACTAGAGCTCAGCAAAGTTTATCTAAAGCTATTCTCAACAACCATAGTAAATTGGAGCAAATCCACTATATAATGGAGCCTTGGAGGTGGTAGGGAAACCTAACCCAACCCAGTATGGTCTGTTTTCACTTGGGCCAATTGCATTTAGGAGGAATTCTTTGTTCCGCAGAGAAGTGTCTAAGATGTCAGAGGGTGGGAAAAGAGGGGCGGGGAACACATCTGTTGTTAACTAGAGGTGTGCTGTGGCATCCAGAGGGGGAAGCGATAGTAGATTCATCGAGGCTTAGCGTAAGCCTTTGCCACTGGCCTGAGGATTTTCTCTGCAGACCCAAGTGAGAGCAGGCAGCTGAGTGGGAGAAAGCACGAGGAGTTCGGGGGTCACCCTCCCCCCCCCCCAGCACTCCCCGCCAGCCTCTAACCCTGCAGGTAACAGGAGCCCCGAACGTCTGGTAACCCTAGAGCAGGTACATGTATGCACTAAGTGGTGAGATGGGGGGCGAAGATAGCGACCACAAAGATTCGTTTGATTCCCACAGTAATGCACACCGAGCGGCAGAAAGCAGCCCGTGTGTGTGTGTGTGTGTGTGTGTGTGTGTGCAGGGGTGGGGGAGAAGGAGGTGCCCATTCGAGCCGGGCCCTCCCAAACATTTCCTGAGAGCAGCCCGGTAGGTCATCACAACCCGGGGGCTGGACGTCAGCTCCCCCGCAACAAGGCTGCGGTGTCCCGGAGGCTCAAAACACTGCTTTGTGTCTGACCAGAATGGGGGTGAGGGGGGCGACGGGACAGAATTAAGGCCTGGGAAGAGGGGTGCAGCCGGGAGCCCGCGCGCCCGTGCCGACCACCATCCATCCTCCCCCGGGGCGTGCAGGGCACGGCGGCTCCGGGGACGGGGTGTCGCCTGCTGGGCCGCGGTCGTACCGCAGTCCCGGGGCTCGGAGGAGGCCTGGTCGCCGAGCACGGGCCGTGCGGGAGCGGGAGGGGGGGGCCGGGCCTGCGGCGGGGTCCGCGCGCGTGGGGCCGGCCCGGGCGCACCGACTCCACGGAGCTCGGCTCTCCCTCCCGCAGCCGCACACACATCGGCATCCGCCGCCGCCGCAGCCGCTGCCTCTCCCGCCTCGGCCGCTCGGCCCGGCGCACACGCACAATTCAGATTTGCGCGCTGTTTCGAGGCTCGGTGACGTGTCCCCGCGGCGGGCCAATGGCGGGCGGGCTCTGGTCAGGACAATGGGAGGGAACGGGCCAATGGGCGCGCGCCGTGAGTTGGCGGTAGCCAATAGGAGGCGCGCTGGCTGGAGAGTAATGTTACAGAGCGGAGAGAGTGAGGAGGCTGCGTCTGGCTCCCGCTCTCACAGCCATTGCAGTACATTGAGCTCCATAGAGACAGCGCCGGGGCAAGCGCGAGCCGGACGGGCAGCCGGGCGACTCTGAGCCTCGCGGACGGTGAGTGCGGGGCGGCGCGGCCCGGCGGGGAAGGCGCCGCGGACGGCTGCGGAGCCCGCGCGCACGGCGGACGGCTTCCCCGCGGCCCGGAGCCGGCGGGTCAGGCTCCACACAAAGGCAAATGAGGGGGGGGGACGACCGCGGGGGGAGCCGGGCGCACGGAGCGAGGCTCGCCGGCCGCCGCCGCCGCCACCGGGGACGCTGCCCCGCGCGGAGGGCGCCGCGGGCCTCGGCCGGGGGACGCCGCCGCCGCCGCGGCAACACCGGAGGGCGGACGCCGCTGGCGCAAAAAAAAAAAAATTTTTTTTTTTGTTCCGGATTATTTTTTTAAAAAATTAAAAAAAAAAACCGTGTCCGTGGCCCCCGCGGGCGGAAGGCGTGCGCGGAGCGGCGGCGCTTTCCCCGGCTGCATGGGCGGCGGGGAGCGCGGGGCCCCGCCGGGTGAGCGGGGCGGGCACGGGGGGCCGGGGGCGGCTCGGGCCGCCGGGCGAGGCGGCGAGCGGGGCGGACGAGCAGGCGGGCGGCCGGGCGAGCGAGCGAGCGAGGCGGGCGGCGGGCAGAGGGGGGGGAAAGCGGCGCCGCTGCGCTCGCTGGAACATGGCTGACTCGGCCCGGCGCTGGCTGCTGGCTGGAGAGAAAACAAGGCGGGCGGGCGCGCGTGCGGGCGGGGGAGGCTGGGCGCAGCAGTTCTGAGGCAACTTTTTTTTTTCTCCTCCTCTCTCTCTCTCTCTTCCTCCCCCCCCCCTCTTCCTCGCTCTCTCGTTCTCTCTCTCCTGCTCTCCACGGCCCCGCGTTCTCCGTGCGGGGGCGGCGGGGCGCGCGGAGGGAGACGGCGCGGGGGCCGCGGGGGGGAGGGGAGGGAGGGAGGGGAACCGCGCGCCCCCGCCCCTCCCCCGCCGCCATGGCGAGCGCGCCAGCGCCCCGCCCGCCTGCCTGCTCGCTCGCTCGCCGCGCGCCTCGGTCTCCTCACACGCCCGCTCACACACACACACACATACACACACACACACATACAATCGCGCGCGCGCACACAAAGGGAAGGAGCCATGTTCGCGCTCGCCCTCGCGGCGGCGGCGGCGCAGGCGGGGAAGACGCGCAGCGGCCATTCCGTGCGCCGGCCGCCAGGGCCGCGGGCGGAGCCAGCCCCCATTTCGAGCGGGGCTTCTCTCGCTTCTCGCTCTCTCTCTCTCTTCGCTCTCTCTCTCTCCCTGCGCCGCCGCGGCCGACAAAATGGGGGCGGCGGCGGCGGGAGCCTGCGGCCTTCCGGGCGCACGTGGCGGCCCCGGGCCCCCCCTTCCCCATCCAACTCTTCCCACCCCCCCCTCGCCTCAGGCCAAGTTCGGAGGGCGGGGAGCCTTGCCCGCGCGCCCCAACTTTCCACGGGCCCGGTTTATGAAAGGGGGGGAAAAAGACACCCCGTGTTGGCGGGGAGGGGGGGTGGCGGCAGGAGTGGCTTTTGTCCCTCATTCTTGTTTACTCGGAGAAACTTCAGACCGGACGTGTTTAGTCAGAGCTGAAACGCATCTCCGGGCCAAAGCGATAGGAAACCTCCCGGCCCTGCGCCGCCTCCGCCCTCCCGAGCAAAGTTTGGTGCGAAGACGGGGTGTTCCTAAAGCCGGGTAAACTTTCCGCGCGCCAGGGGGACTTGGTGTGTCGGCTCACCACCATCCCCCCTTGCTTTTCTAGGCCTGTAATTCTCTAAGGTCCCACATGCTCGCTCCCTGCAGAATCCACAAATGGACACGGTGGAGTTTCCTTTCTTAAAATGTTTGTATTTTGTCAGCTAAAAAATGTTTTGTTTTGTTTTGTTTTTTTAATCAAACATGGTTTTAATGAACAGTTAGGCAGCCGTTCAGAGCAGACACGGGCAAAAGTGAGTGCTTCAGTGCATCTGTGCCTACACTTTGGTCACACTTGGGGACCATTTTTGCTCCATCGACCCCCTGTGTCCCATGCCCCTCTTCTGTAGCCTAGCCACTTCTAGGAATTGCCTATCGTTTGCAGTGTTCTGTCTGGCTTTTTATGAAAGATTGCCGTCACCGCCGTGTTGAATAACAAACTTTGGTTCGCCTTGCCACTCTTGAGTGGTGGAAGCTTGTAGTTTCACACTTTACTAACATCGGTTGCCTCATTTTAGAAAATCAACTAAACATGGGCAAAGGAGATCCTAAGAAGCCGAGAGGCAAAATGTCTTCATACGCATTCTTTGTGCAAACCTGCCGGGAGGAGCACAAGAAGAAGCACCCGGATGCTTCTGTCAACTTCTCAGAGTTCTCCAAGAAGTGCTCAGAGAGGTGGAAGGTAAGGGGCCCAGCTGGCTGCTCTCACTGCCTGCTTGGCTACTAAATGCCCAAGGGCATTTTTCTGTTTAAGTGCTTTAGGGTGTCATACTGAATATTTCTGTTTTAAGTTTACAAATAACTCTTGTAGACCATGTCTGCCAAGGAAAAGGGGAAATTTGAAGACATGGCAAAGGCTGACAAGGCTCGTTACGAAAGAGAAATGAAAACCTACATCCCCCCCAAAGGGGAGACCAAAAAGAAGTTCAAGGACCCCAATGCACCCAAGAGGCCTCCGTAAGTGTCCAGCTTTTATTTTGAGGCGGTTCAGAGTAGATAAAAGTTGGTTGAGCCACCTTGAGTGTGTTGTTTGGTTTCTTGGCTGAGAATGGCTCAGGTCCTGTATTTAAGGGGTCATAGATGTGACAGTGCTGGGTGGGAGTGTCCAGGCCTGTGGTGTAAGGTACTTGATTCCTGCGCTGCGCACAGTAATCCCTTGCTGTGATTCTTGGTCCTTTCTGTCTTTAGAAATTGGTCAAAACTAGAGCCAATACCCTGCATCCACATTATGTGACTAAATATGTGCACCCTAGGTACTTACAGTGCAAAGCACACATTTGTTAAGATGCTAAAACTAAGCTTTTGTTTTTAGTTCGGCCTTCTTCTTGTTTTGTTCTGAGTACCGCCCCAAAATCAAGGGAGAGCACCCCGGCTTATCCATTGGTGACGTTGCAAAGAAGCTAGGAGAGATGTGGAACAACACGGCTGCGGACGACAAGCAGCCCTATGAGAAGAAGGCGGCCAAGCTGAAGGAGAAGTACGAGAAGGTACGGAGTGTGCGAGGGGCAGCCAGGTGTTAGGGCTGCACTGAGGACTGTTCTCGCTCATTTTGTTTTGCATATAGGAAAGACCTGATAACACGGCCCTATCTTTAAACTGTTGTAGTTTTACTTCTTAATATACTCAGATTTGGGGAGAATTTGGTAGTAGTTTTGGTGAAAATGATTTTTAAGTGGTTAAGCATACCGTATAAAAATAGGTTGGGCAAACTTAACTATATAACTCATGTCTATATACAAATGTTTATTGACATGTTTACTTTGGATTAAAATAAAGTCACTTGAGTTTCATCAAGCCTTCCAAGGTAACCTTCATTAGACTGAAGGGAAATTGTGAGTCCTACTCATTAAGTAGTTACAGCTAATTCTAAGTAATTTGTTCTGAAAATACTCATTTCTAGATATTAATGAAGCTGCGTGCTTACTAGTAAAACAACACCCACCCCCCATGTTCTGTGGGTTAGGTCTAGCTGTGAACCTGTGGAATGCTGTTTTGTGTTCAGAAGGTGGCAGTATTACCCTTTGATCAGTCTGACTTCCAGTTGTTTTACACTAGAATTAGGATATGGTACATAATTGTACCTCAGTGAGGCGTAACAATACAAATATCAGGCTGCCATTTCAGGAGTTGTGGGTTGCTAATTAGTCATTTGATGACCTTTTTGTCGTGGAAAGTATGTGGAGGTGTGTCGATAACTTTATGAAGTTTCATTGTGTTTGTTTTTTGTCTTATTTCTTCTTCCCTTTGTTTTGAAAGGATATTGCTGCCTACAGAGCTAAAGGAAAGCCTGATGCAGCGAAAAAGGGGGTGGTTAAGGCTGAAAAGAGCAAGAAAAAGAAGGAAGAGGAAGATGATGAGGAGGATGAAGAAGATGAGGAAGAGGAGGAAGAAGAGGAAGATGAGGATGAGGAAGAAGATGATGATGATGAATAAGTTGGTTCTAGCGCAGTTTTTTTTCTTGTCTATAAAGCATTTAACCCCCCTGTACACAACTCACTCCTTTTAAAGAAAAAAAATTGAAATGTAAGGCTGTGTAAGATTTGTTTTTAAACTGTACAGTGTCTTTTTTTGTATAGTTAACACACTACCGAATGTGTCTTTAGCTAGCCCTGTCTTGGTGGTATTTTCAATGGCCACTGACCTTGCCTGGTACAGTCTGGGGGTTGTAAATTGGCATGGAAATTTAAAGCAGGTTCTTGGTGCACAGCACAAATTAGTTATATATGGGGACGGTAGGTTTTGTTAATTTTTCTTTTCTTTTTTCCCCCCTTTTTTTGTTTTTGTTTTTTTGTTTTTTGTTTTTGTTTTTTTTCCATCTTCAGTTGTCTGTGATGCAGCTTATACGAAGATAATTGTTGTTCTGTTAACTGAATACCACTCTGTAATTGCAAAAAAAAAAATTGCGGCTGTTTTGTTGACATTCTGAATGCTTCTAAGTAAATACAATTTTTTTTATTAGTATTGTTGTCCTTTTCATAGGTCTGAATTTTCTCAAGGGGAAGCTACTAGTCTTTTGCTTCTGCCCTTTTTGGGTCACATGGATTGTTGCAGTGTTTCTTCTCTTTTCATATAGTTAGCTGGAAAAAAAAAGCTTTTGTCTACACACCCTGCATACTGTGATGGGGTAACATTTTCATCCATAGTTGAACCTCCAAAGTGATGATGAGCTGGATAAGAGATACGGCTGCACAGCCCACCTGGCAGAGTGATGAGCCTGTCACACCATGGATTACTGAGTAAAGAGTCAGCATCTGTCCTTGAAGGACTAGCGGGAATGTTCTAATCCTTGCACAGGACTCCTAACTGCCACTACTGTGTAATGGCAGTTATGTTTTGCAGTTCCCCTACTAAAGAAGACCTGAGAATGTATCCCCAAAAGCGTGAGCTTAAAATACAAGACTGCCATACTAAACTTTCTGTTAACACTAGTCCTGGCAAAGGCTATGATAAGAAGGCTGGCTAATATGCCTTTGCCTCTACATATGGATTGCTCAGGAAACTTGACTGTTTTAAAAGTATTTTCAATTAGTTGAGTCAGCTTTTCTTAAAATTATGCCACATTTAAAAAATTAAAACAAGGATATATTTTCCTATATTGTGACTTGTCCCTTTATAAATCAGATACAAGGCGATAAACTTTTTGCCTATTAGTACAAGTTGTCCAATCCATTTGGTTTTCCTTTATAAAGCCCAAACTCATTAACCATGTTTAATCTGCTTAGTTTAGGGAACAGTTTGGCAATTTTGTGGGTTTTTTGAAATTATCGTTCTCTTAAAAGTGCCAGTGTTTTAAAGTAGTGTTCTTGTAATTTTACACGCTTTTGTGATGGAGTGCTGTTATATAATTATGACTTGGGTTCTTTACATTTGCGTTTGTTTATGTAATTTGAGGAGGAATACTGAACATGAGTCCTGGATGATACTAATAAACTAATAATTGCAGAGGTTTTAAATAATAGTTAAATGACTTTCACTTAAGAATTTAAGCTTTTTGTCACATGTCTACTACAGCAGTGCCTTGTAGTAGTAGTAGTAGTAGTAGTAACAAAGGCTTTTCCCCCATTAGCAGCACTTGATGCTGGAGTTAGTGAGATAGCAGTGGGTAAAAAGCAATTGCTGTCAGCCTGATAACCCATGGTGGAAGAAGGGAGCCACCTTCCAGAGAGCTCTGGCCATGCATAAAGTTTAAAATGCTATAAATAGGCTAAGGGGCTGAAAAGAGACTTGTCAAACACCCCAAATATACATATAGAAGTGAACCATGAGAGAATGTTAACATTAATTTGAAACTCCCAGGGGAGGTTAGAGTCAAAGGCTGCACATCAGGTCTCTGCAGCTCTGGACCTCCGGCAGGCTGTGGTGGTGTGACTTGTAAGTCTGGTGCTTTAGAACCACCACTCTGGACATCTGTTCAAGTGGTCCCTTTAAAAGTGAGCTCTGCCTTAAGGGAACTGCTTTGTAACTCTAGTGGGTGTGTCGTGACAGCTACCCTTTTAAAGATCTTAAGGATGGCGACAGTTTGCCTTGCTTAACCAGTTTCAGATCTCAACATCAAGAAATGAAACAACAAAAAACTTGAATTTGAGAATTAATGGGCTCTGTTCAGTGTCCAAGCAGTACCCCACTGCAACTATGTTTTGGCTCTTGAGTTTTAAGCTGATGAAAGTGAGCGAAAATTACTTAGATGGTGCAGTATAAGACGATGAAGGCTTTTGATTCAATAAACAGACCTTGATAGGAAAAAAAAAGACTTGAACATTCCTGGGAAGGTGAGGGAAATATTTTGGAGCTTGAAGGTTACAGGGCAATAAATAGAAGCAAAAGATGTTACTTGCAGGTGTGGCCCAGGCTTGCTTGTAGCCCTAGATAAGGCCAGAAGGTTGCATCTCTGCTTCCCTAGTGCTGAGATTCTGCCAGGGCCACCATTGCCTAGTAAAATGACACCATTTCTGACTCCTTAGATGTGTGCCTACATACACAACAAAAAACATTGCAAGAAAATCACTGACACTATAGGGTTGAGATGCTAGCCTGGTTTCAAACTCTGTCTTGTCTAGCTTTTGCCTTCCCAACTACCGGGAAGTGGGTCCTCAAACCTGTAGGGTTTAAGACTTGAGATCTGGGCCGGGTGTGGTGGTGCATGCCTTTAATTACAGCGCCAGGAGACAGGGATCTGAGTACATGGTGAACACTACAGAGGTGGCCACTCAGCAGTTGCTTCCTAGGTACTTGGCGAATAGCGTAGCTCGCATGGTACAGTGCCTTGAGCTGCACAGGAGAGGGGGCCAGTGGAGCACAGCGTGTCAGTGTTCCCATTGCTGCAGATGTGCACAGCTCAAGTGCAAACCGTTCAAGTGAACCACTGACTGGTGAGGCTTGATAAGGGGCCGTGACAAGTTCCTTAAGCTTTTCCATTTACACCACTGTCTGTGCCCCTTGAAAAACCTCTTAGTACTAGGTAGAGGAGGGAGTTGGAATAGCCAGGTTATCAAAGAGGCGAGGTGCTTCGTTTTCATACCCCTCAGCAAAGCAGCGCTGACAATTTTGGGAAATGCCCTGGGTTTCAGCCAAGTTACTTCCTGGAGTAAAGAGAATGTTGCTGTGCTCCTGGTAATGCAGTTTCAGGGCACGCTATGGCACAGAAGTGCAAGTCACACACAACAGTGTGCCATGCCGAAAAAAAATCCTGCCTGGAAGAAACCATCCCGTTCAGCCTTAGGATTCGGACCCTAAGTAGTGGAGTTTATTGGACATCAACAGAAAAGGAAGTAATGATAACAGCTATAGAACAACGAAATGTACCTCAGCAGAGTGGGTTTGGTGTGCAGAAACTGGAATCCGGGATTAGGGCAGCAGGAAGGGGTGCTTAGAGTTTGGGTTTCCAGTGCCCCACCCCCCAGCCCCCCAAAAAGGGAAGGAGTTAGAGTGAGGTCATTATAAAGGTGTTTGGCACAGTTTTTTCCCACTCTAAGAACTTTGAGACAGGCTGACCTCAAACTCACAGAGATCTGCATATTTCTGCTTCCCCAGTGCTGGGATTAAAGGTGTGCACCACCAAGCCACCCTACTTATTCACTGATTTTCGAGACAGGGTTTCATCTGTGTAGCCCTGGACTCCTTTTGAGGTTAGCATTAACCTCACATGTGATCCACCTGCCTCTGCCTCCAGAGTGCTGGGATTAAAGGGGTGTGTCACCACACCCAGCTAAACCTCGCTATTAAAAACAAAACAGAAAAAAACGTGACCCAGGAGGTGGTGGCGCACGCCTTTAATCCCAGCACTCTGGAGGCAGAGGAAGGCGGATCGCTGTGGGTTCGAGGCCAGCCTGGTCTACAAAGTGAGTCCAGGACAGCCAAGGCTACACAGAGAAACCCTGTCTCAAAAAAACCAAAACAAATAAGTGTGTATGGGTGTTTTGCCTCTGTGTGTGTGTGTGTGTGTGTGTGTGTGTGTGTGTGTGTGTGTGAGAGAGAGAGAGAGAGAGAGAGAGAGAGAGAGAGAGAGAGAGAGAGAGATCTGGAACTGGAGATACCTGACTGTGAGCTGCCTCTGGAGATCTGACGGCCTCTTCTGGCCTCCAGAGGCAACAGGCATGCAAGTGGTGCACAGACATGCTCACAAGCACTCATTTGCATAACACTTTTTAAATTAAAACAACCATATACAAATGACCTCCCACCTGTAACACCCCATGATTTGTGCGCTCCCTTCATGCCAGATACCGGCTGTCTGCTGTGTCCTGATATTTATTTATTATTTAATTTAATTTATTTATTTATTTGGTTTTTTTTCAAGACAGGGTTTCTCTGTGTAGCCTTGGCTGTCCTAGACTTGATTTATAGACCAGGATGGCCTTGAACTCCTGGCTCTGCCTTCTGAGTACTGGAATTAACGGTGTGTGCCACCACTGCCTGGTTTATTGTTAAGTTTTTGTTTTGTTTTTAAAGATTTGTTTGTTTGTTTATTATGTATATAGTTCTCTGCCTGCATGGACACCTGCAGGCCAGAAGAGGGCATCAGATCACATTATAGATGGTTGTGAGCCACCATGTGGTTGCTGGGAATTGAACTCAGGACCTTCGGAAGAGCAGCCAGTGCTCTTAACCTTTCTCTGAGCCATCTCTCCCGCCCAGAAACCTTTACATTTTAAAAATAAAAGATTAAAATACAATTGTCATGCAGGCATAGTGGCACATGCATGTTATCCCAGCACTCAGGGAAGAAGAGGCAGGGGGATATATATATATATATATATAGTTCCCCAAGGGCACAATCAGAAACACAGGCAGGATCAGATGGTTCTGGCAACTTGCTGTAAGTTTCCACCATAGCTAGGTATTTAGTCATCGCACGAGACTGGCGGTGCTTCCCACGTTCACATCGTTGATCTGTTTCTGTTTTTGTTTTGTTTTTTGAGACAGGGTTTCTCTGTGTATCCTTGGCTGTCCTGGACTCACTCTGTAAACCAGGCTGGCCTCGAACTCAGAGATCTGCCTACCTCCACCTCGGGAGCGCTGGGATTAAAGGTGTGCGCCGCCACTGCCCGGCCCAACGTCCTCTTTTAAAAGCAGTCTGAACATAGAGCAAGGGCATATGAAAGCAAAGTAAGCCATTTACTGGATGTGAGAGTTTAAGGAAAAGATACTCGGGTCCTGCTGTGCGGAACCCTGGGAGCCTGAAAGGGCAAGCTCTTTAGAGGCTCCTGACTGCAGGGGAACCCGGCCGGGCTGTGCCACATGTCTTATGGGCTTGCCTGTGTGTGGCTTTGGCATAGGGGACAAGCTAGGCACGTGAAAGCTAAAGGGCAGAAGACTGGACCGCCTCTTTTGACAAGGGGAGGTTGGGAGGGGAGGGGGTCCCTTCTTAGGAAGCCATTGCTTGTCTCAGGTCAGGGCATGCTGCTGGCAGAGGCTGTAGAGTAAGTAGGTGGAGTGTAACCCGTACTTTATTACACCGTAGCCGAGACCCGTGGAGATCTGGAGGGCAACTCACTGCCGCTCCTGTCTCAAGCGCACATGAAATATGGGGGGCCCCTCCCCTTCCCTTTCCCCTCCCTATCTCCCGCCTTGCTCTCCTCTCCCTCCCTGCCTCCCACCTTGCCCTCCCTCACTGCTACGCCCTCAACCATCGTTAAAAAATATATGTATGAGCATTGTACTTGCATGCAGGGATGTGTCCTTTTTTTTTTTTTTTTTTTTTTGGTTTTTCGAAACAAGGTTTCTCTGTGTAGCCTTGGCTGTCCTGGACTCACTTTGTAGACCAGGCTGGCCTCGAACTCACAGCGATTCGCCTGCCTCTGCCTCCCGTGTGCTGGGATTAAAGGCGTGTGCCACCACGCCCGGCTGGGATGTGTCCTTTAAAACACAGTAACAGGCTCCCATACTGTTTGCCCGTCCGCTGTGTGCTTACAAGTCTGTCTAGTTTTGAGGTGTTGGGTATGGCCAACCAAGCGCCTCGCACATGCTGGGCCAGCATTCTACCACTGAGTCCTGGCCCAGAATTCACTGTATACCATTGGTCTATAATGCATCGTATCTACTGCCTTTGTGACAGCCCTCACTGAAGGAGCTGAAAAAAAAATCAGCTCTCATCTCAGAGGGTAACGAAGATGGGTAACAGACCTGGGTGCCCCCCAACAAGTTCCAAGTTCCTGTCAGGTCAGAAATTCATGATGCTTTTCTAGAACAAAGACGGTTGTAAGTCAAGACATGTTTTATTTTGAGACGGAGTCTCACTGTGTATCCCCAGCTGGCCTGAAACTCACTGTGTAGACCAGGCTAGCCTCGCTCTCACAGAGACCTACTACCTCTGCCTTCTGAATGCTGAGATTAAGGGGGAATGGGCCACCAATCCTGGCTAGATCAAGACACCTTTTGTTTTGTTGTTTTGTTTTCCTGAGACAGGCTTTCTCCATGTAGCCCTGGCTGTCCGGAAACTCACTCTTGTAGACCAGGCTGGCCTCGAACTCACAGAGATCCACCTGCCTCTGCCTCCTGAGTTTGCAGGCTTGCCACCACACCTGTCTATCATTGAAATGCTAATCAATTAATCAGCTTTGTGAAAGCTGTATTTTTTTTTTCTAGGAACTTTCACTCACAGATTTACTCAGTCTTGTGCTATTAAACATTAGATAGTTTGTGTTTTGGTTTTTTTTTTAAACAAAGAGGCTCCAATGCCTAGCCATGCCTTATACTCATACGACTATATGTGACTTTTTTTTTTTTTTTGGTCCCAATATATTTCAAACAGTGGAATCGCTGAATCAGAGCATGTGATGATGCTGGCACTGTCAACTGAGGAACTCCGGCATCACCTAGGAGACTCACTTCTGGGCATATCTGTGAAGCTGTTCCCAGAAGCAGTCGGCTAAGGCGGGAAAGACCGAATGTGGGCAGTGCCTTCCATGGGCTGGGACTGAGGAACATGAGGAAAGCAGTGGTGCACCTGCGTGCATAGCTCCCGGCTTCCCGACTGCAGGCTCCCGCTCCACCCATCACGGCTGGACCCTCCTCATCACTGCGGTCCTTATCCGCTGTGATGAGCCGAACCCGGAACCACAGCAACGCTTTCGTGACTTTTCTCCTATATTTTTGTCAAATCAGCAAGAAAAACAACTAAAGCAAAAGATGAGCTGCATTGGGTAAATTTTACCAAAGCGCTCTTCAAAAATGTACCCAAGTTTAACCTTTCAAAAAGCCATTCAGAGTCAACAGTCGTGGCGCACACCTTTAACCCCAGCGCTCAGGGAGGCAGAGTCAGGAGGATCTCTGTGAGTTCGAGGCCAGCCCGGTCTGTAAAGTGAGTCCAGGACGGCCAAGGCTACACAGAGAAACCCTGTCTAAAAAAAAAAGAAAGAAAGAAAGAAAAAGAAAAAAAAAGAAAGAAAGAAAAGTGAGGAGGAGCTATTCAGATAATTTTTCATGCAAGGAATAGGGAAGGTCTTGTTTTTAGGATTCAAAGCCACAGCTGAGGAAAGCATGGAGCATCAACTCTTTGACTGCAAGCAGATAAAAGCACGAAGCACTAAGGGAACCCTAGGGTTGAAGTGGCCATTCCTCTTTATCCATCACTATTTTGTTTACTACCTTCCAGGTTGAAGATTAACTTGAAGAAAAACCTTGGCTTTTTTTTTTTTTTTTTTAATATTCAGCTAACTGCAAGGTTGTGGTCCAAACCAGTTGAAACTGGTCAGTTGGAAATGGTAGAAAAACACATTTTGCACAGGCAACTTTATTATTCTTTTTTTTGTTTTTTTGTTTGTTTGTTTGTTTGTTTTGGGGGGGTTTCAAGACAGGGTTTCTCTGTGTAGCCCTGGCTGTCCTGGACTCACTTTGTAGACCAGGCTGGCCTTGAACTCACAGCGATCTGCCTGCCTGTGCCTCTCAAGTGCTGGGACTACAGGTGTGTGCCACCATGCCTGGCCTAACTTTATTATTCTTGATTGGCTTGTGTTGGCATTCTTTATAATCTACATAATATCTAAAATTTACTATTCAAGAATTGTGCCAGAATTTTTTTCTTTGGAGACTGGAGAGGTGGCTCAGCAGTCAAGAGCACTGGCTGCTCTTACAGAGGTCCTGGGTTCGATTCCCAGAACCTACATGTTGGTTCACAACTGCCTAAAACTCTAGTTCCAGAGGATCCGGACCCCTTCTTCGGGCCTCTGCAGATATTGCACCCACATAATGCACAGACACAAATGCAGGCAAAGTCATACACAAAATATGAAAAAAATTTAAAAGCTTAAAGATAAATAAATAAGACATGTGCTTTAAATAACAGTAAATAATATTTCATTTATTTTTACTGGCATTTTATGTGCATGGGTGTTTTGGCTACTGTATGTATGTGCACCGTGCCCATGCCTGGTGGCAAGGAGTCCAGAAGAGGGCATCAGATTCTTTGGAACTGGAAATACAAACAGTTGTGAGGCACCACGTGGCTACCAGGAACAGAACCTGGGTTCCTCTGCAAGAGCAGCCAGTGCTCTTAACTGCCAAGCCATCTCTCCAGCCTCTATTTTAAATTTAAAAAAAAAAAAAAAAGGCATTTTAAATGGACAGCCAGTGTGATGCTGCACCACTGGCTGTGTGGTACCATTTGTTGGGCATATGTCTTCTTTTTGTTGTTGTTTTTTATTAATTCATTCATATTACATCTCAATTGTTATCCCATCCCTTGTATCCTCCCATTCCTCCCTCCCTCCCACTTTCACCATATCCCCTCCCCTATGATTATGACTGAGGGGACCTCCTCCCCCTGTATATGATCATAGGGTATCAAGTCTCTTCTTGGTGTTTGTTTGTTTTTTTTGAGACAGGGTTTCCCTGTGTAGCCTTGGCTGTCCTGGACTCGCTTTGTAGACCAGGCTGGCCTCAAACTCACAGTGATCCACCTGCCTCTGCCTCCCGAGTGCTGGGATTACAGGTGTCTGCCTCCACCATCCTGGCTGGTTCTGAGAGTCCCGCCCAGGACCCAGGTGACCCACACTTCCTCAGAGGCCAAAGCCAGGGCTGGGGTACCATGTGCCACGGAGGGGAGCAGGGTGTGATGCTGAGGCCTGCACGTGGCTGTTTCTTCTCCCTTCTCCCACACGTCCTTTCTCTTCTAGTTTCCAAACTCTGTACTGTCATGGGGGTCAGGCGCTCCGTGCCCCATTTCCAGGCACACACTGCTTTCAGACAAGACCCCCCAAGCCCAGGCTTCAACTTTCCACTTACTATTAACCAACAACAACCGAGTCTGTGCTGGTTAGTTGTTTTTTTTTTTTGTTTTTTTTTTTTTTTTTTTTTTGGTCTACTTGACACAAACTGGAGACACCTGGGAAGAGGGACGGCTCAGCTGAAGCACGGCCTTCGTCAGGCTGGCCTTGTGGGCCTGTCTGTGGGTGATGCCACTCCTGGGCAGCTGGTCCTGGGTGCCCTGTCTGCGGGTGATGCCACTCCTGGGCAGCTGGTCCTGGGTGCCCTGTCTGCGGGTGATGCCACTCCTGGGCAGCTGGTCCTGGGTGCCCTGTCTGCGGGTGATGCCACTCCTGGGCAGCTGGTCCTGGGTGCCCTGTCTGTGGGTGATGCCACTCCTGGGCAGCTGGCCCTGGGTGCTCTAAGAAAGGGAGTTGACCCTGAGCAGGTAGGAAGCCAGCAAACAGTGTTTCTGCCTCCATATTCCAACTTTGAACCCTGCCTGACTTTCCTCAGTGAGGGGCTCTAAGCTGTAAGGTAAAACTCAACCCTTTCCTCCCCATGTTGGTTTGGGCACCATTTTATCCCAGTGCTAAAAGCAGACTAAGGCAGAGTCCCGAGCAGTTCATTCTGCTTGAAGGATGGGTTATCCTTTTTCTAGGCTTGTCAGTCCCAGAAGCAGCAGGAATCCCAGCTGTTGGCGGGTGTACCACCTGTGGTGGGGTGTGCCTGCAATGCCAGCACTTGGGATGCTGAGGCAGGAGGATGGTGAGTTTGAGGCCAGGTTGGCCTCATAGGCAAACTATGCCATGAAAAGGGAGGAGATGATGGAGGAAGGGAGGGAGGGAGGGAGGGAAGGGGGAGGCTGGGAGGCAAAACTAGGATATTCATGAAAATGTTGATTTTCTACACAGAAGAAACTGTATTCCAACAGTTGGCCTATTGCTGAATGGGGTGGGGGCATAGGCGCCATTTCTATAACCTGGAGTTCCCATACTCTGTGACCCAGACATCCAGAAGGATTTGATATGCTACCAAGAAATATTGACCTGAAATTGTAATTATAGAGGGGTAGGACCTTGCAGGGAGATGGACACTGCTTTGTCCAGCGTCTCCAGCTGTGGACGTCAGCACCAGAAATCAGTCCTTGTAGTTTTGGATGAATCTTTAAACTTAAATATGAAATGTTTAATGTTCAGAGACTTTTCCCCTTTTCTTGGTTGTGCTAGGAATCAAACCCAGGCCACACACACACACACACACACACACACACACACACACACACACACGTGCTGTCTAGGCAAGCACTGCACTGCTGAGGTGTCCCTGGAATGGGATGCACCTACTGAGCTCATGGCTTCCAGCCTGAGGTGATGGCACACACCTGTCATCCAGCACCTGGGAGGCTGAGCTAGGAGAGCAGAGGGGGAAGGGGGGTGGGGGATGGGGGGGAGGGGAGTGAAAGGGGAGGAAGGACAGGGAACAAGGAGTGGGGGAGAAGGTGAAGGAGGAGAGGGAGGAGGAGGAGGAAGAGGAGGAGGAGAGGGAGGAGGAGAAGGAGGAGGAGGAGGAGGAGGGGAACAGATGAGAAGCAATCTTTCCCAGGCTGCTGAGAGGTCACTAAGTCTGAGTTCAGGCCCAGGACCCAGGCAGGGAAAGGAGAGAACTGACTTCTGCCAGTTGTCCTCTGACTTCCACACATGTGACATGTATGCACACCCAAACACACACACATGCAGACTCAAATGCACATGCACACATGCACACCCAAACACACACATGTACATGCACACACACTCCCAAACACACAGGCACACACACATGCACACACACATGCAGACTCAAATACACACGCGTGCACATGTGCATGCCCAAACACAGACACACACATGCACGCACACATATGTACATGCATGCACAAGCATATGCACCACACATGTGCATGCACTTTAATTATTTAATTATTTATATTTTTGTGCATACACTTTTAAATAAATGTAATAAAATAAACCTTCAGGCCATGAACACACTAAGGACATTTCTTTAATGCCATTCATTCTTCTTTACCAAAGCCAGTTTTAACCAGTACCCCAACCGCTCAGGTCCGGATTCGCTGCAGAGATTCAGAGTTCCTATTCTAATCAGGTGTTAACTGAAGGTCTTCCAAATTATTATGCTCAAGGTTATACTAAGTATAAATCTCTCTGCCTACTCTATAATTTTACCTTCTCTTAATGACACGAGAGCTCATTAAATAGTGACAAGTGACATACATCATCATAAGATACCGTAAAGACCGCTTACATACCAGTCCTACACGGAAGTGTGCGGGGAGGAGTGTGGTGGTGCAAATCTGTAACCACAGTCCTCTGGAATTCAGGGGTGAGCAATGTGTACGAGTTCAGGGCCAGGACGGTCAGGGCTACACAGCAAGGCCGTGTCTCCAAAGACTATAACAACAACAACAACAATAATAATAAAGCTAGAAAGAACACATTATTCTTTACCTTCTACTTATGGGTATGTGCATGCAGAAGAGGGTATCAAGTATGGGTATGGGGGGGGGCCCCTGGGCGTGGTGGGGCACGCCTTTAATCCCAGCACTAGGGAGGCAGAAGCAGGTGCATCACTGTGAGTTCGAGGCCAGCCTGATCTACAAAGCAAGTCCAGGACAGTCAAGGCTACACAGAGAAACCCTGTCTCAAAAAAACAAAAAACAAAAGTATGGGTATGGGTTTCTTACATGTATGTATGTATGTATTATGTATGTATGTATAGCATATATGTGCCTGGTACCCCCCAGTGACCAGAAGAGGGCAGCAGATCCCCAGGGACTGGAGTTACAGGAGGTGATGAGCCCCCAAGGGGTGGGTGGGGACCTGAACCTGGGCCACTAAGGCATGTCTTCAAAGTTGAAGACACATTTTTTTTTTCTTTTTTCCTTTTTTCCAGTTTTTCAAGACAGGGTCTGTGTGAAGCCCTGGCTGTCCTGGACTTACCTTGTAGACCAGGCTGGCCTTGAACTCACAGAGATCCGCCTGCCTCTGCCTCCCGAGTGCTGGGATTAAAGGCATGCGCCACCACGCCCGGCGTCT
The DNA here is from genome assembly GCF_964271855.1 of Acomys minous. Lineage (NCBI taxonomy): Eukaryota > Metazoa > Chordata > Mammalia > Rodentia > Muridae > Acomys > Acomys minous. Next base: position 56,154,106 of record NC_140498.1, read on the forward strand.
GAAGATGCATTCCTACACTCCCAAATATAACCAGTTCCGTTCAGTAGGTGCATGAAATCACGTCGTCCAAGCCGAAGGTTGAAAAATCCAAATCCCTGAGGAATTGGTAAGCGACTGGCTTGTCTTGGACCTATCCACTTGTGTACCATACGGGCCAGACACTGGGCTTGGCCCCGGAGGAAAGGAGACCACCTGCCTCCTACGCAGTGTCTGTGACCTACCTGATGATTCGACACACAGTTAACAAGGACACACATATAAAGAGGATTTTAGGTGCTGCTAAACTCATGAAAATAATAAAGCAAACGGTTAATGGGAGCATCGTTGTCTGAGGAGGCCTTTCTGAGGGGATACCAGGAAGTGGGTTCTTTGTGAAACTTTCCTAGCAGTTTCCCAAGTGCTCTCGCTGTTTCGGTGGCTGGGATAAGGCGACCTGCTCAGGCCCCCAGGCCCCCATCCCTTCCCTGAGGCCAGCCACTTCTTTACCCAGCCCCTTCCAGGGTCGGGAAGGAACGCACTCTTCCCGTTTTCCTCAGGACTCTCCCCTGTGCTGTTCACTCTCCCAGGAGCTCCGGAGCCAGCTCAGGATGTTGCAAATAGCAGCAACAGCTGCAGCTGGAGGTGGCTGCCCGGGGCTGCGTGCCAGCCGCTGCCACCGCAGGAGCCAAGGCCTCTCCGGCCTCCCGCATGCCCTTGCGAGCCCAGCTACGGAGGCCAGCGCACTGGTGCAAAGGGTAGCTTTCGCTTTCTCACCGGTGCATCCTGCTGATGGGGGACAGGGAAGGGAAGGGAGAAGGTGGTCAGCCCGCAGCAATCTCTTTTGCTGACACTGAGGGAAGAGGCAAACGTGAGTGCCTGGGGAAGCCGGCTCTCAGAACCCGCAGCGCACAGCCCAGCCTGTGTTTAAAGAGCCCAGCCATCCCCTGACAACTAACTGGCTTGGTCCTCCCCTCCCCCGCCCCCTCCCCCCCCCCCCCCCCCCCCCGGCCCTGCCCCATCGGATCGGAGTCCACATCCTCCAGTTATGCCAGTGCAACCGAAGGCCTTGCCGTGTTCCCAGCCCTTTCTACGTTTCCCGCCTTTTCTTGTGTCTCCAGCTCCTTCTCCTAGGGCCAGTCTCCCGAATGTAAAATCACAAGGACCCTGAAATCCTTTAGGGTGTTGATGTCAAGTCCTCTCCGAGGATACAAAACTCCACAGGTGGTCAGTCAAGTTCTTCCTATAGATGGATGGCCATTTGCCAGGAATGTACACACATCCTCCTGAATACTTGAAATCATCCCCCAGGTGACATTCGATCAGGAAGCTATGGATGTAGTTACACTGTGTTATTTGGAGATTAATGGGGACAAATGGTCTCTACAGGTGACTTTTCAAAAATGACAAAATGTTTTTGACCCATTAGTGAGTAACTTCAGTATAAAAATGTCTGATTGTGTTGTCTATAAAACGCAAACTGTAAGCTGGGTGTAATGGGGCACACCTATAAGCCCAGCACTTAGGAATCTGAGGCAGGAGGATTGCCAGGAGTTCAAGGCCAGCCTGGGCTACATAGTGAGACTGAGGTCAGTTTGAACTGCATGCATGCAAGACCCTATCTCAGAAAGCAAAGACAAAAAAAGGAAGTACAGAGCCAGGCACTTGAGAAGCTGAGGCAGGAGGATTGTCACAAGTTCAAGACCAACCTTAGCTACAGAATGAGTTCCAGGCTACCCTGAGTATAGAGTAAGAACGTGCCCCCAAACAAACAGAAAGAAAGAAGGAGGGAGGGAGGGAAGATGTAGAAGAAATAAGGAAATCTAGGAGTCAGGTGTGGTGGCACTCAGGAGACTGAGGCAGGAGGATTACACCTTAGATGACTTCCGGGAATACAGAGAGAGCTCCAGGCCAGCCAGAGCTACAGGAGTGGCTGTGGTGAGGAGAGAGGGGGGAGGAGGAGGAGACAGTGGCTGCTGCAGACACTAAGCCCAGGCCCCTGCTAGAAATGGGGACCCACTGATGCTGAGGTGAGAAAGCTGGCCTGAGGGAGTCCCATAGAGTGGTGTCCAGGGCCTCACTCACCCTCTGGAAGGTTTTAGACCTCAGCTGCAGCAGCAGATCAGAGGCAGGTGCCCGATTCCTCAGAGAGCTTTGGTTCTCCTCCTGGGTCCTGCCGTGTGTGTGTGTGTGTGTGTGTGTGTGTGTGTGTGTGTGTGTGTATGTGTGTGTGCGCAGACCTGGGAACGTGCATTTACCTCCTGGGTTCTGGGGTGTGTGTGTGTGTGTGTGTGTGTGTGTGTGTGTGTGTGTGTGTCTGGGGCAGCCCTGGGAGCATGCGTCCATCTGGGCTTTCTGGTGGTGTGCCCCAGGTCCAGCCTGGTAAAGTGCAAGGTGGAATTAACCCCCTCCTTTCTCCTGGTGGTGAAGGTCCTAGGTGTGGGTGTCACCTGAAGGCTGCTCTCCCGAAGCTACTGTTAGGTATAAGAGACTGGCTGGTCAGCCCTGTGATGCTGCGACCAGCGTGGGGAGCATCTCTTGGCTTTATGAGAAGAAATATGAAACATGTAAGGGCCGAGGACTATCTAGCACCCTGTCACAGGAGAAGGCCACAGTACACACACACACACACACACATACACACACACATACACACATACACACATACACACACACATACACACATACACACACATACACACACACACACATACATACACACATACACACACACATACACACATACACACACATACACACACATACACACACATACACACACATACACACACACATACATACACACATACACACACACATACACACATACACACATACACACACATACACACATACACACACACATACACACATACACACATACACACACATACACACACACACATACATACACACATACATACACACATACACACACATACACACATACACACACACATACACACATACACACACACATACACACACACATACACACATACACACACACATACACACACACATACACACACATACACACATACACACACACATACACACATACACACACACACATACACACATACACACACACATACACACATACACACACACACATACACACATACACATACACACACACACAGTTCTACAATTCTTTTGGTTGCTATTGTTTTCAATTTTTAAAGGATTTATTCATTTATTTTATGTATATGAGTTTCTATCTGCATGTACACCTGCAGGCCAGAAGAGGTTGTTGGATCTCATTACAGATGCTTGTGAGCCACCATGTAGTTGCTGGGGAGTGAACTCAGGACCCTTGGAAGAGCAGACAGTGCTCTTTAACCACTGAGCCATCTCTCCGGCCCTGTTGTTTTGTTTTTGAGACAGGGTTTCCCTGTGTAGCCTTAGCTGTCCTGGACTTGCTTTGTCGATCAGGCTGGCTTCAAACTCACAGAGATCCACTTGCCTCTGCCTCCCTAGTGCTGGTGTTAGAGGCGTGAGCCACAAATACTGGGCTCATAATTTAAATGTTAGGAATTCACCTGGTAAAGCAGGTGTAGTGGCTCACACTTGCAAACCTCAGCAGTGCAGAGTCTGAGCAGGAGAACCGGGAGGGGCCTGAACAGGGGCTCCCTGCCATGGCCTATGCTGCAATTCCAGTAGGCAGGGCAATCAGACATGCAAGGCCACCCTCAGCTACATAGCAAGCCTGGGCCAACCTGGGCTACAAGAGTCCCTGGCTGGAGAAATAAAGTATCTAAAACAGGAGGTTTAAGGGCTGGAGAGATGGCTCAGAGGTTAAGAGCACCACATGGTGGCTCACAATCATCTGTAATGCAATCTGGTGCTTTCTTGTGGTGGGCAGGCACACACGTGGGGAGAATACTGTATAAATAATAAATCTATAAAAAATAGCCTTTAAAAAAAAATCTTGGGCCAGGTGGTGGTGGCGCACGCCTTTAATCCCCCTCCGGAGGCAGGGGCAGGTGGATTGCTGTGAGTTCGAGGTCAGTCAGGTCTACAAAGTGAGTCCAGGACAGCCAAGGCTACACAGAGAAACCCTGACTCAAAAAACAAAATAAAACAAAAAATAAAATTTTGAAACAGTAATTTTCTGGGTAGTTCTGGCTGTCATGGACCCACTTTGTAGACCAGGCTGGCCTCGAACTCACAGCAATTCTGCCTCTGCCTCCCAAGTGCTGGGATTAAAGGCATGAGCCACCACCGCCCAGCTCTCTGTCCCTCTCTTAAAGACCCTATAAGTATATAAGAGTGATTAATCAGTATATTAGACTGTATTTTTAAATAAAGGTCTGTAGAAGGTAGGAAGCCTCCCCCACCCATCTAATCAAGAAAATGCCCTACAGCCTTGCCTGCAGCCAGGTCCTATAGAGAGGTATTTTCCCAGTTGATATTTCCTCTTCTCAGAAGACATAAAACAAGCTAGGTGGTGGTGGCTCACGCCTTTAATCCCAGCACTTGGGAGGCAGAAGCAGGAGGATCACTCGGAATTTGAGGCCAGCCTGGTCTACAAAGTGAGTCGAAGACAGCCAAGGCTACACAGAGAGACCCTGTCTCGAAAAACAAAACAAACAAACAAACAAACAAACACATAAAACTATCCAGCATAGTAGCCCAGGATGGCCTTGAACTCATAGAGATCCTCCTGCCTCTGAGTGCTGAAATTAAAGGTGTGTGCCACCACTGACCAGCTTAAGATTTAAATTTTTTAATTTTATTTTTTATGTATGAGTGTTTGCCTTCACATAACCCATGTGCTCTACATGCATGCAGTACCCTCAGAGGCCAGAAGAGGGAGCACGGTTCCCTGGAACTGGTGTCCTAGGCAGTTATATGCCACCGTGTGGGTGCTGGGAACCAAACCCAGGACCTCTGGCAGGTCCCTGAGCCATCTCCCCTGCTATCTTCACTGGTCAGCTAGTTACAGTCTCAGGTCATCTGGATTTCTGAGGAACTATGCGTGATTTTTGTCAATATTTACACTCTGACATAATACAACACCCCAGGAATACACATTACTTAATTCCATCCCAAGCAGTTATTAAGAAACTAGCTATTAAATTTAAATGCTGGTAGTTTTACATAGGTTTGATTAATTCGTCCTATAAAAATGTGATTCCTCAGATTTATACAGCTATTGCCCAAAGGAAGTGAGAACAGGTTGGAGAGCCGCTTTGATTTCAAACATAATTTACAGCATAAATTTCTACAATAGCATGCATTACTTCATGCCACCCAGCACATTCGCAGACAAACCAGTTACTAAATCAAAACGCTGTTGTTAGAAAGAGCCTGGTGCTGCTTTGTGCCTTTGATCTCATCCTGGGGACTGTGGTGGCACGCATCCGCTGTGTCTACTAAACTCTGTAAAACATTAATGGACGGTGTGTCCACCTGGCACCTCGTGTCATACTGCCCACAAGATGACCTGACTGTGAAGTGACACCCTCCGCCTCTAGTGGTTTCCTGGTCACAGTTTCCAGTGTAATGCGAGGTTAGAGTAGGTCCCTAGAGTCCCCATGCCTAAGGTCATGTGCAGTTAGGGCAGAACTGGATATAACTGGTTGGGAGGGGTGTCTGCATGTTCCGGTGAGGGTTTCATGACCCTCCCCACACCCCCTTCCGTGATGGAAGGTCCACAGTCCACAAGCCCAGCTGTGCTTGTCTGTGAAGGTCCAGCAGTTTGGCAAGTTATCCTCTGACCCCCAAATGCCAGAGAGCACATACACACCCACACAGCAAATAAACACAAGTAACACATTTTAAATAAAAGAATGCTGTCTACACCTGTAATCCCAGCACTCTGGAAGGCTGAGGCAGGCGGGTCTTTGTGAGTTTGAGGCCAGCCTGGTCTACAGAGCAAGTTCCAGGATAGCCAAGGCTACACAGAGAAACTCTGTCTGGGGCTGGAGAGACGGCTCAGAGGTTAAGAGCACTGCCTGCTCTTCTAAAGGTCCTGAGTTCAATTCCCAGCAGCCATATAGTGGCTCACAACCATCTATAATGAGATCTGGTGCCCTCTTCTGGCCTGCAGGTGTACATATAGGCAGAGCATTGTATATGTAATAAATAAATCGAAGAAGAAGAAGAGGAAGAGGAAGAAGAAGAAAAGACACTTTCTCTGGGAAAAACAGAGAGAGAGAGAGAGAGAGAGAGAGAGAGAGAGAGACTGCCTTAGATGGCAAAGCATTTGGCATACACAAACAGGAAGAGCTGGGCCTGAGTTTGATCCCAGAGTCTTCCTAGAAATGCTGGGCCCAACTTTTTGTCAAGATGGCACCAAAGGCGAAGGAGGAAGTGAAGTGAAGGCTTGGGAAACAAAAGTCAGTGCTGAATGCTGTTTGAAGCCATAAGAAGATCTTCCCATCACCCACCTTCCAGAGACAAAGATGCTGCAGCCAGAAGGCCCTCAGCAAGGCACACGGGAGAAAGAGGCTGGACCACTGTGCTGTCATCGAGTTCCCTGGCCACTGAGTGGGCTGTGAAGAGACGGAAGGCAACACCACACCGGGTTCACTGAGGATGCCAGGCCACTGAACACCTGATCCAACAGGCTGTGGTGTCAGGGGTGGGGCCAAAGTCAACGATTAGGCATGACAGGGACACTGCTCTGTCTCTCTGACGGCTGCCAGTAAAATGGAGGTCATCTAAACCTAGTCCAACTGGCTACTTCTTTTTTTTTTTTTTAAGATTTATTTATTTACTATATGAGTGCTATATTTACATGTATACTTGAATGCCAGAAGAGGAGTCAGATCTCATTTGATAGATGGTTGTGAGCCACCATGCAGTTGCTGGGAATTGAACTCAGGACTTCTGGAAGAGCAGACAGTGCTCCTAACCACTGAGCCATCTCTCCAGCCCCCCAACTGGCTAGTTCTAAGTGCAGTTTTTGTTATAAAAACAACAATGAAAAACTGTTAGACACAGTGGTGCCTGCTTACAATCTCAGCTCCGAGGAAGCAGAGCAGGAGGATCTCTGGGGCTCATTGGCCCGTCTGTCTGGCTTAGTCAGTGAGCTCTAAGCCAGTGACACATCCTGCCACAAAGGAGGTGGACATTGCTCCTGAAGGTGACCCAAGGGTTGTTTTATGACATCCACGTGTGTACATACACATTCATGTATGAACACAAGTGTGCCCATTCACGCACGCTCACATACACACTTAAACACACACACATAGGTTAAAAAAAAAAAGTAAAGGAGCTGGGTGTGGTGGTGCACGTCTGTAAATCCCAGCATCAGGGAGACAGAGGCAGGCAGATTGTTGAGAGTTGAAGGCCGGTCTGATCTACAAAGGGAGTCTAGGACAGCCAAGGCCACACAGAGAAACTCTGTCTTGAAAAGCTAACACAACTGTAGACGTAAGGTTATTGTGTAATTTAAATTCTGATTTCCTGTCTAAATGTTGTGTAAACTATTATCCCCTATTGTTATATCAATAAAGCAGATTACAGCCAATCAATGAGCAGGGGATAGAATAAGGCGGGACTTCCTGCCAGCCAGGGGAGGAGGAGTTAGGAGAGGAAGCAGGGGATTCAGCCATGGGTTGAGGTCCAGGGAAGATCAGGAAGAAGGAGCTGGAGCCCAGGAAAGCTACAAAGTACAAGTATCTCTGGGATGTTTGCTGGGAGTAAGACAAAACAGCATAGAGGGTTAAGAACAGACTTCAACTGCTCAGATTGTGTTGTGAAGCCTTGCGTTACAATAGAGTCTCAATTATCTGTGTGGTAGCCCAGTTAAGAAATAAGATAAGAGAAACAAACACAGTTTTATAAAAATAACTTCAACACAACATAAAACAAAACAAAAAATAAAGAAAAAAGAAAGAAGGAAATAAAAGAAAAGGGAAGAAATTCATAAGAAAGGTTTCAATTTTTCCCCTTTGAAGTGTGTGTATGTAAATTTTGGCTTAAAAAGAAGACTAACTCATGGCGTCCAAAAGTCTACACAGCAGATTCCATGTCAGCTGGGGCCATGTAGTGAGACTCTGTCTAAAAGAAAAGGAAAAGAAACCAAAAACCAAAAACGAAAATCACCATCGTCAGGTCTATGGCACATCCTTTAGTCCCAGCACTGGGAGGCAGAGGCAGGAGGATCTCTGTGAGTCCAAGGCCAGCCAGAACTACTGTCCTAAAACAACGATAAAGCCCCATTCCCTATCCTGTTCATTTTACTATTATCTGCGATAACCTCCGTCAGGGTCAACAGGGACCAAAAGCCCAATCCACCTCCAGTTTTGGCAACTAAACTGTTTTGGAACTAGAATCATCCCGTACACTTTGAATTCTCAGAGGCGGAGCCAAGCAGCCACGAGAGAGACCTGCGACTGTGACGCATCTCTCTTTAATGTCGGTTCCAAAAGAACCGCATCTGACTGACGGGTCTGCGCGGTCTCCAAAGCACGTGCTTCTGATAGCATCAGGAGGTACAGACCGAACTGTCACCGCCTGAAAAGCTTCCCTTGAGTTTTGCTGAGACTGTTTCTTTTTCTGGTCGCACTACGGATGGTGTGTTAGGGGTTCGGTAGCTGTCCCATGGTGGGGCAGCTGAGAGCCTGGTAGCTCTTTAGTCTGTGGGGCTGGAGGCCTCAGCACTTCAAAGCGGAGCCCTGTCTGTCTTTGGTCCACCGTGGAAGGTCGAAGAAGCTGGGGCCTAAGGAAAACAGCGGCAGCGGCTGTGGCAAGATGCCATCAGGGTTGTAAATGTTTTTTTTTTTTTATCTCCTCCAATGATGGGATGAGATGAGAACCGTACCCAAGCTTTACGAATACATGGCTTGGGCTGAGCCCAAAGTGTTTCTAATTAGGCCTAGGCCTGGAAGCTTCTAGCCTTTATAGACTCTACCTTGAAGGCTTCAGCTTGCAGCCTCCGTACACTCTAACCTAGGCCTCTGAGACTTACCGCTGGATAAGCTCACCTTTTTTTAGTTCTTTCTGAACTCTGGCTGGCTGGTTCAACTCAGCTGTTCTGGCTCAAAGCCTCTCCAAACTGACTGACTCAGCTTCTGACTGAACTGCTCTGCTTGGCCTCAAACAGTCCCTGACAATTTGCCCTTATCTTCTGGCTCCTGTCTTCTCCTGTGTCTAGCTTGTTCTCTCTGCACACATGTCTCTGTTAAAAACAAACAAACAAACAAACAAAAACTCTTGGTAAAGCCAGGCATGGTGGTGCACAGCTGTAATCCCAGCACTTGGGGGATGCAGAGGCAGGCCGATTCTCTGTTAGTTCGAGGCCAGTTTGGTCTACAAAGCAAGTGCAGGACAGCCAGGGCCACACAGAAAAACCCTGGCTTGAAAATCAAACAAAACTTCAAAAAGCAAAACAAAAGACTCCCTCTGCCCTCTCCCTCCCTCCCTCCCTCCCTCCCTCCCTTTGAGCTGCTCTTAAGTAGCCTCTCTTTCCTGTCCTGTTCCTAGCCCATCGCTGACTCTTTCTGTCAAATCTTTCTCTCATTCGTCACTTTGTCTGCCCCTCAATTAGATGTCACTTTCAAACATGGCTGCTTCCTTTTACAAACTAGCCCAGCGTGTACTAAGGGCATGTCTGTATTCCAGCCAGACCACACACAGTCCTAGAAGGTCTTTGGGTGTGATCCCTTGCCAGAGCAGCCGTGTGGCTGGATGAAAATTCCTCTACCCAGGGTGGCTGGATTTAGTGAAACAATGTGTGAAGGCACAGTGGGCAAAATCAGGTTTTCTTTCTCAGACTTCCTTTAAAAAAAAAAAAGATTTATTTATTTATTTATACAGTGTTCTGCATTCATGTGAGCTTGCACGCCAGAAGAAGGCACCAGATCTCAGTATAGGTGGTGGCGAGCCACCATGTGGTTGCTGGGAATTGAACTCAGGACCTTTGGAAGAGCAGATAGCGCTCCTAACCACTGAGCCATCTCTCCAGCTCCCTCAGACTTCCTTTTACCAGGACTGCCACCCGAAGGTGAGCCCCCCTGCCCTCCACCTTCATATTTAGGGCAGATCTTCAAACTATAGCTGATCGGGAAAATCATCACTAGGTGTGCCCAGCAGTTTGATGCGGCCAAGCTAACAATGAACCTTAAACATCTCAGGCAGAACTGGGTCTTACTCAGCAGGACAAGAGTTTCCCTTTGTTTTGTAGGGGCAGAATCGCCGCCTGGACGAACATGGTCACACGCATGTCGAGGAAGGACTTGACTGAGCTTGAGCTGTGGAGACCCATTTTGAGAGCTCACTTCCAAACTCTAGCAACCGGCTGTGCCTGCAAGTCCAGGTGCCGAGGCTTTCGCTACTCCCTTGTTTTGAGGAATCACTTGTGGATATCAAGCCGGGAAAGAAAAGAAACTGATGAAAACAAGAACACACCCAGGACAAATGCGGTGGAGCACCCCTTGAGTCCCAGCCCTTGGGAGGCAGAGGCAGGTGAATCTCTGTGAGTTCGAGGCCAGCCTGGTCCACAGAGTGAGTCCAGGACAGCCAGGGTTACACAGAGAAAACCTTGTCTTGAAAAAAGAAATAAAACAAAAATAAAGCCACGCAGGAGGCTGTGGGCTGGGCTCGCTTTGTAGACAAGGCTGGCCTCAAGCTCACAGCTATCCACCTGGCTCTGCCTCCCTAGTGCTGGGATTAGAGGTATGCCCCACCACACTCTGTTTTTTTCTTTTCTTTTTTCAAGACAGGGTTTCTATGTATAGCCTTGGTTGTCCTCCTGGACTCACTTTGTAGACCAGACTGGCTCGAACTCATGACAATCCACCTGCCTCTGCCTCCTGAGTATTGGCTATTCTTACAGAGGATCCGCAAGTTACTGTTAACTCTAGTTATAGAGTGTCCAACACCCTCTTCTGAGAGTTACCATTTCACATACCTGTGTGGTACGTAGAAATAGGCTTAGTCTCTCTCCCCCCCCCCACACTCACACACACAAACACAAAATAAAATTTAAAAAATTTTTTTAGCTGGGTGTGGTGGTGCACGCCTTAATCCCAGCCCTCGGGAGGCAGAAACAGGTGGATCTCTGTGAGTTAGGGCCAGCCTGGTCTACAAAGTGAGTTCAAGACAGTCAAAATAACATAGAGAAACCCTGTCTCAAATCCCCGCCCCCCAAATTTTTAAAATTGATTTAATTTTGTGTATCAAATGTATCAATTCCCTCAGAACTAGAGTGGCAGACAGTTGTGAGCTGCCATGTGGGTGCTGGGAACTGAATCTGGGTCCTTCTGAATAACAGACAGTGAGTGCTTTTAACCACTGAGCTGTCTCTCCAGCTCCCTAAAAATGTTTTAATAAGTAAAAAATAAGTCATCCAGTGTGTGGTGAGTCTTAACTGTATTTTGTATTTGGCATGTGCTGACTAGGTGTGTTAATTATGACAACTTTATTATTTGGGGATATTTGTCTTTAATGAAAAGTGGCCGATGTTTATTAGTGTGCACACACTAACATGCACGAACAGCAAAGTGTCTCACTTTTCTAGTGGCTCAAAAGAATCCTTGCTTATGAGTAAGTTCACTGCTGTTTCTTGAGTCACCTGTTCAGACAGTTGGAAGAAAGAACAGGCGCTGCGGTTTGAAGTGGCTCATTTTCCCCAGCTAATTATTAAGCGCCAAGGCTCCCCACCGCAGTCCTACTCCCAGCCTCAAAGCAAGTGCGGCCACGTCTGACATAGTTCACCAATCAGTGGAATGGCCAAACATGCGCTAGAGAGGCCCCGTCATCACAGATCAACAGAACGTCGAGGGAGCGGGAACGCCAGCCTCCACGCGCCGGCCCTCGGTTGCCTGAGGAAGCTGCAGTTTGAAGAGGTAAGGTGACTGCACGGAGTGTGCAGGAAACATCAGTGGGAATATTTCAAAATGTGCTTTTGTCTTCTGCCCTGGGCTCCGTCCAAACTCATTATCTGCAGGGAATTCCCCCATCTACAAAACCCCAGATCTACCTGATCTACCAGCCTGTGTGACTGACAGATGGATTTGTGCTTTGTCTCTTGCTGAGGGCGTCCTTGTGAGCCCCCCCAAACGTCATACGTGTGCCTGATGGCCACGGAGGCTAGAAGGGGGCGTTGGATCCCCTGGACCTGGATGTTATGAGCTGCCGGGTCGGTTGCTGAGAAACGAACCTGGGTCCTCTGCGCGGTGAGCGGTGAGCGGTGCGCTCAACCGCTGGTCCACATGTCCAGCCTCGATGACTTCTTTTTAACTAAGTTCTTTGCCTGGTCTTAGAATCCCAGCCTGACTTGTTATGGGAAACACAGATGGAGTACGTGACTTGAAAGGTGGGTCCTCACACAGCCCCCTATGGTGAGACTGTGTGTGTGTGTGTGTGTGTGTGTGTGTGTGTGTGTGTGTGTGTGGCCCAGGAGCAGAAGGCATTCCCACGAATGTGTGTATACCCTCGAGGGGCCACACAAGGGCATAAACTATGACTAGTTCATCCATTTGGAGGTGGACAAAAGGCACAGCCGAGGAGCCTCCCAGCAGCCTGTAATCTTTTCGGTGGTTGAAGGTTCCTGAAGGAGAGTGCTGTGGGGCGCCCTGTAGAGAGGACAGCCTGCATCCAGGTTCCGCAGGCCAAACTTGAGGTCTCTTTAGGAAGTACTGACCATAAGGCAGCTACATGCCCACTGTGTTTTCATTTCTGGAGAAGGCAGAAAAGAGCAGGACTCGCCCGTAGATCTAAAAGGGATGAGAATTCCCTCCTTAAAAATCTTACTTGGAGTTGCTCTGGCTCTGGTTTTGACTTATACAGATATTTTTGTTTCTGAGCCAAGAAGACCGTGTCCCAGCATTTCTTACAAAGCAACTGCATTTCACAAGAGGCTCTTTTTTTTTTCTTTTTTTTTTTTCAAAACCGGGGTTTTCCCTGAGGCATTTAAAAAAATTTGCTGTAACTTCACAACATGAGTTTTTTTTTCCTGGTTCCCCAAGGCACCACCGTGGAGAGGAAAAATACTGTCTACGAGCCCCAGTGAAGGCCAAGCGACATGGCCAGAGCCACTCGGTGACTCAGAAGACCTGCCTGCGCAGTTTCGAATCTGTTGAGAGGTTAGGCATTTAAACACCAGGACTCATTTGTTCTTTTTTGGGGAGTCTCTCAAGCTGTGCCTAATGGCAGAGGGCTTGCTTAGCGTGCGTGCGTGGAGCCCTCCGCTCAGTCCTCAGCACTGAATAATAAAGAAACCAAGTCAGTCAGGCTAGGGTTGCAGCTCTGTTGACCGAGTGCTCGCCTAGCATGTGTGGAGGGAGTCCCAGATTCCATCCTCAGTGGCGTGTAAAAGGGGACCTCATGCCTGTCACCCCAGCATTGGGAGATGCAGGAGGATCACCTTGGCTATAAAGCGAATTCAGTGCCTACCTGGGATACAGGAAACTCCACCAGTCAGTGAGTCAATCAATCAGTCAGTCAGTCAGTCAGTCAGTCAATGGTCGACGTTAAAGAAGGGTATCGCCGGCAGTGATGACACTTCATACAAAGTACGTGTTAGACTGCAGATCCAGGTGATGCGAATCGAAGTCTGAGCCGACTGCAGCTCAGGGTATCACCTCGCTTTCACTCACTATTCTGAGTCCATGCAATGAAGACAAAGACACCTCTAAGAATCCACTCTTGTCGTCACCTCAAGACTTAGGAGCTACAGAGATGAGGGTACCAAACTCAAGGTCAACTTGGAATGCATAGTAAGTTACAGGCTAGCCTGAGCTACATGGTCAGATCCTGACTCAACAATCAATAGGCGCCAAATAAAATGTCCATGAACATGCGTAGAAATTTTTCTTCACAGTAATTGCACAGACGCCATTATCAAGCAAGAAAGGACTAGCTGGGAGCTGCTCCATGAAGTAGGTCTGTGTCCCCAGGTCAACCATTTTCTTCTGCCTCAACAGTGTCCCCAGGACAGAAGCGCCTGAGAGGAACCGCACCAACTTGGTGTTTTCACAGTTCATATGCAACATGGCTTTCCAAAGGTCGCTCGCAGGCTCTATCTGGAGGTTCACGGCAGAAAAGCATGACGGGATGCAGGAAGCACGGACCCTCTTCCATTCACTCGCAATGCGGATCCGATGGCTGGTTTGTACTGTCCGGCAGTTCATACACCTTGGCCCGTCTCCTGTGTGGAAACTCACAGGCTCTGAGTCGATTGACGGCACTGACGATGGTTGGGGTCTCAGGCTCTTGCACTGGCCTTTGGACATTAACCTTTCCGTGTTGTTGTTGTTGTTGTTTGGTTGGTTGGTTTTTCGAGACAGGGTTCCTCTGTGTAGTCTTCACTGTCCTGGACTCGCTTTGTAGACCAGGATGGCCTCGAATTCACAGCGATCTGCCTGCCTCTGCCTCCCGAGTGCTGGGATTAAAGGCGTGCGCCACCACGCCCGGCTTGTTAAACCTTTCCGTGTTTAACAATCTTGGATCCTTTATCTTTTCCCGTATCCCTCTGTTTATCTAATGTATGGGGGGTGTGGGGGAGGGCATGGGGACTGTCCCACCAGGGGAACTGGCATGGAACTGGTGAGGTGGAGGTGGAGCACGTTCAATCCCAGGAAATCTCCCAATTTGAGATTTAAAATCTCAGCCTGAGACGTCAGTAGCACAAGGTGGTCAGTCACGTAGCCGGCACCTACATGCAAATAGGGCACCAGCAGCACCTAAGCCATAGCCAATACAATGCATTCAGCCAGGGACACATCCCTGTTGGCTGAAAGCAATCTTGGCGGGCTTTACCCTTGGGGCACACCATGAATACCTTGTGACAAAGCTTAATCTTTTCCACACATCCCCCCTCCCGCCCCCTCCCGCCCCCCAAGTTGCAGCTTCGTCCTCAGAGAAGGTCTGCTTCCCCTGCACCCACAACTCCCAACTAGACTGGAATCCTGTGGACTCCACATTGGTTCTGGACTCGGCGTCATCCTTCTCTGCTTGGTGTTTGGTGGCGCCCAGGGACCACCGGGAGAAACAGAATGCAGAACCGCGCGTGTATGTGTGTGCGTGCGTGCATACCCGCACAGGCCAGGGCAACTTTCAGAGGTCAGTCCTCGCTTTCCTTCTACCATGAATGTTCTGGAAATGGAACTGAAGTCATCAGGACTGGCTCAACACGCTTTTCCCTCAGCCTGTGTCTTGAGGCTATACGTTACCACGCAGTCACGTGCGGGTTTCTCCAGCCACCTCCTACAGCAGATTCAGCTCCAAGACACGGAACATTTAATGCTCTGACAATTAAGCAGTGAGGCAGGCAACACAGTAAAGAAAACACCATAAGGAAATCCCTAAAAGTTGTGGCAACATGGCAACTTATCTTTACTCACCACGATGCGTGGGGTTCCTCCCATTGAGCATAAAGAGCCATCTGGAGGGGGCCTGGGGGCATTCCTTAGTGCTTGTCTGCATCCGGTTCTACAGGCCCTACCACCACACTAACAAAAAAGGTGAGAAAAAGTAACGGGAGAAGCTGCTGTTGAGACAGGGTCTCACTGTGTAGACATGACACTGGCTCTATCGACCAGGCTAGCCTAAGACTCACAAAGCTCCACCTGCCTCTGCCTCCTGAGTGCTGGGATTAGAGGCGGGCATGGTGCACCACCATGCCCGGCCTGAGTTAACTAGATTTTTAAAAAGATTTATTTTGAGCCAGGTGTGTGGTGGTGCATACCTTTCATCCCAGCACTCGAGAGGCAGAGGCAAGTAGATCTCTGTGAGCTCGAGGCCAACCTGGTCTACAACTCGAGTCCAGGACAGCCAAGGCTGCTACACAGGGAAACCCTGTCTTGAAAAACCAAAACCAAACAAACAAACCTCAAAAAAAAATTTTAAATTTTATTTTATGTGTATGAGTGTTTTGCCTCTATGTATGTCTATGTGTCATATGTGCAATGCCTGCAGAGGCCGGAAGAGGGGGTCATCTCCCCTGGAACTGGAGTTACGGACTGTGAGCTGTCATATGGGTGCCGGGAATCAAACCAGATCCCCTGGAAGAGAAGCCAGGCTCTTAACCCTCTGTATTTCCTATACCAAGGGATCTGACACCCTCTTCTTGCCTCTCTGGGCACTGCATGCAAATGGTGTGCTCACATACCATTAAGGCAAAACACTCATATACCTGTACATGTAAAACAGTAAGAGAGTGATAACAAAACGCTTGGCGTTAGGCACGGTGGCACAGACTTTAAATCCCAGCACTCGGGAGGCAGAGGCAGGTGGATCTCAGTGAGTTCATAGCTAGCCTGGTCTACAGAATGAGTCCAGTACAGCAAGGGATACACAGAGAGACCCTGTCTCAAAAAAAAACAAAACAAAATAACAACAAAATAATATTCTACTTCAACGACACCACGACCCGCTTTCCTTGAGAAAAATCCCAGTTTGGAAATTGTTGTAATTAATTCAAAGTTTAAGGAAACAAACCTACTAGACATTGGGTTGGGCCTGGCAATGGGGAGGCAGACACAAGTGAGTCTTAAAACAAACCAACCAACAGGACAAGCTGCAAAACCATCAGTACCACCCCTGGTGTTGACAAACCTCTGACAGAGAAGGCAGGAGTTGGGGCATCAAGGTCTACGCCTAACTGTGGCGTGTCTTACGGGAAGTGCCCCTTTTCCTCTCCCAGAACTTGCTTTCTTGAAGGTCTCACCAGTTAGCACTGTTGAATAATGAAATAAGCACAGGGTTTTCAGGTGAGGATAAGATGTGGCCAGAAGGACTCCCCACACCACCCCCCAATTGGGCTGCCTTAACTTGGGCCAATTATAAATGTGTGATTCTCTGGTCTTTGAACTATTTTTTGTTGTTGTTGTTATTGTTGTTTTTTGAGACAGGTTTCTCTGTGTAGCCTTGGCTGTCCTGGATTCACTTTATAGACCAGGCTGGCCTCGAACTCACAGTGATCCGCCTGCCTCTGCCTCCCGAGTGCTGGGATTACAGGTGTGTGCCACCACGCCCTGCCTAATTTTAAAACAGAAAAGATCCCCCTCACTGCGCGACATTCACATGCACGAGTGTGCACACTAAGATCTACACATAGCATGGCAGGCTTTACCACCCCACAACACGATAAACACCCTAAGAAGTTTGCCAGTCTCCAGCCTTTGCCACTGTTGTGATTTTATCACATTGCTGTATGCAGGACAGTGGACATGAGGGTGGCTAGACTTTGTCGTTACTATTTCCAGTATCAATATTCCAAGAACTGGCATGGCGCTGCTCAGAGATGTTGACTTAGCTAATTTCCAGCAAGGTTAAAGATAACCTCACCCTCTAAGCCTTTTTTTTTTTTTTTGCCACGCCATCCGTCGAGGCAAGGCTAACCCAGCACAAGGGAAACAGAACAGTCAGTGCAGAGTCGAGGTTGCACCCGTGGAGTGCTCGGGAGCAGAGGGGCTTGCAGCCGGCGGGGTCCGCGGCTCGGCCCACGGGAGCCTGCAGGACGCGGGCTCTGCCGCGGGAATTGGAGTTCTCTGGCGTAGAACCCACGAAGAGCAGCACAGGAGGCTGCGGGGTCCGCTTGGGGGGCCCTAGTCTCCGGGAGCCCGCGGAGCCTCCCGGGACAGACCAGGCTCTGTCAGGTCCAGAAGGCTACTGCTGCCCCGCCCCCGTCCCCATGCCCCCTCCCCCACTACCTGAGGCTTCCAGCTTCCGGGTACAGACTCTGACTATTCTCTTCCTCCCCTTCCTCTGCTTCCTCTCCTTCTCCCTTCCCCACTGCCCTCCATCTTAACCTCTGCTCCTTGACTGTCCCCTTTCCCCCTCTTCCCTGGCCTCATCAACCCCGGTCACCTTTCCCCTCCCTCCTCTTCTCTCCTCCCCTCTTCCCTTCCCCTCCCTCCCTTCCTCTCTCCCGCTGGGCTGCTGGCACAGAAGATGGTTCTTGCACTCCAGGCCAAGATTTCTTAGGAGCAAGTTCGGGCTTGCGGCTCCCCTTCGCGTCCGCGGCCTGCCTGCTGCCTCCCTCCCGTGCTGTGACGCGGGCAGCCACAGGCTTTATTTTGGAGAAAGGGACCGAGGGAGAAGCCAAGGGGAGCACGCAGCGAGGAAGGCGGGAAATCCGCCTCCACTCGCCTAGCTGTGCCGAGAAGGTGGGTGTAACAGTCAGGTGGCCGCGGTAACATCAAGCTGAGACCACCCAGGAAGGAGCCGGCTGGTATTTCTGCTCTCAAAATTGATGGCGGGTTTTTGGGCTCCCACCTGGGTGTGACGAAGGCTGTGCGCCCCTGGTTTCCCCTTGGGCCAGCTGGGTCCCTCCGCCTGCATGCAGTGAAAAGTAGCTGGTGTGCTAGGCGCCGCGCTAACCGCCTCTCCGACTTTTCCTGGCATTGATCGATCGATCCTTGTAGCAATTTACGCATCTCCTTTAGTCCCAGCTTGACAGTTGAAGTTTCTCTCTCTCTCTCTCTCTCTCTCTCTCTCTCTCTCTCTCTCTCTCTCTCTCTCTCTCTCTCTCGTGTGTGTGTGTGTGTGTGTGTGTGTGTGTGTGTGTGTGTGTGTGGCGCGCAGCCATGGCCAGCCACAAAGTTCTTCCTGGGTCTCTGGGTCTCAAACCTGAACCCAACATCCCTGCTGTGACTTAAGCGATCCGCAGGCTTTGGGCAACCCGGTTGGGTTCAGACAGGCTGGGCGGCACCTGGTTGACAGCACAGGCCAAGAACTAGTTTCACAATGGACAGTGCTCAGCTGCCTCTTCTGCCCTCAGGGTGTTCCTACAGCCAAGTCTGATAGGCTGCGGGACTCAAGCTAGTTGTTCAATCGGCTCGGTTCCCTTCACCGCCTGCTTAATTCTCCCTACCGCAGATCCACACCTCTCTTCTCGCCTCTTTGCTGGTCCCGGAGCTGGTCTCGGGGAGCATTGGTCTACAAAGCCAGTTCCAGGCTGGAGAGCTGGCTCAGAGGTTAAGAGCACTGACTGCTCTTCCAAAGGTTATGAGTTCAATTCCCAGCAGCCACATGTTGGTTCACAACCACCTATAACGAGATCTGTATACATAATAAATAAATGAATCTTACAAAGCGAGTTCCAAGACAGCCAGGGCTACACGGAGAAACCCTGTCTCGAAAAATGGGAAGAAAAAAAAAAAGAAAAGAATGAAAGCACCCTGTCATGTGCATCTCTGATGGTTAGAGAGTCTTTTCCCCTCCTCAGGAAGTTTTTCTGCTTCCTGGTCCTGTTCACTTAGCACCTGTGTGTTTGGGAGTCTCCAGGACACACCTTCACACACACACACACACACACACACACACACACACACACACACAAGCCCATCTCCAGACGACTAGTCTAGTCAGCTAAGGAAGTAACGGGAAGGGTGGGCACACATCCAGTGTCCACACAGGAAGTGTTCGGGAGGAAATATGGTAGAGCAGCACCTCAGGGTGCCGTCTGGTGGAGATGGTCGCGTGTAGTCTTCCTGAGCCTGGAGCTCAAACTCGCAGTGATCCTTCTGCCTCCCACTCTGAGTGTTAGGACTACAGGTGTGAGCTATCATGCCGAGCCTTCCCAGGCCCCTCCCCATTATTTTAAGTTAAGAACTGAAGCCCTTAGTACCTGGCTACCCAAGCCTTGGGAGAGGGAGAGGGAGGCAGGCGGCTCCTGTAGCTGCTCACACTGACGATCAAATGAGGAAGGAAGTGGGTCCCGTTGCTCAGCACTGTCCCCTAAGAAAGGGGCCTCTATGTTGTTGTTGGGTTTGTTTGTTTGTTTTGGTTTTTCGAGACAAGGTCTCTCTGTGTAGCCATGACTATCCTGGACTTGCTTTGTAGACCAGGCTGGCCTTGAACTCATAGCGATCCACCTGCCTCTGCCTCCCGAGTTCTGGGATTAAAGGCGTGCGCCACCATGCCCGGCCTTTTTTTTTTTTTTTTTTTTTTTGAGACAGGGTTTCTCTGTGTAACAGCCCTGCCTGTCTTGGACTTGCTTTGTAGACCAGGCTGATGTCGAACTCAAGAGATCCGCCCTGCCTCTGCCTCCCGAGTTCTGGGATTAAAGGCGTACGACACCACCCCTGGCGTTTTTCATTATTTTAAAAAATTATTTATTTTTCTGTGTATGGGATTTTGCCTGCACGTATGTCTGGGTACCACAAGCATGCTTGGTGTGTATGGAGAGAAACAAGAAGTCATTCTGATCCCTTGGAACTGGAGTTGTAGACAGTTGTGAGCCACAGGCAGGAGCTGGGAACTGAACCTGGGTTCTCTGCAAGAGGTCTTAACAGCTGAGCCATCTCTCAATTGCCCTTTCTGACCCCCCACTTGCTTTGTAACTGGATTATAAAGTCAGGACACTCACCCCAAAAGCTAGGACACTCTATGTTCACAGGGACCAGCGCTGCAGTACCATAGCAGGGACGGAGCTCCCGAGGGTCATGAGGCTCCCTCTGTGCCAGGTACCCTGCAGAGGAGATGACCACGTGAGGCGAAGCTCAGCGCCGTGTGTGTGGGGTCCTTCCCTCCGCAACTGCTGAGGCCCAGAGGCGCCTTCGCACCTGGCTCTTGCTATGCTCCGTGCTGTAACTACGCTGTGTCCCCTGCTAGTTCCTAAGGTCCATCTGCCACAGTAGGGCCCCGGGCCCCACGCCTCACCTGGTGGGTAGGAGCCTCTCTGGATGCTGTTTCTTCTGTCATTCCCAAGATGCCCAGGGCCTCTGTAAAACTCCACAGGCCTGGGTAAGTTATTTCCCTATGTACTGGAGATCTTCAGCCCTGGCTGGCTGTGGGAGAGGGGAGCTCCAAGCTGGCTGCAGCAGAGCACTTGGGGGGGGGGGGGGAAATCCCTTGGGTCCTCAGCACCTCTTCCATCATCTCAGGGAGCACGAACTACTTACTTCCGTATGCACAGGCTGCCACCGGCCCGGGTGGAAAATGATGAACGATGGATGAATAATAAAATCAAGGCGAGCGAAGTTCTACGTGACTCTTCACGGCTCACCAAGAGGAGATGTTAACAATGATGGCACTTTATCCCTTAATGTTGCTGTGAAAACCGAGGCCTAGAAAGGGGGGGCGGGGCTTGTGAAACCTGCCCTTCTCCGGGGCCCTAGTCCATTGCACCTCCCCACCTGTCCTCGAACGTCCTCGTCGTCCACTATGCTTGTTGTTTCCAGCTGTTCAGATGGGTCCTCTTCAGAGTTAGTGGCTCCACCAGCCATCGAGGAGCAACCCCTCCCAGGAGTGCTGATCTGGAGGGAGAAAAGGCAAAACGGCCAGCCTCCCCCCCTCCCCCGGCAGCCTGGGGGCTTCTGTCACTCCATCCCTGGGTGTGCCCTCCGTAAGTACCACCCCGCGGGGACAATGGCTAGCTGCAGTGAACCCTGTGCTTGCCACCTCGGGTATGGGGCGGGGGAAGCGCGGGCAAAGGCTGTTTTCTACCCTGGCATAGCTGGGGCCTTTGACGCGGACGCGTTCTGAGTGCGGATTCTGCGCTTTTGGATCCTGCAGTGAGGTGGTGTGAAGCCCTGGGAGGAGAGCCAGCCGGAAGTGGTGTGAAGCCCCGGGAGGGGAGCCAGC
This sequence comes from Acomys minous, assembly GCF_964271855.1. Lineage (NCBI taxonomy): Eukaryota > Metazoa > Chordata > Mammalia > Rodentia > Muridae > Acomys > Acomys minous. The sequence goes on from NC_140498.1 coordinate 56,175,574, forward strand.
CGGAAGCGATGTGAAGCTGGGGGAGGGGGGGAAGCAAGCCGGAAGTGGTGTGAAGCCCCGGGAAGAGAGCCAGCTGGAAGCGGTGTGGAAATGGGGCGGGGGGGGGGGGGGCGCAAGCCGGGAGTGGTGCGAAGCCCTGGACACCCAAAGCTCCTCCAGGGAGGTATGTCCTCAGGTCTCACCACCACCCGGAATCGCACCCCAACTGAGAACCAAGTGTTCAAATCTTCGAGCCTATGTGGGACATTTCTTCAAACTGTCACGGTCTTCCAGGTGTGGAGGCACACACAACCCCAGTGCTTGGCCAGCTCCTGCAGGAGTCTCCTGAGTTCAGGGCCACATAGTATGAGCTCATCTCAAAAAGCCAGAAAACAACGGCAAAATAAAAACCAGCTGACCCCCCCCATTTCCGGTTGGAGGTGGTTACCTTGAGCTGTCAGAAGCATGGAGGGAAACGTGAACTCACAGAGATCTATCTGCCTGTCTCTGCCTTCCAAATGCTGGGTTTACAGGCGTGCGCCACCACGCCAAGCCCTCAAAGAGGAGTTTAAAAAAAAAAAACATTCATTTTTCTTAATCTGAAGGTGGCAGGTTATTAAGTAATTTATTTATTATTGTATTATTTATTTATTTTTCAAGGCAGGGTTTCTCTGTGTAGCCTTGCCTGTCCTGAACTCACTTTGTAGACCAGGCTGGCCTCGAACTCACAGTGATCCGCCTGCCTCTGCCTCCCGAGTACTGGGATTACAGGTATGCGCCACCGTGCCAGGCTAGGTTAGACAGAAGCACATCATGTCTTAGGCTTTCGATTCTAGTTTGTTATGGCTGTATTAAAAGGTGTACGGCACATTTGAGCAAACAGAAGAGGTGAATAAAAAATCCACACTAGAGAGTATTACATTTTTAAAACCATTTAAAAAGTTTTAAATTATGTTTTGTGTGAGTGTGTGTGTGTGTGTGTGTGTGTGTGTGCATACACAAGCACATGCACAGTTGGAGGTCAAAGGGCTGTCAGATCACCTGGAGTTGGAGTTACAGGCAGTTGTGAGCTGCCTGATTGTAGAGCCCTACTGGTTAAGGCTGAGGTCTGGGCATCTCTGGATAGCCAATTCCACACTCGGACTATGAAGAACGGACTGCCTTCCTCAGTGGTACCCCTCACCCCACCTGATTTGGTGACTCCAGAATTTTGTAAGGAGTGTCACATAGAAAATACAGGCTCAACTTTTCCTGATAACAGGCATAAGGAATTCCAGGAAGTACCCCAGGTGCTGAGATCTTAGCCTCCAAAAAAAATGGTCTCAAATTGTACCCTGGCACTATCCCCTCACACATAGGACAATTCAGTACTGTGTTCCTTCCTGTGGAAAAGGCCCAGTTACTGAGGCGTGTCCTGCACACTGAGCTCTCGTGAGCTCAGACACATTCACCCTCACTGCCCAGGGTTTATAACTCCCTAATTCACAAATAAAGTGGCCTTAGACTCCTCACTTCTTCTTCTTCTTCTTTTTTTTTTTTTTGAGACAGGGTTTCTCTGTGTAGCCTTGGCTGTCCTGGACTCGATTTGTAGACCAGGCTGGCCTTGAACTCAGTGATCTGCCTGCCTCTGCCTCCCTAGTGCTGGGATTAAAGGCGCGCACCACACGCCCGGCTTTTGACTCCTCACTTCTTACGACTGTCTGAGACAGTAATTCCGGGAATGAACCAACAAAGCTGTGACACTTGTGGGGCACTCGAGTCCCCGATCCCCGTTGAGAGACCTGTGACCTTCATGGGGAAGCACTGGCCCAACGTGCATCCCCCTCCCCCCACCTCACCCTACCCCCCCACTTCCCCCACCCCCGCCTGCTTGCAGGGGACCTGGACCTTCAGACCCAGACTGCCTGCGACGACCAACCACATCTGATGTGGGTACTGGGAATCGAACTCAGGTCCTCTGCTAGAGTAGTGTGTGCCCCTAAGCACTGAGCCACGTCTCCAGCCCCGGGAAGCATTACAGTTGTATTACAAGAAGACTGTTCATTTTGAATACCTGGCTGAGGGTGGGGGTGACCAGTGCCTGCAGCAGCTGCGTGTACATTGAGAAGATGATTCAGATGATCCTAAGGAACCAGTTTCCAGAAACGTGTAATTCGCTTAGGAAATTCCACAGTCAAATGGAGGAGGCCAGCTTCCGGGTGTGGCTGAGGGGATGCTGCCCTCTGCGGTGGGCTGGGAAATCCAGGACTGGTAAAAGAGCAGCACCCCCCCAAAATAGGAGACGCGAGCAGAACTGCACCTCATCGTTTAAACAAATACGAGGGATGGAAGGCCGAGGCAGCCATAGAGCCTCGTGTGGAGCACTTGCTGGAGCACAGCAATGAAGGAGAGACTAGCTGAGTAACTGTTCCTCTGAAGCGCTGCCCCCCCCCCCAGTCACTCAAGACAACACTGCCATTAGTGACACACGGTACCTGCTGCTGCCATAGGCCACCACGACCAAAATCAACTCATGGAACAAAGAGCTTATTTCGGCTTATGGTTTCAGAAGGGCAGTCCGTAATGGGGGGGGGGGGGGAAGCACTGCGGAAGGAGACCAAGCAGGAAGCTGAGCGGTCACGTGTTCAACCGGAAGGAAGCACGGGTATAAACCCTGAGGCCCACCCCCCAGTGACGCACTTCCTGCAGCAAAAGTGCCACTTCCTGAGCGTGCCTCAAATGGCCCCACCAGCTGGGGACCGGGTGTAATACATGTGCCTGTTGGGGACATTTCTCAAACCACCACACAGTGGCTGATACAGAGAATAATATGTCATCTATTTTTGTTGTTGTTGTTGTTTGGTTGGTTGGGTTTTGTTTTTTGTTTTCGAGACAGAGTTTCTCTGTGTAGCCTTGGCTGGCCTGGACTTGCTTTGTAGACGAGGCTGGCCTGGAATTCACAGCGATCCACCTGTCTCTGCCTCCTGAGTGCTGGGATTAAAGGCGTGCACCCCTTCACCCAGCTAATATGTCATCTATTAAGTTGATAGCCTCGGATCCTGTAGGGTCTTACTGTGTTTTATGCCAGGCTGATTTGGAACTGGTGACCTTCTTGACCAGATTGCAGGAATATGCCACCATACTGGGCTCCAAATTCTTTTAAGAGGCAGGCACAATTAAAACGTTTAACAAGACAGGATTTAAAAGGTTAATAGTTTAAATTGAGCCCTTGAAGCCATCTAGATGCATTTTTTTAAGGGTAACTGGGATGGGGCAGGTGCAGTGAAGACTTTGCCACCACATGGCAGTCACTTGGTTTTCAGAAGCTTCAGGGACTTAGTGGGAACAATATGGCTTTGTAAGCCTCATCCCCAGCCTCTCGGAGTGTTGGGATCACAGGTGTGTGCTAGGATTGAGGCCTTTTCTTTTTCCTTTCCCTCTCTTTCTTTCTTTCTTTTTTGTAATGATTTATTTTGGTCTACACAGATAGTCCGGGATAGCCAAGGCTACACAGAGAAACCTGAAAAAACTTTTAAAAATTATTCACTTTATTTATTTATCTTATGTGCATCAGTGTTTTGCCTGTGTGCATGTCTCTGTGATTGTATTGGACCCTGGAGTTACAGACAGTTGTGAGCTGCCATGTAGGTGCTGGGAATCGAACTGGGTCCTCTGGAAGAGCAGCCAGTGCTCTTAACCACTGAGCCATCTCTGCAGCATCCCTGGGGGATGTTCTTCAGTGAGGCAGAACTTCTCTTTTCTTGAAACAGGCACTAACAAAAAGGACACAAAGTTCAGAGAACACCAAATACAGAGCTCTGTATGTTTTTAAAACATTCATTTATCTATTTAGTGTGTGTGTGTGTGTGTGTGTGTGTGTGTGTGTGTGTGTGAGGGTATGCATGTGTATGTGTGTGAGTGTGTATGTGTGTGAATATGACTGTATATGGTGAGTGTGATGCATGTGTATGTCTGTGAGTGTGTGTATGTGTGTGATGGTGTGCGCGTTTATGTCTGTGAGTGTGTACATGTATAAGTGAGTGTGTGTATGTATGTGTGAATGTGAGTGTTTGAGTGTGTGTGAGTGTGCATATGTGTGTGATAGTGTGCGTGTTTATGTCTGTGAGTGTGTGTGAATGTGTGTGTGTAAGTGAGGGAGTGGGTGTGTATATGTGTGAATGTGAGTGTGTGTGTGAGTGCGTGTGTGTGGCAGCTCTGTCAGGCATGCCTGGAAGTGCTTTACCTATGAGCAGAGGCGTCTTGCTGCCCTGTATTATTCTGTTTATCAGATAAACCAGATGCAGATAAAATGCTTATGGAGAACTCGGTTTCCTCATTCAGGGAAAACGGGCCAAACACCAATGTGGCGGGAAGCCAGGCAGCCTTTCCCTGTCATCTCCAGCTTAGCCTCAGTCCCACCCTCTCCAAACAGGCCAAGGGCCGAGATACGGCCCCAAAGTGTGTTATGGGAACTTGTGACAATTTCTCTGGCTTTATGATGAGATTTTTGCACACTAAAAACCTCAGAAGTTGGAACCACATGGCTAATGTTCTGTTAGCCTAGTGAGGGAAAAATACACACACACACACACACACACACACACACACACACACACACGGAGGTGGCGGGGGAGAGAACTTTTTCCTGGAATTCTGAATTTTTAAAACTACCAAAAAAAAAAAAAAAAGCCCCAAACAAATTCAGCACAGAAAAAGCAATCTAAAACCAAGCAGCAGATAAAAACTGGGCTACACAGATGTGGACCGTCTTCCTAACTTCAGCCGGAATCTAGGTTTAGAAGGGAGGTTAATGCTATGGTAGACTAAACACAACAGCTCAGAACCGGATCTGTAAGCACCAGGGGTCGGAATGCCTCAGTGGCTTCTGTTCCTGGGCAGAAGGCAACTGATGCTCCTCCACGGGCTTTAGCCGCGGGTGCTGGTTTTCACAGGACTCTGTCGCTTAGGGCTTTGGTCTCACCCTAGACTGGCTCCCTCTTATGCCCTAGTGGGGCTAAAATGCCTAAGGGGCCAACATCAGGCTGGGATGCCCTCGCTGGCTTACGCATTCACCAGCTCGCGTGTGCTCCCTGGCAGCAAGGGCTTAAAAAATTCATTTTGTCGACTGCATCCCTAGCACACAGGTGTGAGTCAGACCCTGGTGAAAAACTTCAAACCAATGCTAAGAAACACAGAGGGTTTAAAGAATTGCAAACTAGAGACAAAGGTCCTTGCTTGCCTTCAGAGCTGGGGGTTTTCTTCCCTAACCTTGAGTGTTCAAGCACTGGGCACCAGAAATCATGTTACTGCCTTAAAAAATAAAAAAATAAAAATAACCCTCATTGCTATTGAGGTCAGAGTGACCTGGACAGGATCCTCACTCGCCTGCCACTCAACCACTCCTGCAGGGCCTGACACCCAGTAAATGACCTGTAAGTATTGGATTAAAAGGAAGAAAGAAAGAAAGAAAAATCACCCCTGCCCCTGAAACAAGAGCCAGGATGTTCCTTGGCCAGGAAATCCGTTCCTCTGCCTGCGTCCCAACCTCCTCCTAGCGCCTCCATTTGCTGAACTCACGGTGGATTCGGCGGCCAGGAAAGCGACACCTGCCGGCGGCTGGCGGTAGTGCGGCTCCCCCGAGCCGGCGTTCCCAGGCCGCGGCCAGGCCGCCTGCTTGTGCTTGGCCTGTGCAAGCCAGTTCTTGATCCGGCTGTTACTGGCACAGCACGGCCTCCATCTCTGAAAGATCTTCCAACAGTTCTCCGGAAGACTCGCCTAGAGGAGCCCACATGTCGCCTGGCTTTGGCCCTGGGCGACATCTTCAGTCGGCTTGCTCTCCCCCCCTCCCCCCCTCCGGCCCCCCGACGCCTACTGTTTAAAGGGTCTGGTGTGCCCAGTCTCTCTATACCCCCACCGCCCAGTGAATTCCATTAAACTCATTACCGAATGAGTGGAGTCCCCCATCCTGGCTCATCTGATCCCTCCCTGTGCTTTCGGTTGCATCTTCTAGTGTGGGGGTGGGTGGGTGGCGGAGCAGAAGGACCACGAAATTCCAGGCCTGTCTGGGTTCGGTGTCTTGTTTCAAAAAGAGCAAAATAAAAACAAGCAAACAAACAAACAAAAAACACACAAGCTTATTTCACCGTCTCTGGTAATTTTTACAAAAGTTCCCTGGAGGCAGGATTGGTAAACTTTCTCTAACCCTTGCTTCAGGCCGGAGCCCTAACGTGTGTGTGTGTGTGTGTGTGTGTGTGTGTGTGTGTGTGTGTAGTGACAGCGCTATTCGCCAAAGCTACTACAATGCCTCGAAAACACATCAAGTACAATTTACTACTCGCCTGGGCTATGCAGGTCTCGCCTCAGCTTTGTAAGTCACCCGTTTTCATTGTCACCAAGGGCTGGAAGGGAACGGAGGGCAGTCTACCTTGAGTGGCTGCTTTGGGGCTGGTGCCTCCGAGGAAGGGAGACGTTCTTGCTAGTCAGTGGGCAGGGTCTGCTCGCGGCGATGTGGGAGGGGCGGGTCAGGGCGCCTCGCAGGGACCGCAGTGGCCCAGGCCCGCGTTGTGAGAGGTGAGGCGGCAGATAGCACGGAGGTGGTTAGAGTTCTCCTAGCTGCTGGGAGCTTGTTTCAAACGGGGGGGGGGGGGGGGGGATTTCACGGTACTGACGTGAAGTCTGTTGAGTGCATCTCCGAGGACGGATCTGCACAGTAGGGCCCTTTCTTCTAGGGGTTAGGGGTGGAGCTGGGCACGTGGAGTGACGAAGATGATTTTAAGATGCTCTTAGGGAACCAGGTGTAGCTTAGTGGTACAGGAGGGCTGGGTTGGAAAAAAAAAAAGGTAGGGCTGGGAGTAGTCCTATAACTCCAGCATTCAGGAAGCTGAGGCAGCAGGATTGAAAGTTCAAGGCCAGCCTGGGCTCCATAGTGAGACCCTATCTCAAACACACAAAACCCAAACCAGTAAAGCTTGCTAGCCTCTGAAAACAGAGAGGGGAGGAGGGGGCTGGTGGGCAGATCCAGGGGGGAAGCTGAGCTGTAGGGGGGACAGGAGGGTACGGTCCCCAGGTGTGGGTGGAGAAGGGGAGCCAGTCTGTGTGATAGCATGCTACGTGTCTGTTCTCTGAGCCACGCTGAGTGCCAAAGTGCAAACGTTGCAGTTAACAGGAAGAGCTTCGCTAGCTCTACGTTAGCGTCTGTGAGTGAGTTTAACGTGGTGGGATATCCACGGAGGGAGGAGGAATTTCTTCAAGGCGCTAGAAGTCAGAGCTGGAAACACAGGTGGGAGAGGGTGTGGACACTCCCCCCCCCACTACCCCCCTTCCCCTCCCCCACCCCCCCACCTCCAATTCCGCCTCCCATAGAGAGGAGAGAAGAAATGGCAGTAACGTCTCAGTTCACTGCTGAAGTAAGTGCCGAGAGGAGCTCAGTCAGGTGGAGACGTCAAGAGGCTGAAAGCCACGCAGTGTAGCGCCCCGGGCAGAGGGGTTTCTTCTGTGTGAGTTCTGTGTGAGCCTGTGTGAGCCTGCTGTGTGGAGTCCCTGAGGCAGCGCAGGAGGAGGAGTTGCCCTGAGCTTCCCTTCCCAACCAGCTGCGTGCGACCCAACCCTGTCGAGAAGCCAGGGTCTTAAAGGACAACAGGATGGGTGCTGGAGAGGTGGCTCAGCGGCTACGGGCGGGCGAGCGCCGCTCTCGCAGAGGCCCTGGGATCTGTTGCCAGCATCCCAGTCAGGGCCAGCTGCGGTGCGATTCTAGCCCCAGGGCGTCTGGTTCCCTCTTCTGGACTCTGTTGGTCACCTGCATACATGTGCACACATGTGCAAGCGCGCATCGATGGACGGACACACACACACACACACACACACACACAAAATTAAAAATAATCTTTGAAGAAGGATAGAAAATGTCAGAGAATATCTCACAAGGCAAAGACAGTTTCCCCAAGACCTTTGTTCTGGTTTCGAGATAGGGTTTTGTGTGTGTGTGTGTGTGTGTGTAGCCATGGCTGTCCTGCACTTGCTTTGTAGACCAGGCTGGCCTCAAACTCACAGAGATCCGCCTGCCTCTGCCTCTGCTGGGGTTAAAGGTGTGTGCTACCTTGTCCTTCACTCTTTCATGGTTTTTTTCAGCCCAAGACTCCAGCCCATGGAATATTGATATTCCAGCCCGTTGACAATATTGATCACCATAGGAGGGACAGTTAACAACGTTTCTGATCAATGCTTTCCCCCTTCCTTCCTTCCTTCCTTCCTTTCTTCCTTCCTTCCTTCCTCCCTTCCTGTTTGTTTTGTTTTGAGACAGGGTCTCTCTGTGTAGCCTTGGCTGTCCTGGAACTCCCTGTGTAGACCAGGCTGGCCTCGAACTCACAAAGATCTCGCCTGCCTCTGCCTCCCGAGTGCTGGGACTGAAGGTGTGCACCACCATCAGCCAGCACCGAGGTTTTGAAAAGTAAGGAAAGATTGAGGAACTCTGAAAACCTCAGGACCCTGGAACTATAGGGGGACAATACTGGGAAACTGGTGCCTAAAGTTTGACCTATAACATTGTCCTGGTGCCAGTTTCCTGATTAGAACACAAACTCTGTTAGCGTTTAACTGGCTGAGAGATACATGGAAACTCAATACACTATCATTGCCCTTTGAGATTACTATTTTATTTTATTTTTGAGACTATAATATAATTACAGCGTTTCTCCCTTGGGGTTTCTGAGTCAGGGTCTTGCCGTGGACCAGGGACTTTCTGTCTTTCTGCTCAGCCTTGGAATGCCTGGCTTTTTGCTTGCTTGCTTGCTCTGGTTTTTTTATTTGAAACAAAGTCGAGAGTAGCCCAAGGTGGCCTGGAGCTCACTCTGTAGCCTAGGCTAGCCCTGAACAGCTGGGCTTCCTGACTTTACCTCCTGGCTACTGAGACTGCAGGTCTGTAGCCACCTTGCCAGGTTTATCCCTGGATCCTAAGGGAGGCTTTTAAGTTTAAAGGACTGGAAAACTCAACATCATTATTTGTTGTACGTATGAATGATGTGGGATTTGTGATATAAAATACATTTCTTATGGAGGAGATGGTCACGTTCCTGGACTCTTGGAAGAGTGTTGGCATAGCCAGGGGTGGGGCTCCTGGCACTGAGGGCACGGTTGGTGGTGGTGATGGGGTGTCTGTGGGCTTATGCTGCCCAGAACAGCCTGTGGTCAGAGCCGTTTGCAGCTCGTGCTGTCTCCCAGGAAGTTGAGGTGCATCTTGGGCCTAGAGAGGGTGTCCCAGAACTCTTATTAGTAGCTACGACAGCCACTGGGGGGTGGGGGGCGGATTTGGATGCCCTAGGGAGAGAGTGGTGTGCCAGTACCTGTACTGGGAGGATTTCTCCGATTTGGGGGGCGGGTGGGAAGGAAATAAATCTTAAAGGGCACAGGCAGTGTGTGCCCCTCTTCGGTATGAGCGTTCTTCAAGTAACCCGAAGAATGAGAGGTCTTGAAATGCTAGCGCTTTCCCAGCCTCCCGACCACCTGCAGCTACCACACCAGCGGTTCGGTTCTCCGCCCGGGTAATCACCCCGGGAGACATTTGGCTGTGCCTGGGGACATTTTCAGTTGTGACACTGGAAGACGGGTGTGTGTATGGGCATCTAATGTGGCTGGTGCAGGACTGCCCAGGCCACCCCTGTAGTGGAATGCCTTCCCGTCCCAAAAGCCGGTAGCACACGGGCTTAGAAAACCGGAGGAGAAGAAAATTCAAGCTCTGTCTCAGGCCCAGAAAGTTGCCTGGGCGCTTTTCACGAAGGAGAGGGTATTAACTCACTTCCTGGCTGCGTTTCAAGTGGGTAATTATAGCCTGCCTACCTGAAATTTACACTGAGTTTCACTATGTGTGTCTTCCTGCTTAAACAAGCCAAGCGCGGCTGCCTTTCTCCACAACAGGGCGATGCTCTGTCCCGGATCGGTTACAGGTCAGCAGCGGGTTAAACAATCCGTGTGCGAAGTGACTCAAAGCTTTCGGGGGGATTAAACGCCAGGAAAACAGGAGACCCGGGACGTTACTGCCATTATTAATTATTAGCAATAGCGCAGCGTCCCTTTGACCACTCAGAATTCCCACAGGATTCCTATTAGTACTAAGGTCAGAACCAGATCCGTGACCTTCAGTCTAAACCTACGCAGGCTGGAATTAATAAGTTAGCAGTTAAAAAGCAGGGCGCTCTCTCCAGTGCGCGGCGTGGCCCGGAAGCTCCGGTGCCTGGGAGAAGCTTGGCTCAGGGGATGCCGGGGATGCCGAGCTTCAAAGCAAAGCTGGAGTCCTGTGTTTGTTCTTGCCGGCTCCCTATTTAGAAGGGAGCAGTACACACTTGTCCGTGGCTTCAAGGCAAGACCAGATTCTGAAGGCATTAAATAGTCTCACTCCCAGCGAAGCCGCGAGCCTGGAACAAGTCCAGGGCAAGGCTCCCTTTCCCCTTCCAGCCCAAAGAGGACAGTAACCTACAGTGGCGAGATTTAAAATCTGAAGCCATGCTTGACAGCATGGAGTACACACACACACACACACACACACACACACACACACACACACCGTCTCTACCTCCCAACACCTTATAAATGTGAAACATGCTGAAGGCCCCAGGCATATAAAAAGCAGGCATCTTGGGTTGGTTTATTAATTTTCTTTCCTTTTTTCTTTTTTTTCTTTTTTTTTGAGACAGGGTTTCTCTGTGTAACCTTGGCTGTCCTGGACTCCCTTTGTAGACCAGGCTGGCCTTGAACTCACAGTGATTTGCCTGCCTCTGCCTTCTGAGTGCTGGGATCATAGGCATGAGCCACCATGCCCAGCTCTAGAATTTTTTCTTTCTCTTTTTTTCTTTTTCCTCCTCCTCCTCCTCCTCCTCCTTCTTCTTCTGTTAGACACGGTTTCTCTGTGTGGATTTGGCTGTCCCGGACTCACTTTGTAGTCCAGGCTGGCCTGGAACTCACAGTGATCCACCTGCCTCTGACTCTCGAGTGCTGGGATTAAAGGCGTGCGCTCGGCTCTAGGATTTCTATCTTTACAAAGACAGCACACACCTTTAATCCCAGCACTTGGGAGGCAGAGGCAGGTGGATCGCTGTGAGTTCAAGGCCAGCTTGGTCTACAAAAGTGAGTCCAGGACACCCAAGGCTACACAGAGAAACCCTGTCTCGAAAAACCAAAAAAAAAAAAAAAAAAAAAAAAAAAAAACCAAAAAAAAAAAAAAAAAGGACGGTATCCACTTCATCTTGGTAACACGGTGGTTTGGCAAAGTGCAACTTTGTGAATTTTGAACGGTGATAGCTATTAATTTTCTGTTGGACACATCTTTATTAAATAGATTTGGGAGCTGTAGCTAGCTCAACAGTTAAGAACACGTACTGCTCTTGAAGAGGACCTGGGTTCGGTTCCCAGCACCCACATGGCAGCTCACAGTCACCTGTAACTACAATTCCAGGGGATCCAATGCCCTCTCCTGGGCTTCTCAGGCACCAGGCACGCATGTGGTGCATAGACATACAGGCAGACAATACACCCATATAGGCACACACCCCCTCTTTCCCCCTTAAAATCTATATATTTTTTCGTGGCATAAATGTGGCCTTTTGTCTATCTGACCCATCCCTAAAAACATGCATTTGAAGTTGCTGTGCCGAGAGCGACCTTGAAGCCAAAGGGCAAGAGTCTGTCTTGCAAAGCAAACTGATGCTTCTAGAACGGAGAGCCTAAAGCTGCGCTACCCTGGGACCAGGAGTCCATGTGGACCGGTTCCTCCCACTGCCCGTCTGAGCCCTAAGCAAGTCTGTGGACAGCTAACGCATCGCTTCCGTCGCTTCCTCCTCCGATGAGCGCGCACTGCGTGCTGCCCCTGCTTCACAGCTGGGGAAACCCGCAGCTCTGAGGGGTTAGGAACGCTACCCACAGTCACCGCAGAGAAAAGAGCTAGAATTTGCAGAATGCCAACCGTTTCTACAGCCCTCTCTCTTGCCCGTCCTCCCTGCACCCCCACAACCGTGATAATTGCACAGTTTTTCAGATGTTTTTACTTTCACACTTGTTATCTCCGGCTCAGGAGGCGGATGGCCCCTGGGGTCCTCGGCTATGTCTTTGTATAAATAACTGGTTTGAGACCGGTTAGATTCAGTGGGATGCAGAGAGGAGGGAGTCCTGCTTGAATTTGGCACCCCATTGTGATTGGCGCAACTGCCTCCCTCTCTCCTATTTGAATTTAGGTGATAGGGTGTTTCCCATTCTCTTCTCACCCCCTCCCTCGCCCCACGGCACAAATAACGCTCACTAAGGTTCAATTACACCCCCAGCGTGGTCTTGTAGGGAGCAATTTACTCATGGCTGTTATGGGAAGGGCAGTGTGTGTAGGTAATGACATGTTTATCTTGGAGCAGTGACTAGAAAGTTAGGTTTCTTCTTTACACATGAGACACGTTAATTCTTCCCCCGTGGGTAGGGGGGAGAGTGTCTAGCCTCGGCCCTCTAAGCTTAGAGAGGCCATGGTAAAACCTAAAAGTCTAGCCAGGCGTGGTGGCACACGCCTTTAATCCCAGCATTAGGGAGGCAGAGGCAGGCAGATCGCTGTGAACTCAAGGCTAGCCTGATCTACAAAGCAAGTCCAGGACAGCCAGGGCTGCAGAGAAACCCTGTCTCGAAAAACCAAAAACAAACAAACAAACAAAAAACAAAAAAACCCTAAGAGTCAAGGAGCACTGGGAGGCTGAGGCAGGGGGATCATATAGTCAAGGCTAGCCTGGGCTAATGTATAATTTTTCTGGCCTGAAACAACAGAGAAAAAAAAAAGCCACTGTAGGGGTAGTGCTTGTATGCTAGTTTATGGGGGAGGCAAGACAAGGTTCCTGAATCGGAGGCTAGGTTAAAAAATCAACACTTTGGGGGCTGGAGAGATGGCTCAGAGGTTAAGAGCCTTGTCTGCTCTTCCAGAGGTCCTGAGTTCAATTCCCAGCAACCACATGGTGGCTCACAACCATCTAGAATGAGATCTGGTGCCCTCTTCTGGTCTGCAGGTGTACATGCAGGCAGAGCACTGTATACATAATAAATAAATCTTTAAAAAAAGATTTTAAAAAATCAACGCTTTGAATTACACGTAGTCAGGGTTAAATGGGACCATTTTTGTACCAAGTTGGAAATACAGCCATCTGCTAACAGAGTGTTCTGTGCTTTCAAGACACATGGCAGCTTGTTGAGGGCCTCTGGATCAATCCTAGCCTGCGCCTGCGCCCTCCTGATGTTCCCTACCCTGCAGCTATCCCAGGTGGCCTTCCCCTTTTCACGTCTGGTAAGATGAGAGGTGAGTAGCGACCTTACCGACCGCCAAGGCCCAGTTTCCTGCGTCCTAGGCTGCAACTCTGAGATGCCGCATCTCTGCACCGATGACTGGCTGACCCGGACCACAGTGGGCATTCTCTGATGTTGTTTAAGGTAAGAGGTATTTCATGGGCTTTGGACTTCTAGACCTCTCCTCTCTGTGGACCCCTCATCCCTGGGCAGGCCTAGGCTGCAGCTCAGATAAAACACTTGCCTAGAATGTACAAGAGCCTGATCCCCACTATCAGAAGGAAAAAGCAATTTTTAAAAATGGTCTCATCCCAGGTGGTTTCCCCTCCCTACTTTGGCTTCTTTTGTATCTCCTGCCTTTCGTCATTTATCTTCCAGGGAGAAGCTTGCCCCGATAGCACCTCCTGATGGACACACCCCTGCCTGGCTCACAGGGCACCTCAGGCGCCCCTTCACTTCCTCTGCACAGCTGGGAGGCCTCTCTCCCACAACTGTGCTCATCCATTCTGCACTGGAGTGGGGGAGGGAAGCAATATTTTTGTGCAATGAATGAATGTGTCTTTTTATGGCAGGTAAGCCTACTTAAGGAAACAATTCAAGTTGAAAGAAATCTTGGCTATGGAAACTTAGGCTGAGCAGAGCTGGAAATGCCTCCTCCAGTCCCACGCCTGAGGCGCCGGCTGGGGTCACTTGGCCAGCGACTCTCAAGAGTCTCCAAAGCCGTGAGTGTCCCTGTCAGCTCTGTAGGGCTCAAGGGTCCCAATCAAGTGGCGCAGACATCTTTGGTTTACGTAGGCCATGACTGCTGTAAAGAAAGCAGCCTGCAAGGCTCTAGGATAGGAATGCTGTTCTTCCCCCTTGGTGCCTCGAGCAGGGCCAGGCTTCGGAAGGTGTTACATTTGCTGGCTTTTCTATGGCAGCCTCTGTGCCCGATCATGCTAGCTGTTGGCAGCTTGAAGGCCCATATCCACTAACCTGTTTTTGCAAATTGGCACTGACAGGTGTTGCTGGTGGTAGCAGCCCTTTAATCCAATACTTGGGAGGGAGAGGCAGGTTTATCTCTGAGTTCAAAGCTAGCCTGGTCTACAGAGTGAGTTCCAGGGCAGTCAAAACTATACAGCAAAACCCTATCTTCAATCCCCTCCTCTTAAAAAAAAAAAAAAAAAGGAAATTGGCATTAATTGGTTTGTCCAATGACAGGTCTGCTTTAGAGCAGGCCCCGGAGTGATCTATTCATAAGGACCAATAGATCTGTGGGCAACATGAGGCCCCCAGTTCTATTACAGGCATTCTCTGTTTCAGTATCAATACTGACCCCCCCACCCCGCACCTCCGGGGGGGAAAAAAAACCTTCCGCCAAGCCCTCACTGTAGAGTTTCACATCCAGTTTTGGGGAGAGCTTACTTATTTCTTTCTGGGGTCAAAACAAATGTAAGTACCAGTACCTGAAGCACCCATCTGAAGCTTCAGAGGCAGGGCAGCCTGGAGCTGAGGTATCTGCCCCAGACCCCCTCCCCCCACCCCCCAGCACAAGGGCACCCTGCCACTCTTCTCCTGACCATCCAGAATGTCATCACAGTCTGTGTCACTTGCGGCCATCTGCCTGAATGGGTGTACCTTACCATAATGACTTGGTCCACCCCAATGCTCTGACCCCTCCCCCTAGTACCCAGCCCCCCCCCCAATTTTGTTTTTTTCCTGACCCTACTTAGCTCAGTCTCTCACACTCAGTTGTTAATGTATCTGCAAGCGTTACTGAATGTAACAAGCAGGGGCTGTATCGGCTGTGTACGCTGGGAGCCCTGTAGACCCCAAGAGATTGGAAACCGGGTAATCGTTATAGTTCAGTTGGAACTGCCTGTCCATGCTGAGCCCATGAAAGGCCATCGTTGGCAGCGTGCAAATTTCCAGAAAGCCTTGGCTTGAAATAGTCCGGGGTTTGCTTCTTATCTAAGTATGTGCACATCCTTTACACTAGAAGCTCTTGGTTTGGGGATGGGGGACAACCGTCATCGCAATGATAACAGAACCAGTGTGTGAGCCTCTTGTTGTGTTGCCAAACATGGGGCTACGGGAACACGCTTCCTGACTGTGGTACAGCCCGGCATAGATACTGTTCTCTTCATGGCTCCGTCATCTGTTAAGACTCTCCATTCTGGGCTCCGCGTAGCTTTCACCTGGTGTCCTAGTCGGCTTCCTGTGGCTGTGACAAACACCATGACCGAAAGCAACCTGGGGAAAAACAGAGTTGGTTTTAGCTTAAGAGCAGCGGCTCTCAACCTGTGCGCCTCGACCCTTTGTGGGGGGGCAGGGCAATGAGCCCTTGATCGGGAAAACACAGATCTTTACATTACAATTCACACCAGTAGCAACAGTACAGTTATAAAGAAGCAACGAAATAAAGTTTTGATTTGGGGGTCACCACAGCATGAGGGACTGTATTAAAGGGTAAGGAGCGCCGCCTTAGAGGGCCATTAAGGCAGCGACCTGGAGGCACAGCCTGAAGGGGAGGCAATGGAGGAGAGCTACTTGTGGCTTGTTGTATGAACCAGACCCACCTGCCTAGGGGCGGGACCTCTCACAGTGAGCTAGGCCCTCCTGCATTGAGTGGAGCGCACGCGCACGCACGCACGCACGCACGCACGCACGCACTGCCCCTTAGATCATGCCCACAGGGCAATCTAACGAAGGCCACTGCTCCACCCAGGCCCCTTCTACTTGAGTGTGTTGATCTGTTTGTCAGCTTGACCCTTGATGGAGGTAGAAGCTGGGGACAGATGCGCTGGACTGTAGCAACAGAAGTCTCCCATAACTGCCCTGCTTGTTAATTTATGAATGAGTCACGGAGCCTGACAGCTGGTAGGAGGGATGATTCTCCAGGGCCGTCCTCACCACTAATTCAGCGTCTTCCACGGAGGCCTAGGTGACATTTTAGGCTTACCGCCTGCACCTTTCTCCTTCCTGGGCATCTTCCGCCCGCACATTCCCACCCTGGTTCCTACGCTCACTCTTCCTTCAGGATTTTTCAGGACCTTTAGTAAAATCCATTAAAAGCCGAGAAAAACCATGGTCGCGCAGACCCCAGGACCAGTTCCACTCGAGTCGATGACCCTTCTCTGATGGGAGCAGCAGGAACAATTCTTAGCTGGGCTTGCTCTTGTCACTTCCCTCTCCCACACCCCCATTTTTTTTTCTTGCCAGCAAACCTGCCCAATGGCCAAAGGCTGAGGAAGGTCGGGGATGCTCCGATGAAGACTGTAGGTATCACAAAACCAAAGCTAAAGGACTAGAAGGATATGGCACCGCAGGCTTTTCATCTCTGAGGACATCAAAGGGGTGAGATTGCAATGCAATCTTTGAAAAACCTGTCATTCCTAAAGAAGCCAAAGTCTATTTGAGACTACTACAGGCTAGAAATATCCTACTAACCTTCTTTTTTTGCCCCCCAATAGAGGGTTTCTCTGTGTAGCCTTGGCAGTCCTGGACTCACTTTGTAGACCAGGCTGGACTTGAACTCACAGCGATCCGCCTTCCTCTGCCTCTCTAGTGCTGGGATTAAAGGCGTGCGCCACCACTGCCTGGCTCCTACCAACCTTCCTACATGGTGGCATACTGACAATATATAGCTTAGTGTGTTAATATTTTATGTGGACAGTTGAGTGATTCCAAGAACACAAACACTGTTTTCTGGCTATTGTGTCTGCCTAGTTTCTAGAAACTTCTCATCTTTCCAATGAAGCTCTGGCACTAACTTCTCTCTTAGTCTCCCCACCCCCCTCACACACCCCCCCAACCCTCCAGTGACCAGCGCTGTTTCTGTCTTATGGACTGGACTCCTCTAGGCCCCCTCATATAAGGAGAACGGCCCAATAACCACAGTGTAGTGATGGGTTCAACTTACTGCAGTGACGCCCAGGTTCCAGCATGCCGTGCTAGAATTTTCTTCCTTTTAGTTACCTTTCTATTGCTGCGCTAAAAAACCACAACCAAAGCAACTTATGGAAGGAAAAGGTTTCCTTTTTCTTTTTTTTTTCTTTGTGGCTTAAGATTCCAGAGGGAAAGGAGTCCGTCATGGTGGGGGACATGGCAGCACAGGCATGGTGGCGGGAGGAGGAAGCTGAGAGCTCTTTAACCAGGGCAGAGAAAGGGAGCCAGAAGGAGGGGGTAAGCCTATAAGCTCTGAAAGCACGCCATCACTCAGTGGCATCCCTGCCCCAGCAAGGCGGCATCGCTCCCCAAACGGCAACCAGCTGGGGACCAAGCACTCAAACGTCTGAGCCTTTTCTCATCCCAAGCACTGCAAGGCTGGACACTTAATCATTGTCTTTACAAACCACACCTTGGTTCTCCATCTGTCCACGGACAGGCCTTTGGGAAAATGTGAATGATGCCACGAGGGTCGTGAGGGTACAGACAGCTGCTTGCCACCCTTTACGTCTTTTTTGAGGACACGCCCTGCAGGAGTTTGGATATGAGAAGTGTCTCCTGTAGAGGAATGTTAATTCAGAACACGGCTGTTCTGGCAAGAGGTCACGTCCAAAAGATCTCCTAGGTCTGGGTGACCTGACTGGAATACAAACACGTCTTTAGTCCAGGAGACAGAGACAAACAGATCTGAGTTCAAGGCCAGCCTGGTACAGAGCAAGATTCGGGTAAGGAAAGGCTCAGATCCGGGCATGGCAATACATGCCTTTAATCCCAGATGGAGGTAAAGTTAGTTTGTAGAAGGAAACACCCATCTTTGAAAAGGATGTCTAATTGAGTGGCAGAAAAGGTGATGAATCAGAGAAGATTTGACAGAATAGGATGCGCCCAACTCTCATGAGAAGAGAGAGGAAAGGGAAGCTACTTAAGAGGCAGGTTTTTTTAAAAAAAGATTTATTTATTTATTATTATGTATACAGTGCTTTGCCTGCATGTACACCTGCAGGACAGAAGAGGACATCAGATCACATTATAGATGCTTGTGAGCCACCATGTGGTTGCTGGTAATTGAACTCAGGGCCTCTGGAAGAGGAGTCAGTGCCCTTAGCCTCTGAGCCATCTCTCCAGCCCCTTAAGAGGCAGTTTAACACAGAGAGGAGCAGTTTCACCAGGACAGTAGCAGAGAGATGGGTTATATAGAGAGAACTCAGGTGAAGACTGAACAAGCCAGAAAATGAGAAGGAGACAGACAATTAGAAAGATTGCTGAGTTAATTTGAGACCAAGCAGAGCAATTCCGGGCCAAGAGAGAAGCCAGATTAAATCAGTCAGCTTGAAGAGTTTGAGCCAGAGCAGCTGAGTTGAACCAGGCAGCCCAGAGCTCAGAAAGAACAAGTAAGGGTGAGCTCATTAAGCAGTGAGTCTCAGAGGCTGAAAATATCTAGGCTGAGGTTAGATTGTACGGAGGCTAGAAGCTTCTAGAACTAAGCCTAGGTTAGCAGAAGGAGGCAGTAACCCTCCCAGACATCAACTGAGCCAGGAGAATTACTTTTACAGTCTCCCAAAGGCCTGTGTTCAGCCCCGTCGAAGCAAGGACATTTCTACACATGCCATTCAGCAAGAAAGACAAGTGGCGGTGGCCTCATGTCAGCCACACCTGATCTCTCGGCACTCTGGGCAGGCCAGCTCTGCAGGCGCCTGGCCAGTTGGCTGTGCACAAGCAGGACTGAGGGTGCTCCCGTGGCCTCTCAAGTTTGGGGCACCCTTTTGTTGACCTGCTCTTCTTTCAGCCCAGCTGCCAATAGCAGTCGGAGCCTTATAAAGTGAGGTGAGTGAGAACCCCTTGAGGTTGACTTGAAGGGTCCCTAGGAAAGAAAGTCCCGCCCCTGTGCCTCCAATAAAGGTTCCATTCTTGCCTCCCCCCCCCCCCCGTGTGTCTGTTACTTTCCTGTTGCCATGGCAACACTCCATAAGGAAGGCACTGTATAGAAGAAAAAAAAATTATTTGGGCTTAATATTCAAGAGGGATAAGAGTCCAGTGTAGGGGAGTAGAGGCGTGATGGCAGGAACCGGAAGCTGTGAGCTCACATCCTGAACCAGGAGCACAAAGCAGAGGCAGCCAGCTGGGAAATGGCGTGGAGTGACATACTCATCCCATCAAGGCCACGCCTCCTGCATCTCCCTGGAGACAACCATGACGAACACATGAGCCTGTGGGGGACATTCGTGTTCAAACCACCACACCATGAGTCACCTGGCATGTCCACTGCCCTGGGCAGTGCCAGGCGAACAGAAAAGGGCCTCTCAGACTGTACCAGCTACCTGGGCCTGGAGACGACGGGAGTGAAACCCTGATGGCGGGGCTCTGTTGGCCTGTCTGTGTGCCTGCCTGTCCCTGGATGCCGCTCCTGCTCCCCAGACCCCTGCGACTACGCCTAGCAGGCTGTGGAACGAATGAACGGATCCACCCCAGAGAACTTCTTGGCCTGGGCTGGAGAAAAAGCCTCCTCAAAGGCAGAGACAGCTCCGGGGTGGGGAGGGGTGGGGGGACCTCCCTCTGCAGTCCCGCCTCCGGGAGGGGTCAGTCCTCCCAGTCCTGGCTGGAGACGGATCCTGTGGTTGATGCTGTAGCTGTTGCCACAGCCAGGCAGCCTTGCAGCGCTCCAGCGGGACCGGTCTCAGAAGCACGCAGCCATCCCGCCAGCTTGGTGGGGGAGAGGTTCTCTAGAGGCAAATCTGCAGACATACGCATGCATGGCTCTTCCCAAGCCTGAAAACAGAAACCCAACTATTAATCTTTTACAAATTAAAGGAGGAAGGAACCAGAAGGGACTTGTCGTTTGCAGGTTAAACTGTAAAATAATTGTAGGGCTTTTGTCGTTGTTGTTGTATTGGAGGTTGAAGTCAGGTCCTTGCATACAATGAAAGCCAAACACTGATAATTCTAAACTAGAAGCGTAACCTCTTCTTTTGGGGCGTGGGCGGGGGTGGGGGCGGGTTGCGAAGTAACTAACAGAATTTGGTGGCATATATCTTTAATCCCGGGAAACAGAGGCAGGTAGAGCTTTGTGAGGCCAACTAGTCTACACAGCAAGTTCCTGGCCAGCCCTGTTAATGAGCCTTTCTTAAAAACATAAAAAGGACATATTTTGAGGCCTTTTAGGAGAGAGAGAAAAATCGACCTGGAACCTTTATCTGAAGAGAGTCGATTCTTCGCCTGTTGCACGGTAGTTTATCTTTTTGACCCAAAAGGACTAGAACAATTTGGCGAGGTTGGGCCTTGCCTTTTGCCAAGATGCATTTTTCTAAAGGGAAAAACGGACTACTCCTCTCACTTTGGGAAAAAACAAAACAAAACAAAACAAAACGGCAAGTCCTGTTTGTTTTCTGTTCCTTTAGAAGTCAGCCCCGGAGCGGCTGGCAGCGGCGAGCGCAGCTCTCCAGCGTTGTGTAACCGCCAGGCCATCACGTTGCACCCACGGCTTCCACAGGCTTGCAAACTCCATAAGCCGGAGCTTATTCAAGGAAACCGTCCCGGCCGGCGCCAAGTCACGTGTCCAGGTCACATGTCCCCCCCCACAGCCCCCCTCCCGCCCCCCCCTCCCCACCCCCGGCTGGCAATCATTAACTAGTGCTTTCTCCCAGGGAGAAACATGCAGGCTTTAGGAAGGCTGGGACCTCAGGATTGCAATGGCAGGTATGGGGCGGTGGGCGACTTCATCTACGTGTTTTCTAGGGGAGGGAAGAGCCCGCCCCACCCCATCTCCCTGGCTTTCATTCCAGGCTGGGACATGGACCTGGGAGAAGTTCTGGGCTTAAAACTAAATGTTGTTCTGTGCTTTGGGAAGTTAGTACGGAGAGTTCCCGAGGAGAGAGGGTGGGGGAAGGCGCGTGAGGCTGTGGGAGCGCCCGCGCCGCCGTTTTCATTACCCCGAAAAATCTCGTGGCGGGTGAGGCCAGGCACCGCCTGCCAGGGGGGCTCCTTGCTCAGCCTCTGAAGTTAGGAGTTTCTTTCTCCTTCCCTGGGTCGGGTAGTCTTCCTCGGTGTTTTCAAAATCCGGGAAGTGAAGTTGGGTTTAGTTGATGTTAGTGTAGACGTGATAATAGTGGGCAGGAGGAAAAGTGGCCAGCCTTTGTTGAGGGAGAGGGTCAAGCCTCGGCAGAGTAAAACCAATCGACCAACCACAATCTCAGAATTCTGTTTTTTTTTTTTTTTACATTGTGCCAAAAGTCCTTTTTTTCTAAACACTGTGTAATAAAGATACAGTCCTGGGGCTGGAGAGATGGCTCAGTGGTTAAGAGCAGTGGCTACTCTTCCAAATGACCCAGGTTCAATTCCCAGCACCCACATGGTGCCTCACAACTGTCTGTCTGTAACTCCTGTTCCAGGTGATCCGACACTCTCACACCAATGCATATAAAATTAAATTTATATATATATATATATATACACACACACACACACACACACACACACACACACACACACACACACACACAGTCCTATTCGGGTGGAACTCTGAGTTTGAGGCTGACCCTGCCTACATAGCAAGCTCCAGAACAGCCAGGGATACACAGTGAGAGCCTGTCTCAAAAACAAATAAGACAAGCATACCTGTTGCCTATATAACACATCAGTTTTCAAACCTGGTTACGTTATTCAGTGATTGTGTGAGCCCATGAGAATACTTTTGCTAGGTACCTTTGCCTTTGGGTTCGTACTTAACAAGGAGACTTATTTATTAAAAACTGATTATTCATGCGCTCTATTTGTCATTCAACACATGCAGCAAAATGGCTCATTTCTTTTTTTATAATTTTATTTATTTTTATTTTAGCTGGAGTTACAGACAGTTGTGAGCTGCCATGTGGGTGCTGGGAATTGAACCCGGGTCCTTTGGAAGAGCAGGCAGTGCTCTTAACCACTGAGCCATCCCTCCAGCCCCAACCTCATTTCTTAAGTTCTCCAAAAGTCTGAGAGACGTTTTACAAGAATGGGGTTTAATTGAATCATTTTTTTTTTAAGGCTGGCTTTAATAAAGTCATTTTTAGTATGCTTTTAATTGCTTGGATAAAATACCATGACCAAAACCTACTTCCTGGAGGGAAGTCAGAACAGCAACCTGGAGGCAGGAGCTGGCAAAAAGACCACGGAGGACTGGAGGATCGCTGCTGGCCTGCTTGCTCCCCACGCCTTGCTCAGCCAGCTTTACTGCCCCGGGATCCTCCAGCCCAGGGGATGGCACCGCCCACAGTGGGCTGAGCCCTCCCCCATCCATCCACCAAGAAAATCCTCCAAAGGCTTGACCATAGGCCTGTCTGATGGGGACATTTTCTCTCCCCAGTTTCTCTGTTTCCAGATGACCTGAACTTGTGTAAAGTTGACAGAACGGCTAAGCAATGCATCCACCCACATTTTCTCCCTGCTGTCACAGGTTTCCGAGAATATACTGAAACACTATGGCTCTAATTGCTGATGTCCGATGTACAAAACCGGGGTCATGGTTTTTTATTATTTTTTATTTTAATTTTTATTTTGAGATAAGAGTCTCCTGTAACACAGGCTGGTCTCTCTGTAACTGCTAATCTTCCTGCCTCCACTTCCCAAGTACTTCAATAATAGGCAGGCATCACCATACCTGGCCAGTGTTTCATTTTAGCTGCCGTCACTATATTATTGGGAGGATGAAAGAATATGAAGAAAGATTTTGTTTGTTTGTTTTGTTTTTTTCCAGACAGGGTTTCTCTGTGTAGCCCCGGCTGTCCTGGACTCACTTTGTAGACCAGGCTGGCCTTGAACTCACAGAGATCTGCCTGCCTCTGCCTCTGCCTCCCAAGTGCTGGAATTAAAGGTGTGCGCCACCACTGCCTGGCTTGAAGAAAGATTCTGAAGAAAAAGGGGACATATGGGCTGGAAAGATAGCTCAGGGGTTAAGAGCACTGACTGTTCTTCCAGAGGTTCCGAGTTCAAGTCCCAGCAACCACATGGTGGCTCACAACCATCTATAATGTGACCTAATGCCCTCTTCTGGCCTGCAGGTGTATGTGCAGGCAGAGCACTGTATACATAATCAATCTTATAAAAAATGAAAGGGCACATATTATGGAAATGTGATGCATATTTCATTGATCTCATCCAATGGTCTCTGTTGAAACATACCAATAAAGAAATGAATAAATAAATAAAACATGCCTGTGAACCTAGGGCTTGGGAGATGGAGCAAGAAGACCAGGAGTCATCTAGGCATGATAGTGAGCAGCTTCGATCCCACCCTCAGGAGGCAGAGGCAGGGAGACCTCTGTGATCACAAGTCCAGTCTGGTCTATGTAGCTAGTTCCAGACCAGCCAGGGCCACACAGTGAGACCCTGTCTTCAAAACGAAACAAAAGAAAACAACAACAAAACCCACCCCAAAACAAAACAAAAACTCAAGAACAACAGCAACAAAAAGAAGGTCAGGAATTCAGTGTGAGCCTCAGTTTGAGGCTAGCCTGGGCTACCTGAAACCACGTATCAACAAACCAAAACAAATCCCAGATAACAGCTCATCTGGATTAGTAACGGTGAGGCGCACACAGAAGTATGTCGCTCTGAGGAGTGCTGTGTATCCAGGCAGGTCTGAGCGAGCTATGTCCGCGTGCCCTGAGTAGCTGCCTTCCACACTGGCCCCACCCTCCCTCAGTGCGTAACCGTCTTCGGATGGCCAGAACTACTTAGTCTTTCATTTGACCTCTGACCCAGACTCACTGATGAGGTTTTCCTTGTTACGGTCTTCACAGAAGGGCTCACAGTCACCCGTGATTCCGGCTCCAGAGGATCTGATGCCGCCTTCTGACTCCGGTGGGTACCAGGTACGCGGTGCGCATGCGTATAGTCAGGCAAAGCATCCATGCACTTAAGCAAACAGACAAAAATACAAAACCCCACATGTGAAGCACTGATAGCTGCAGACGGTCACGCGACCCCCACGGCTGGGCCTGCGAGTGCACCTCTGAGTGGCCGTACAGTGCTCTGTCTCAAGTTTGGTTTTTAACGGCGTCACGGCGAATCTGCCCTCACCACTCAAAGTGTACCTCAGAGATATTCTCAAGGGCTGGGACTAGGGCTGGGGCTGGGGCTTGCTGAACCAGTCCTTGCCTAGTTTGTGCAAAGCAGTGCCTTCAATCCTGAGCCACCCCACCCCCCAAATCTGGGCTTCAAACAGCTTTAAACGTACTTGTGGCAAGCGCACCTGGATGGCTCTTATGGGATATGTGTCCGTTATACATTTCAAACAGTAAAAAGTCTCCCCTGGGACTGCAGGACTCAACCCCCCCCACTGCCCTCCTCCTGCCCAGTAAGGTTCCTCCTTCCAGACTGACACGGAAGAGAGAGAATAGGGAGCCAGCAGGGCTGCACTCCAGTGTTCGGCCCAGCTCTGTTGCTTTGCCCCAACATGGCTATCACACCCCTTGCTTCTCAGGATTACCCTGGACATGGCTGTATTTTGCTTGCTCTGTGAGGAGACCGTTGGGGTCTCTTGCTAGCACTCTGGGAAAGATTTTTAAAGCTGGAATTAAAAACAAAACCCAAACCAAAACAAATGTCTGATCTATGGGGCTGGTGCCTGGCTAGGGGAATGGGGGTGTGAGTGTGTGCACGCATGTGTGTGTGTGTGTGTGTGTGTGTGTGTGTGTGTGCATGCATGTGTGTGTGTGAGTGTGTGTGTGCACGCATGTGTGTGTGTGTGTGTGTGTGTGTGTGTGTGTGTATGTAAGGGGGAGGGCAGACCTTCACTGTCTCACTACAAGAAATGTGGCATGCCGTAGTTTTACGGAGTGTGGCAGGCTGTTTGCAGGGGGAGCCTCCCTGCTCCCTAACCTATTAAAGTACTCAGGGAGTGGGGCCCCAGGCTCTGCACCCAGACTGAAAGCTCTCCGTTCCTCTCTCAAAGGCAGAGGTCTCTCTGGGCTTTTATCTGCCTGTGCCCTTAGCCCTTATCGACAGCACACCCTGTCCTGCCGGGCCTCCCATAGAGGGCCTCTCAAACATGCCACTGGCCTTCACCCTTCTGTCTGGCCCAGAGGAGAGGCTCCTGTTTTTAAATCAGTCACCATATTACATTCTAGAACGACCAGCATGCCATCTGCGGGGAGCCTGCAAGCCCAGACACTCTGTACGCACCAATCCTTGCTGCGTGCAAAGAGCCCAAGAGCAGGCAGCAAGGGGTCCCTTCCCGGAGGGAAGTGTACCACAGGCCTGCCTCAGGCTTGATTCCCCAAGCTTCCAGGGCAAGGTGTGGGCACCGGTTCCCAGGCCGGGGGCATTTTAGCTCCCCACATCACTGATGTCTGGGGTCTGACTCTGGCTAAGCAAGCGAGCTGTCTGAGCCCTGTAGGCTGTTTAGCTTTCCTGGATATTGCCTCGTCGTTTTCCGTCCTCCCTGAAGCTGTGGTAAGCTAAACTGTCTTTGGAGCTGGGCACGTGGCTCTGGGTGGAGGGCTCGGGGTAGTTGGGGTTCAAATCCCAGCCTGGCTTCTAATAAGCGTGGCATGGGTGGTGGAGATCAGAGGACAACTTTGAAGAGTTATAGAGATTAAATTCAGGACGTTACCCTGTGTGTCATCTCTTCAGTCCTGGGACTTTTTTTATTTTTTAAGATTTATTTATTTTTTTAAAAAGATTTATTTATTTATTTATATTTTATGTGTTTGAGTGTTTTGCTTGCACATGTGTGTCTGGTGGCCATGGAAGCCAGAACAGGGCATCAGATCCCCTGGAATTGGAGTTCCAGGCAGTTGTGAGCTGCCACGTGAGTGCTGGGAACTGAACCCTGGTCCTCTGCAAGAGCAACCAGTGCTCTTAACCATCTCCCCAGGCCTGCTGGGATTTTCAGTATAGAAAAGTCCTGGTTTGTTGGTAGGAAAATTCACCCAAGTGTGACATGCACTAAGTCAGAGCATCTGCTTAGCTACTTCTGTTTGTTGGAAGTAGATCTGAAAGCTGCAAGCTTGACCCCTCCCTGGCAACCGGAAAGACAACAGTGCACTCAGTAAGCAGTACCTCGCAGGCCTAAACCTGCTCCCTAGCCTAGACTGCCCTGCATGAGTAGTCTGCGAGCCTAGGCTCTCCCCTGCATGAAAGTCTCCTAGCCAAGGCTCCCCTGTGCATGAAAGTCTGCTAGCCTAGGCTCTCCCCTGCATGAAAGTCGGCTAACCTAGGCTATCCCCTGCATGAAAGTCTGCTAGCCTAGGCTCTCCCCTACATGAAAGTCTGCTAGCCTAGGCTCTCCCCTGCATGAAAGTCGGCTAGCCTAGGCTCTCCCCTGAATGAGAGTTGGTTAGCCTAGGCTGTCTTGCATGAGCAGTCTGCTAGCCAAGGCTCTCTCCTGCATGAAAGTCTGCTAGCCTAGGCTCTCCCCTGCATGAAAGTCTGCTAGCCTAGGCTCTCTCCTGCATGAAAGTCAGCTAGCCTAGGCTCTCCCCTACATGAAAGCCTGCTAGCCTAGGCTCGCTCCTGCATGAAAGTCAGCTAGCCAAGGCTGTCCTACATGAACAGTCCACTAGCCAAGGCTCTCCTGTGCTTGAGCAGCCTTGCTTGGCCTGGAAGCAGCTTCTTGGGCATTTCCCCCACAAGCATGACACGGGAAGCTCAGACTTGTAAACCCTGGGATCATCTGAAATCCTCTGAGGGCACGAACAGACAGTGGTTCCAACCCAGGCTGCGTCACTCCAGAATCCGTGGCAGACAATAGAAGACTTGACTTCCTCCAAGGTGCTCAAGAAACAGCCAGGTCTCAGGGTGCTACAGTGGGGGTCAGAAATGGCCCGCTGTGGACAGCGCGGGGAGAGCAGGCTAGACCCTGTGCCCCTCAATGCCTTTTCTTTTTTCCTCACTCTCACCAGCAACATCCAAAGCCTTGACATTCTAGCCAAATCGATTGGCTGATGGAGAAGAATGAAGTGTCTGAGTTTATAAGATGACTTAATTTATTTTTTTAAAAATTTGACTTTAAATTTCATTTTAAAGGATTTATTTGTTTATTTATTACATATACGTGTCTGCATGCACACCAGAAGAAGGTACCAGATCCTATTACAGATGGCTATGAGCCACCATGTGGTTGCTGGGAATTGAACTCAGGACCCCTGGAAGAGTAGACAATGCTCTTATCCACTGGGCCGCCTCTTCAGCCCTTAAATTTCATTTTTTTAAAAAAAGGATGGATTTACTTCTGTTTTATGTATGTGAATGTCTGTCTGAGTATGCATGTATGTACACCACATGCATGCGGCTCCCATCGAGCATAGGAGAGGACTTAGGTCCTCATATAGTTACAGGCAACTGTGAGCCGCCATATGGGTGCTGGGAACTGAACCCTGGTCCTCTGGAGGAGCAGCCAGTGCTCTAACCACTGAGCCATCTCTCCAGGCCCAGGATGATGCACTTGACCACGCTGAGTGCTTTCATAAAAGGCTCCGGCACAGACAGGGCAAGCGCTCCACGTCTGCAAACACTAGGCTGGCCCAGAACTCACCGTGCTACTGCTTGTTTCTCAAGACGCCATAAGTCCTGCTTAGTTTCTAATTCTGAAATATTATTTGGCTCACAGAAAGGTAAAACTGGCATGCAAAACTCTCACATACCTCCCCCAATTCAGGTTATTCTAATGTTTGTATCTGTAGTGCTAGCATGACCCAAAACACGATATGAGCTTTCATAAATTACCGTTATCAGCCGAGTGAGGTGGCGCACACCTTTAATCCCAGCACTTGGAAGGCAGAGGCTGGTAGAGCTCTGTGAATTCGAGGCCAGCCTGGTCTACAAAGTGAGTCAAGGACAGCTAGGGCTACACAGAGAAACCCTGTCTCAAAAAAAGACCAAAAAATTACTGTTATCTATGTATTTATATACGTACCTATCTATCTATCTAGATAAATTGGTTTTGAGACAGGGTTTCTCTGTGTAGACCAGGCTGGCCTTGAACTCAGAGCTCCATGTACCTCTGTTTCCCCAGTGCTGGGATGAAGGCGCTCCGCTCTGGCCTCTGTGGTGCACACGCAGGCACTCAGTCATATACACATACACATAAAATAAATAACTCTGAAAGAAAAAAACCAGTTAAAACTGTGGACAGCAGGCCCGGCTTCTTCCACACAGCCTCTCACACCTGCTCAATGTTTACAGCCGGGGTGTGTCAGGAGGGCACGTGGTACGCTCACCAGGGCCATCTGGGTGTCTGGTGTGTACACAGCAGTCAGGTTGGCCACTGGTGCCTCTTACAGTGTGTTCCCACGCTTGACTGGAACTCTTGCCAGTTCACGGTCAAAAGACAGTTCGGCCTGGGTGAGGTGGCGCGGACCTGGTCCCCTCTGGCACGCCAGGTTGCTTGGACAGGAGCTCTCTCCATGGCCAAGCTGAGGATGGTTGTGATTCAGGCAGTGGCAAACTGCTGGCCACCACGTCTCCTCAGGTTGACTGTGAACATGCTAGGTGTGTGGGTGGGAGGCCAACAGGCCGCCTGTCACATGGGATCGATACCTGTGTGTTTCCCTCAGCGATGGCCCCTCTTACTTCTGCCCCAGACACTGGGACGCAGGGACACTCTCTTGGCCTAGAGAGGATCTGAGATGGGATGCATTCCTAGAAAGAGACCCTAGGCAGTGGCTGAGGGGTGGCCTCAGGCCCGCGTGGGCAGAGTGGGCGTTCGGGAAACACTTCTCCCTGGCCTAAGTCCAGTGCCCCTTAAGGCCACCACTGTCACCACAGCTCCTGTGGACTATGGTAGGGCAAAGAGTTCTGAAGGTACACGGTGTTTACAGTGTCAGAGCCAGGCTTGTGAGCCGAGATTGAGGGACACCGTGGGAGGCCGACTCGGGCCATATCTTCGCCACCCCCCTGCTCCTCCCCAGGCCCCGTTGACCGCTCTAAAGGCAGTGGAACCTGGGAGAATGGAGCCTGAAAACAAAGCGGACTAAGGCCTCAGGCAATGGCCAAATGTATTCAGAGCACCAGACAACTGATCCTCTGAGGGTTACGAAGAGCCACCCGAGTAAAGTGTGCAATCAGGCAGACATGGCAAAACATGCATTTCCATAGAGGCGCAGGATAACAAAGGACGCTGTAATGAATAGTCTGAAGCAAACTCACTCTTCTCCGCTACACCCGGGAGGGGCGCTGAAGCACATTCCAAGAGTAATTTGTGATTTTTGTTTGTTTGTTTGTTTGTTTTGGTTTTTCGAGAGAGGGTCTCTCTGTGTAGCCTTGGCTGTCCTGGATTCCCTTTGTAGACCAGGCTGGCCTCGAACTCACTGCGATCCACCTGCCTCTGCCTCCCGAGTGCTGGGATTAAAAAGGCATGTGCTACCACGCCCGGCTAATTTGTGATTTTTTTTGAAGAAACTGAGGTCACAAGACTCTTGTCTTCCTGGAGCTTTCTCACAAGCGCCCCGACTTCCCTCATGCAGCTCAGCTTTTGGACCACGTCCCCTCAACGCCCATCTTCTCCGAGGTCTCGCTCTCCTTGAGCTCAGGAACACCCCGCTCCGCCTCTGTAGTGCTGAGATCACACGAATGCGCCACCACCTTGGGACTCACTATGCGCCACCACCTGGGGACTCACTATGCGCACCACCACCTGGGGACTCACTATGCGCCACCACCTGGGGACTCACTATGCGCCACCACCTGGGGACTCACTATGCGCCACCACCTGGAGACTCACTATGTAGATCAAGATGACTTCAAACTAACAGAGATCCGCCTGCCTCTGCCTTGAGTGCTGGGGTTAAAGGTGTGCGTCACCACATCTGGCCAGTAGGTTTACTAATTTTTAATAATTATGTGTATGCGTGTATGTGCACACAGGGGCAGGTACCCATGGAGGTTAAGGCATGAGACCACCTGGAGCTAGAGGTTGTGGATCCTCCACGGGGGGGGGTGGGGGGGTGGGGGGGGTAGCAAATGCTCTTAACAGACACACACACACACACACACACACATACACACACACACACACACACAATCTTCTTCAGTGGAAAGAGAAAAAGTCAGCCTTGCCATAGGGCAGTGGTTCTCAGCCTTCTCAACGCTGCAGCCCTTGAAAGCAGTCCCCCGCGTTGTGCTGACCCCCACCATAAAAATAATTCTATTGTCATCACATAACTGTGCTTTGGTCACTGTTACAAATTACAATGTAAACATTGGATATGTGACACCTCCCCCCCATGGGGTCGCGACCCACGGGTTGAGAACCCGACTTCTGCATTCGGTAAAGGGATTCCGGTAGTGTCTGCTCTTTAGTGGTGGTGAATATCCTGAAGCCGCCATGAAAGTCTCTGAAGTAGGAGGTGAACAAGGCTTATGAGCCAATGCCGGCCTGGAACAGGGGGGCGTGTTTGGTAGGAGGCGGGGCTTCCTGGGTGCCTCCCGAGGAGGCCAGGAGGTGCTAACTCCTGGGCTCCTGGCTGGCTGGGTGGTCGCATTTCAGCCACACTTGCTTTGAGCACAGCAACACAGTGGTGCACTGTCCTTGGCGGCTTGTGCTGGAGTCTTCTTGTCACTGGAGTTATTTAATTATCCTGTCTTATTATTATTTTTTTCTATTTAAAGTCTTTCCTATAGCCAGCAGGACAAAAACAGACATCTACATTTCTTATTCTATTTAATTAAAAAATGTTAATAACAGGAGGCCATTGGAGCTCACTTGCTTATTTTTAAATCACGACAGCCTGCTGGAGACAGGAAGGCTGTGAGTGTGAGGGCCCGGAAAGGTCCCACTATCCTGTCCTCAGGAACGTACATCCGGCTCCGCCACAATGCCGGGCACAACCCTGAACTACTTAGCATCGCATTCTGTGGGAAATTGAAAGATTGAAAGAACAGAGGGAAGCGTGTTTATAAAGGCAACCTGGGGCAGGGGAGGCGGCTCAGTGGTTAGAGCTCTTGACACTCTTGCCGAGGCTCCGAGTTCGGTTCTCAGAACGCAAGCCAGGCAGCTCACAGTTGCTGGTAGTAACTCCACCTCCAGGGGAGCTGGACTCGCAAACACAAACTAACCCACGGATCGACACACGTATACATAGTTTAAAACAATTTTTAAAATGAAATTCTTCTGAGGGTCAGTAAGATGGCTCCCTGGGTCAAGGCATTTACCTACCTACTGAACTGAGTTCAGTCCCTGGGATTCACATAGTAGAGAGAGGGGGCTCCTGCAAATTGTATACACACACACACACATATCACACATGCACACACATGCACACATACATGCATACATACACACCACACATTCATACACCACGAACACACACCCACACACACACCACACATGCACACACAAACACACACATGCTTACACACACACCACGCATGCACACACAAACACACATACATGCATATACACACACCACACCATGCATATACACCACGAACACACACACACATACCACATGCACATATACCATGAACACACACACACACCACATGCACATACACAACACATATGCACACACAAACACACACACATGCATACACACCCACCACCCAGACATACACCACGAACACACACACACACTACACACATACCACACATGCACACACACACACCACACACATATACACCATGAACAAACACACACACACACACATACACAAACACGCACAGGTGCTCACCCTGTGGCACAACTGTCCCCACACACACCAATAAGTGTAACAGATGAAGGGTTCTGGGCAGCCATTCTCCCTCCATTGCTCTGTGTGCCGCCCCCATGGCTACTGTTTTTACAGAAACAAAATAGAAAGGAACATTCAAGCTGAACTTTTCTCTGGTTTGAGTAGAGCTGAAAGGAAGCTATTTTCTAACTTTGACAGAGACTGTTTCTGCCAGGTGGGGTGTCACGTGCTTTAGGCCCAGCAGTGGAGATGTTGAAGCTGGCTAGGGCTACACAGTGAGAGACTGGAGATGGGGGTGGGGTGGGGTTCATTCCTGTAACCCCAGAACACAGGAGATAGCAAGTTCAAGGCCAACCCGGGTACACACTGTCTCTAAATAGGATATATCTTGTTTGTTTGTTTGTCTGTCTGTTTTTCGAGACAGGGTTTCTCTGTGTTAGCCTTGACTATCCTGGTCTCGCTTTGTAGACCAGGCTGGCCTCGAACTCATAGCGATCCGCCTGCCTCTGCCTCCCAAGTGCTGGGATTAAAGGCGTGTGCCACCACCGCCAGGCAATAAGGATATATCTTAAAAATTAGAAATTAATTACAAAGAACCGGACACACTCTAAAACTATAGCCAGGCGGTTTGTTTGTTTGTTTGTTTGTTTGTTTTTGTTTTTTTTAATGAGTGGTTTTGAAGAAGGGCTTCTCGCTGTCACGGGGCTGGGGACTTGGGTGTCTTGTACATTTCTGAGCGGCAGCAAACGTCTGCTCATTTTACGCCAGGGCCATCGTCTCAGAGACGCTCTGGCCAGCAGGTGTGACGTTTGCGTTGCTAATGCATTGGCCGGCGCTGCAGCGTGGAGGTCCGTCCTTCTAACTTACCTTCCGCCGTGCTCGTCTGTGTGGCCGGGCCAGGAGTCACCTACAAAGGAGCGCGAGGGAAAGAGTGGCTGCAGAGAGGACTGAAGGCCGGGGCAGGAGGGGCCAGCCTGCAGCCACACAGAGCGCGGGGCAAAGGCGTGAGGTGAAGGCGGCGCTTTGGGGCGTGCTTGGAACTACGCAGCCAGCAGCCTAAGGGATTAGAGCTTGTTTGCTTGCTCTGAGCAAAACAAGCGGCTTAAAGGAAGTTCAATGGCAACCGAAAGTTGACTCACCGGCTGGCTATGCTTGCCGAGGCCCGTGAGTGGATAACCTTTTCCAGCTAAAAGGTCCCAGAGCCCCATCTAAGCACCGGCCTGTGACATTTCTGCCTAAGCCTCCTGCTGTTTGGCACCCTGGAACCTAAACAGAGGAAAACTTTTCCTGCCCGGGTCCCCCGCCCCCACCCCACCCTCCCGACTCCCCCTCCCGCCTCCCCCTCCCTCCTCCCCAGGGCACCGATCACCTCTGGAGGCGTCCTCAAGGATTGCAGCTGGGGTTTCTTCCCGCGGCTGTAACTATAGAAGCGTAGCCTGGCGGTTACAACACATGGCCCAGGAAGCTGTCACATACCGACGTGCTTCCTGCCACATGACCTTTCTTAGCTGATGGCGCGGTCGCCCATCTGCAGCCACCCACTCTGCTAGAACACTAGATGTTCCCAGGACAAGAGACGGGTGCATGCTGACGCCGCGGCGAGGAAGCTTGGCCCCCTCCGCTCCCCCACCCCCGGCCCTCTCTCAGCAGCACTGACCCTAGCAGTGTAGCTGGCTGGGCCAGGTCTTAATGGAGGGGCTATTTTTAACTGTGAGACACTTCCTATCTTTGAGTCTGTTCAAACACATTCTGTGCTCACAGGACTGCAGCCCGTTAGTGCTGTGGATAAAGCTCCGGGGTGGCCGTGCAGGAAGGCCGGGGCTTACGACAAGAGGATTTCCTGAGCTCTGCTAACATCTGGTTCCTGGGAATGGAGAGAGGCCTGGCTCGAAGGGGTGGGGATTTGGGTTGAACACTGCCCTTGGGGGTGATGGAGGCACTCGGAGCTGCCTGCTTTTGGTTTGCCAGTATCTGTTTCCTGTTGTAAAGCAGCTGCTTGTTAGAGGTTTGTGAAGGGCTGACAAGCCTGCACACAGAAATATTTCTGGCTTTCCTTGCTGCCATCTCGCGCCCCTCCCAGTACCTTTTTGTTTTCTTTCTTTTTTCCCTCCCTCCCTCCCTCCTCCTTCCCCCGCCCCTTAGCATACTGCCCAGTCTGCCTAGCAACCTATGACATCATTACCTACCTGCCATTAGGAGTGGCCCTACAAAAGGACAAACCCACCCACCTACCTCTCTCTCCCTCTGTCTCTCTTTCTCTGTCTCTCTTTCTGGGGTGCCTCCCCCCACCCCCCACCCATGCTCATATTATAAACCTCTCCATATCATATCTGTTGTGTGGTGCATATTTTATATTTCATATCTAAAACTCTCTCCCTCTGTTTTTTTTTTTTTTTCATGACAGGCTTTCACTACGTAGCCCCGCCTGTCCTGGAACTCATTATGTAGTCCAGGCTGGCCTCAAACTCACAACAGAGATTTGTCTCTCTCCCAAATACTTGGTGTGTGCTACTAGCCTCCGCTGTCTAGTACTTTTTCTTAACCCACTGATGTCCGAAGGTAGCCCTGGAAGCCAGGCACTGGGGTCATTCCATGTGACCCAGAAGAAATGGAATCTCAGGAGGGAAATTTGCCCAAAGTCACACATCTGTGAAGGGGCCCACGTCGGATGGCACCCTGCCATTGCTCATGATTGCACAATCTGTAGGTGACACGAAGTCAGGGAGTGCTCCGTGCGTATTGAGCAGAAAGCAGATGCTGTCCAGGCCAGAAGCACGGCGTCAGAGGGGTGATACAGAGCTCTGTGGCGTCCACTGGGGTACTTGCTGCAGGGTCCCACAGATGTCAGAATCCACAGGGCCTGGGCCTTTTCTGTAAGACCATGTAGTGTTTCTATAGAACCTCTATATTCCTCTTGTGGACTTCAATCATCACTAGGCAATTTTGTTTTGTTTTGTTTTGAATAGAATCTTGCAATGTAGCCGAGGCTGGCCTTGAACTCACAGTCCCTTCATACACACTTTACAAGCAGCTGACACACTTCCCAGGCATTTTGTGTGTTCACTACGTGTGCAGTTTTTTCACCCTGCACGTCTTTAATTAGTGGCTGGCGAACCTACAGATGTGGAAAGAGTAGCCAGGGAGGCCCGGCCATAGCACAAGGCCAGCTCCCTCAGACCTGTGGCTCCGCGGGACTAGAGCGACCAGCGGCGTGAGAGCTGTCAAGCCAAGAGTCAAGATGGGACACTGGGATGTCAGCAGGCTGTTGCTAATTTAAGCCAATCTAGCGGTATGAGCCTGTACCATGCAGGAGAGTGGCCCCCGGAGCCACTGGGCAACCCTGAGCCGTCTGAGCTTGTACAGGTGTGTCTAGGGAGGCTGTTGAAGACCTTGGCCGACTCCTGAGGGAGAGCGGATAGGTGGGCTGGAGCTACCAGGGTCTCAAACCCATTGCTTCCAGGGATCGAGAAGGAGGAAACAGGGTCTCGCCCCCCCCCACCTCCACGCCTTTGTTTTAGGAGCTCCCGGGAATGTTTTTAACAGTGGTCAGGTTCCTGTAAAACGGGGCACCTCGTCCATATATCCTCAGGTGGCCTAGTTTCTGCCTCCTCTTGGGTCGGTCTGCAGACTGACCTTCCGTGGCCGGAACTTGCCTGGGCCCCCACCCCTGCCTGTGATTCCCTAGATTGGTCAAGCCCTAGTCTAGGGAAAGGTGACTCAGTGAGGGTGCGCATCACCACCCCTGCCCCCAAGGAGCTCTCATTCGTGGGAAGGAACACAGGGCTTAAGCTCAGAACGTGGCTGGTGAGATGGCTCAGTGGGTAGAGGCATTTACTGCCAGGTCAGGTGACCCCAGCTGGATTCCCATAAGTCCTCTGACTTCCACATGCATTCCACGGTGCACACAGACTCTCTCTCGTGTGTGTGTGTGTGTGTGTGTGTGTGTGTGTGTGTGTGTGTGTGTATTTCTTTTTAATCCGAGAATAATTGGGTTGGTGTGTGGCACGTGCCTGTCATCCCAGAGTAGCTGAGGCAGGAAGATGATAAAGGTGGGGCCCAAATAAAACATCAAAACCCAACCAATGAACAAAGGAGTATCTCAGAGGTGGTCACGGAAGGTCATAGCCTGGGGGGAGGTCATCTCACCCCAGAAGAGAAGAGATGGAGTCAGAGACAGCTCGGGACATCAGCCTTCAGGACAACAGGAAAAGCGGAGGTGTGGACAGATGGGTGACAGGAAGCCAAGAGACGAAGAGTCGATGGCACCTAAAATCTCAGGCAAGGCGAGGTGGAGAGAAGTACGGGGAGGCCAGGTCAGGCATGGCGTCTGGAGGATGGAGCTTGGCTTGCACTGGCCGGTCAGCAGGGATGGGGCCATGAGAAGTCCACATGCTGCAGTGAGTGGGAAGAGGTGCAGCCCTTGTCCTAGTGCCTTCTGTTGCTGTGACAGAATACCCGACACGGGGTCGTTTATAAAGACCTTTATCCTTTGCCTGTCCAGAGGCTAATGAGGCTGAGGCTTTGGCACCTGGTGACAGTCATCCTCCTGCATCATCCCACGGTGGAAGAGGGGAGAGCAAGGAAACACGGGAGAGGAAGCAAGGCCACTCCTGTGCTAATTAACCCACCGCAGCACACGGCAGACCTAATCACCTGCTGTTAGACATCCCTCCCATCCCCCACAACCCTGTGCTGGGCATTAAGTTTTCAACACATGAGCTCTGAGGGGCGCATGTCAACCATAGCATCAGGTAAGTAAAGCAGGCAGGACTTGATGCTTGGTTGGTTACACCGAAGCATATGAGAGAAAGAGCTGAGGGCACAAAGACCGTTCACAGGTTCCATCTTGGGTGGAGAGGTGGATGGGGATGCTGCTGTCTGGTTCAAAATTATTGGGTGGAGGGTAAAAGATGGATAGGAGGAGCTCGCATGGTGGCGCACGCCTTTAATCCCAGCACTCAGGGAGGCAGAGGCAGGCAGATCGCTGTGTGTTCGAGGCCAGCTTGGTCTACAAGGTGAGTCCAGGACAGCCAAGGCTACACAGAGAAACCTTGTCTCAAAAAACAAAACAAAACAACACACACACACACACACACACACACACACAGCAAAGCTGTATAGGAGGAACATACTCTTTGCTTTTTTTGAGACAGAGTTACTCTGTGTAACCTTGGCTGTCCCGGACTCACCTTGTAGACCAGGCTGACCTCGAACTCACAGCAATTGGCTTGCCTCTGCATCCAGAGTGCTGGGACTGCAAGCGTACACCACCACAACGGAATGAATTCTAAAGTCCTATAGCACAGCAGGATAATTAGAGTTTATATTTCAAAATGGCTGAGTGCTGAATATTTGCAACACAAAGAAATGATGGCTACACTAATTACCCAAATGCAACTTACCTAATTTAGATATATATTGAAATATCATACTATATTCCATAAATACGTGCAAATTAAAAAAAAAAACAAACAATGGTAAGGGCGGATGTAGTGACTCATGCCTGTTATCCCATCACCTGAGAGTCAAGGCAAGAAGACTGCTGAGAGTTCAAGGCCATCCTGGTCTATTGTGAGTGTCACACTACCCTGGACTACAGACTGAGACTCTGTCTCAATAAAATTAATGAATGCGTGAATGGGTGGAGATCTGGAAAGATAAAGGGGACAGCTATGAGCTGTGAGGTTCCCACTGGGTATCTAGGCAGTGCTGGACACCGTACGTGCACTGGGGGAGGGGGAGGCTCTACTGCAGAGTGAGTGATAGGGAGGTAGCCTGGAGAGAGACAGACAGACAGACAGACAGACAGACAGACAGAGACAGAGAGACAGAGACAGAGAGAGGGACAACTCTGAGCTACTGCAGAGAAGGCCTGGCTTCAGCTCAAAGCACACGGCTTGGCTTCTGGTTCTTAACTGATTCCAGTGAGAAGAGGTGAGGCCCCTAGACTGACCTTTGAGGGTCGCAGCATCCTTTCTTAAGGCCTGGGACATTGTTCCCATGCCAAATGTGTCACAAAGTTTGGAGAAGGTGGGGCTTGCGGAAAAGCAGCAGGCACAGCATTCTGTCAGTCACAGGCCAGAGTCAAGCCAGCTTTGTCCTTGGGATCCAGGCAAGCATTCCTGTCAGGGCTTTTCCGGTGTGCACGCCCTCTTTCTCCCAGGGTCTCTGGGGCTGTCCTGAGCACAGGTTTGGCCCAAGCCTCAGTTATTCCTGGGAGTCAGAAGTGGGGTTTGATTTGGAAAAGTCAAAGATGAGCCTTTCAGGCCTTGCCTGGTGGGGAAACCACTGTGGGGAAGGCAAGCCTGGAGCAACATTTTCATCAGTGCTTCAAGGACCTCCCCTCCCCCCAGTGACACAGAGCTCATCCTTTGTGACAGCATCTCTACTTCCCACCCCTGTGTCTTTTTTTTTTTTTTAAAGATTTATTTATTATGTATACAGTATGCATCAGATCACATTATAGATGGTTGTGAGCCACCATGTGTTTGCTGGGAATTGAACTCAGGACCTCTGGAAGAGCTGTCAGTGCTCTTAATCGCTGAGCCATCTCTCCAGCCCCTCACCCCTGTGTCTTTGCCTGAGGTTAAACAAGCCTGCAATCACCACTCAGTCCCATGGCTGAGCAGAGGATGCAGGACAGCATCTAAAGCCGAGGGCCCTTGGGAGAACAGTGTGCAATATTGGAGTATTTATTTTCTACTAGGTGGACTAAGAACAAGGTTATGGTGAGCACTGTAGCATGTTTTTGAGCACTGTGTATTCAGTTGCTGATTTCTGGGCCCAGAGATCTGGCTGCAGTCTGGATGTGGGCATTGCTGTTGTTAAGAAGCATCTCCTGTCTCGATGTTGTGTAAAAATTGTCCTCCATTGCTTCTGATTGGTTAATAAAGAGATGAACAGCCAATAGCTGGACAGGAGAGGAGAGTTGAGGTAGGACTTCTGGGGCCCAGAGAGACAGAGCGAGACAGACAGACAGACACACAAACACACACACACACACACACACAGACAAAGGTCTCTATGTCACTAGTTGGGGGCTGGGACAGGTATTATAAAGCCCTTATTTTCACAGAGGAGAAAGTCGACTCCAGAATATATGGACAATTTAAAATTCTCACTATCTATGAAGGAAAAATCGATCTCTCTCTCTCTCTCTCTCTCTCTCTCTCTCTCTCTCTCCCTCTCTCTCTCTCTCTCTCTCTCTCTCACACACACACACACACACACACACACAGAGGATGCTTTCTGTGTTTCTGCTCATCTCTGTGAGCCACTCCAATGTGTGTCTTCGTGCATCTGTGTTCACTGGCAGACAATCGGTGGAAATGCCAACACGCTAACCACATTTTCAGTGGAGTGTTCTGAAGTTTGGGAAGTTTTCAGACACTAAGGTGGCATTCCCACCCTGAGAGCTGGTGTGCTGATTAGGGGCTTCTTTTTTTCCAACTTGACACAACTAGAGCCACTTAGAAAGAGGGGACCGGAGGAGCTAGCCAGTAGATGTAAGACAAATTATTCTTTCTATATATTAATTAATACAGTAAATTATTTAGGCAGTAATTTTCTTTAACCAGCTAGTTTCTCAATGACTGACACAGAGAGACTGTGATTTATTTTTAAGCTGTAAGCACTATGCTGGGCAGATTCTGAGCTACTCTAATCCTAGTACCTTTAAAACCCACATAAAAGCCGATCGCTTGCCAAGCTGATGACTGCCGGGCGGCTTCTACTCCATCAGGCTGGTCCTACAGCCACGTGCTCAGCGCCATCTTGCCTCAGGGCGCCTCATCTCTCTCGGGCTTTCTCTTGCTACCTCTTCTGCTTTCTCTCCTCTCTGGACCCCAGGCCGCGACCCTAAAGCTCCACCTCCTTCTCCTCTACCCAGTCACAGGCTCCAGCATCTTTAT
The DNA here is from genome assembly GCF_964271855.1 of Acomys minous. NCBI lineage: Eukaryota > Metazoa > Chordata > Mammalia > Rodentia > Muridae > Acomys > Acomys minous. Next base: position 56,215,314 of record NC_140498.1, read on the forward strand.
TTAGCCAATCAGGGATAACCGGGGAACGTTCCATATCATCACACGGTGACAGGAGACAGTTCAACACTCAGAGCAATGCCCGTGGCAGGGCGGTAACCAGACCTCAGGGCACTGACATCAGCATTTGAAAACACAGTGGGACCTTCCTCCAACAAGTGGGCAAGTCTGTGGGGCCAATTCTTGATTAATGATTGATGTGGCAGGGGCGGGGTGGTGGTGGTGGTGGTTGGCAGCCCACTGTGGGCAGTGCCACCTCTGACCAGGTGGGTCTGGATTGTATAAGAAAGGAGGTTGCGTGAGGCAAGGAGAGCAAGCTGGTCCCGCCCTCCCCCTCCCCCCGCCTGTGGCCTCTGCAACAGCGGCTGCCTCCAACTTCCTCCCTTAGCGATGGGCTACAAGCTGTGAGCTGAAATAAGCTGTCTCCTCCCCAAGTTGCTTTTGGTCATGGGGTTCGTCGCAATGATAGAGAGCAGACTAGAACCGGGGGGGGGGGGGTAAAATAAAATAAATGTTTGTTTTATAAAACAATTCCATCTGACCTCTGGATCTGCCACTGCCGTTGGACTCCACTACTAAGGCTGAGGTCCTTCAGTCCTTCATGACCAGAAAGCCTGAGCTCAGCAAAACGAAGGACGCCCCGCCACCCCTCCCCTAGACCCTGTTCTTTGCTCAGCAAGCAAGCCTCTCCATGCTAATGAGGTGTCTCGGTACTTTAGACCTCCAGCCAATGACGTTCACCCACCCTGGAATCCCCACCCCTTCCCCAAAGTTCTATATATCCCCCTCACTCCTGATCTGCCTCCCTGTAGCTGGTTCCAGAAGGATCTTTTCGATGCTCACAGCCCTCGGAGGCTCTGCCTCCATCCCTATCCCCACCCCCACCCTCCGCCCCGCTCTCTTTGTCCTTGGGGGCTGATGGCCACAATCTGTCCTCCCCGAAACCACCCTCTCCACCCAAGTCCAACCTGTAAAACCCTATGAGAAAAAGGTAGGAGCGTAACTTAAGAACCAGTGTCTTAAGGACCTTGACGTTTTAAGGCTGAGTGTGGCGGAGGTTGAGCTGCACCGTGAGAAGCGTGGCATGGGATGATGGGTATTTTTCCATGGACGGAGTGAGCCAAGTCAAGCCGAATTAAAGTACAAAGGCAGGTGTATGGGGGTGGGGGGCAAGGGTGGGTTCACTAGTCCCAAGGAACGGGGTCAGGGAAGTCGCTGTGCAGACGCGCGGGGAGCGGGGGGAGGGGGGGTGCGGGGGGGAAGGGGAAGGCGAGGGGGACGGGGGCGGGAGAGAAAGGGGAGTGAAGGAAGAAAGAGCTTGTGGGCTGGAAAGTTCTGGGCAGGCTATGCCTGCTATGTGCCCTGAAGCAGGTAAGGACTGAGGGATGCTGGGAGAATCTGGAGGCCAGGTCTGCTTTGATATGTTATAGGCATCTCAGTCCCAGGTCTGAAACCGAACCGGCGACAAGGTGGTCCTAAACACCATAGGGCACGTTTGTGTGACTTGGAGGCCACCGTACACCCACAGTGCCTTTTTACTGGGCCCAGGTCTGTACAGCGCTCACTGAACCCGTGGCTACCATCTTTAACAGCAAAGTGAGCATTTCCCGAACGGAAACAGAAAACACCAGCTCCGGGACAGGGCACTTGCAGTTCAACTGAAATCCTCGGGGATCCTCCTGTAGAACGGTCCACTGCTGACAGGAACTCATCCTTGACCGTGATGTCTTTATGTGGGTGAACTTTGTGACAGATGAGGGTTCTGCTGCCTATGTGCTTGTAGCTCTGGGGATTTGCTCCTTAGCCCCTACTGCCCATTTTCCCTCCCTTCCTTCCTCCCTTCCTCCTTCCCTCCATCCCTCCCTCCCTCCATCCCTCCCTTCTGAGACCCAAGGCTACAGGAAGACCGCCTGACATCTGGGAGTCTGTCCGAGTAGCTTGCCCAGTCTAGACCTTAAGATCTCTGAAAGTTAAGACCTCTTTAAACTCCTCCATAACAGGAATGACACTGCACAGGACGAGAGACAGGGAGCTTGGGTAATTGGCTGAATGCGTACAAACACCAGAAGGCTTAAAAAGGCAAGCCAAGGCTCCCACATAGAAAACAGGTATGGGGGGGGGGCTGGAGAGATGGCTTCAAGGTTAAGAGCACTGATTGCTCTTTCAAAGGACCCGGGTTCGATTCTCAGCACCCACATGGGCGCTTAGAACTGTAACTCCAAGATCTGACACCCCCACACAGACATACATACAGGCAAAACACCAATGCACGTAAAATAAAAAAAGAAAGAAAGAAAGAAAGAAAAAGAAAACAGGTACCCACCGTAGAAAAACAAGTCATGTTACAGTATGCCAAGATGAGGCAAGGGGCCTGGGAGTCAGATGGGCAACGGAGAGGAGGTGAGGGAGCTTCTGGTCAAGGTCTGGAAGGAAGAGAGAGGAAGCAGGCTGAGTATGTGCCATAGGGAGGCCAGGAGCAAGAGCCAGGAGCCAGCACGGATGCCATGTCCATTAGAAAGCCATGCAGCCCTGTTACCACCCAACCCGTTTCCTGAGGCCTCCCTCCTGCCCTCCTGGCTCTGTGGCTACCATGCGGATCACGGGGTGGGGGTCGGGGGAGGGGGGAGAAGAGTGGCAGCCGCTCTTAGGGCTGTCTATGAATGCGCCCTGCTCACTCCGGTTCATGACGCTGCTGCTTCTAGCCTCTTCCTGGTTGTGGACGCAGAGCTGGAAGCCAGAAATGAAGTTGTGTGTGTGTGTGACGTGTGTGTGTGTTTTCTGCAATTTGTCTATTAAAAGGGAAATCAAGTAAAGCCCCCAAAGTACACTGATGTTCAGACAGACTCTAAGCACACCCCAGTCCAGCTATTCAGAGAGACCAGACAAGAAAGACAAGGCTGCAAGGCAGACTGCCCTGCCCTGAAGACGCTGGGAATTCTCAGTCTGAGTCACATGAAGGCTGCACTTCAAAGGGACTTGGGAGCTTTGTTGGAATCCTCGCAAACTGTCGACTTGAGTGGAGAGGGCCTGGGGGACTGGGTAGAGGGTGCTGGGCAGCCACTAAGCACCCTGCCTTCAGGTCAGACATTTGGCTCCTGGGTTGCCTGTGGGCAAGTGGGGTGCAAGATGAATCAAAGCCATTCAAGATGGCAGGGCTCTGGAAACAGTCACAGAGGCAGACCCTCACATCCGCTCATCTTGGAATTCTGCAGAATTCTGCACACTAGGGCTTTTCTCCTCCTGGGGAATTAGCTGTTAATTATTTACCAGCCGCCACTGGGTGTAAACAGGATCCAAGAGGAAGCAGCTTGAGTTTGCAAGGCCCGACACAGAGTTCGGATAAAGGTGGGCAGATGGTGCCACAGATAAGATTGTGCCTTCCTCCCTACCGCCACGCTTTCTCTGTGTATCCCTGGGACTCGCACTGTAGACCTGGCTGGCCTGGAACTCACAGAGATCCTCCTGCCTCTGCCTCCTGAGTGCTGGGATTGCAGGCCTGTGCCACTTGTCTGGCTGGATAAGATTGTCTAAAGCAGCGTTTCCCTAAATGGATGTTTCTAGAAGGGCCGAACTTCACAACTACATGGGGAGTGACTCACACAGGCTGAGAAAACAGCACGGCAGGCTTTTAGCATTTGTTTTCTCTCCTTTTTCACCCATAAATAGAAGTCTCTGGTTGCAAAGCCTCTAGGTATTGGATCCAGGTGCCTAATGGGTATGTTGACTACAGAAAGTGAATTTTCTGATATGAAAATTCAGACGTTTTTTCCCCCTTCCCCTTTCAAAGTAATGGCCTCGGAGCCTCATGTCGAGAGTTGAAGGTTAACCAGAAAGTTCTGGAAGGGTGAGGGCAAGACTTGGTGATCGAATTAGTTACTTATCGCCAGAACTGCTGACAAAACAAAACAAAACAACAACAAAAACAAAACAACAAAAAAAAACCAACTTGACAGGGGTTGGGAGTGGGGTAGATTTGCTTAGTTTGGCCCAGGGTCTCAGTGATTTTGGTCTGTCGTGTTGGGGAAGGCAATACGGGACATTTCTGTTAGTGGTGGTGGGAGTGTACGGCAACTGTTTGCCCACCACACATGACAAGCAGGAAGGAAAGAGTGCAGGCTGCAGCCAACAGTAACTTTCAGAGGCCTGTCTCTGGTGCATTCACCAGCCAGGCCCCTTGGAATTAGTGGCCCAGGCTGGAGACCAAAGGCTTGAAAACATGAGCCTGTGGGGACATTCTAGATCCAATTCCTAACAGGGATATTTATATTTTTATTACTGTGTGTATGAGTATTTTGTCAACTCCATGTATGGATGTGTCACAAGAGTGCAGTGCGCAAAGAAGCCAGAAGGGGGCATCAGAGCCTCTGAAACTGGAGTTAAAGGTACTTGTGAGCCACAATGTGGGTGCTGCCAACTGAACCCTGGTTCTCTGCAACAGCAGCCCTCTCTAAACCGCCGAGACATTTCTCCAGCCCCCTAACAGTGATACAGATGTTTCTGAAGGTGGTGCGTGGCAGGTTTCATTTGCTACTGCAGCTTTCATTTCGGAATTATTTCCCATAAATTGCAAACCTTGAGGTCCACTCAACCAGCTGAGCTGCCTTTCCAAAACCCACCAGCTCTAGCTAGATGTGGGACCTGAATGAAAATAGCCTCTCTGGGGATGGAAAAAGGAAAAAGGCTTGTTAAAAACTGCCAAGGTCTCGGGCATGGTGGCGTACGCCTTTAATCCCAGCACTAGAGAGACAGAGGCAGGTGGATTGCTGTGAGTTCCAGGGCAACCTGGTCTACAAAGCGAGTCCAGGACAGCCAAGGCTACACAGAGAAACCCTGTCTCAAAAAACCAAAACAAACCTGTCAAAGCTGTCTTCCTGGGAAAGCAGGAAGCAACAGGGGAAAGATGCTTAGGGTTACCCGGGAATGGGGCTTGTGAGCCGGGACAGAGCGAGCCGACTGGCTGCCATTGAACTGAAAAGTGAATAGGCACCACAGTCAAATGTTAATGGAAGTGCCACAAGTTCCTCCGGCCAGAGATATGGAGACAGATTCCCTTTTCAGCAAGCAGGACAGGAGGCGTTTGTCTAAATGCCCAGCCTTGAGAAAGGACCTCCTCAGGGTACTAGGCAAGGCCCATGGTACCCATTTTGTTAACTGCAGAGATGTAGCATGGTGCACAAGAAAAAGAACAAAATTTAAAATGTTGGAACCTTTTGAGCGTGTACGTGATGCCACAAGTGGAAAATTCTGTGCCTGATGACACGAGGACAGGGCACAGTCAACACTCAGGCACGCTAAACATATTGTGTGAAAATTATTTCAGACTACGTATAGGAAACATAAACAGATGTTGTGTTTGGACTTGGGTACCATCCCCAAGATGAGATCACCATGTACATGGAAATATTCCCAAAGTGGGGAAATTCTTCAACTCAAAACATTCTGGTTCTATGCGTTGCATCGGGAAGGCCTTTTGCCAGAATCCATCGAAGTGAACACCAGAGATCCTTATGTCTATTTTGCCCCCCTCAAGGTGCTGGGGATGGGATCCAGGGTCTTGTGTGAGCTGGCAAAGTGCTCTGCCCTGGAGACGCATGCCTGGCCCTGTGTGTCTGGGCAAATATCATTTACATAGCAGTTTTCAAAAGCACAGCTCCCCCCACCCATCCCAGCTCCAGCTCTCCTTCCTGCACAGAATTCCTTACTTCTTTAGGGACTGTTTTTTATAAGGTGCAAATAGCCTTTATACCTGTCTAATGGCTTACTGTGAGTATTAAATAAGACCATGTGGGGCAAAAGTGCTTGGTAAGTGATAAAAGCCCGTAAGGGTGGGTGTTTCTTATTGCAATTCTTTTTATCCAGCGCCTTCTGGAGCAGATTATGGGGTTGGTGTGTGCTGTTGAGTTTTGCCTGGAGCCTTCCCTTGGAGAGCACTGTTTATCTATTTTAAGGAGACCCTAGAGATAGCAGACTGCTGCCGAAAAGCAAATGGACGATGGGCTTACCAGAGAGAGGAGGGCCGGCTGGAAGGGAACAGCTGGGGGGAGAGAGTTATCAATCCGGCTCGGCACCAGACGCGTGCCAAGAGGGAGTCGCTAAATGCCTGGAGAGAATCGTGACCAGAGAGAGAGCAGCGAGTTTAAAAAAAAAAAATCACATCCTGCCAAGCAAACTGGGTCATATTCCTGGTGGAGTTAGTCACCAAGCAGAGCTGAGCTGGGAAGGCTGTTTCAGGCCAGAAAGCAAGGCATGGTGACCAGGAGTGGCAGAGGCCTCCCTCCCGGCTGTCGAGCAAAGACCCTTCATGTGGTTGGCACACAGCATCTTGTGGTACTTTGGATTTGGACTTGAATTTTTTTTTCTTTACCCTTAAAGGCCATTACAAACCATATTTTTCTTGCAATAGTTGAACACTCCCATGCATGTGCATGTGCGTGTACACACACACACACACACACACACACACACACACACACACACACACGGTTTCAAAGAGGTAAATCTTAGAAGATAAATTAAACCTCCATGGAAGAGAGGAGGGCCGTTCTGGAGTTATCCCTGGAACCCGAGTGGGAAGTGACAGCAGCCAAGCCAACGTCACGCCTTAGAAACCGTAAGGTCTTGGGTCCCGCACTGTGGCAACGGGACCCTGTGATAGGATGGGAGGCTGCTGAAATCAAAGTCTGACTGTGAGTCACTCGGAGTTGAAGCAGGGGACGGGCTAGCAGGCGGATGTAATCTCCGAGAGAAGGCTGATGGGTGGAATTTCGATTTTGTTCTCATTATAAAAAAAAATTTTTTTTGGGTACTTTCTGCTACATGTTTCTGCCAAGAAATGTGATATGTTGAGAAAGAAGAGGAAATGCATTCTACATCTCGATGCTGTGACTATAAAAAGCTCTGCCAACGACAGAAATTAGTCGGGGGTTCTGTCAAGGTTGTAAATGAGGGTTTTACACTAGCCAATCAGGGTGAGAAAAAAAAACCCAACTTAAAGCAGTATCTAAATTTGTCTTCGGATAGTCTCAGTATTCCACAATGCCTGTTGTAAGTTCCCCTTGCTAACAGCTGTCCCCCGACAGTTGACAGAGAAGGCTCCTGTGTGGAGGCTCCCGAGACCATAAAGGTGACTTTCCTGTTGCCTCAGAAGCCGACCTCGAAGGGACCACCGGCAGCCGACTCCCATCCTGAGAGGGCCTTCCCCCCCCCAGGCCTTCCACTCTCAGTGGCCTCCAGTGTTTAGATGGCATTGCTCTGTGAGCGCCTGGTGCCTGCCTGAGGCTGCGCCATCTGCAGCTCGGCCTCTGATGCCCACGCGCCACATTCCCCCTTCTTCCTGGCCTTTAGGTACTTCTGAAGACGCAGCCCAGTGTCTTCTGGGCTGTAACTCCGGAGGGGTTTTGTCTACTTTCTATCTCTTGGCTTTGGGCTGATAGCTTTGACTCCTTCAGTTACTAGCAAATTAGGTAAGCTTGTAGTTGGAGACTTCCTTGACTTAAGGCCGCCCGTAGTCTGCAGCTAGTAGGCAGTAGTAGCTGCGATGAACTACTTAGCATTTTGTTTTGAGACGGGCTGTGTAGCCCAGGCTGGCCTTCAACTTACAGCAGCCACCTGCTTCAGCCACCTGGTTGCCAAGATTCCAGGAGCGTGTCCCCACGCCCAGCGACTGCCCACAAGAGTGTTTTGTTTTGTTTTATTTAAAGACTTATTTTTATTACCAATTTATAGGTCTCTCCGCATGTATGCGGTGTGCCCTGGGAGGCCAGATGAGGCTGTTGGATCCCCTGGGGCTGGCGTGATAGGTGGCTACAAGCTGCCCAAAACATGCATGCTAGGGACCGGACTCAGGTCCCCTAGAAGCGAGTGCTCCTAACTCCATCCCCTCTGTCAGTCAGCTTGGGAACTTGATGAAACTCTGGTGACAAGTTAGTCAGCTTAGCAGTCAAGAAGGCACAGTGAGGAACGAAGAAGAAGAAAAGAAGAAGAAGAAGAAGAAGAAGGAGAAGGAGAAGGAGAAGGAGAAGGAGAAAAGAAGAAGAAGAGGAAGAAGGAGAAGAAGAAGAAGGAGAAGAAGAAGGAGAAGAAGAAGGAGAAGAAGAAGAAAAGGAGAGACCTGGGCTCCCCAAAGGCTTGCCATGGCTGAGACTGGGGACATGTCTGGCGCAGAACCTACTCTGATGGTTAGCCGTCTCTGGCC